>NW_019174404.1:15567830-15737403 GCF_002260705.1 Seriola dumerili
AGCCGACAGAGCACTATATATTCATTGTGATAATGAGCCCTCTGCGGTCAAAGGCCCCTCCTGGTCTTTCTCTCTCTCCCCGAGGAAGCACAGAGCTGTGAAACTTCATCTGAAACTTTTTCTACCGCTTGTAACTTTTGACATCTGCCGCATTGTCTCATGCCTCTCTTTTGAGGAAGCAGAGAACTTAACTGGAAAGGAAGTGTGGTGGTTTTGTTGAGGCCGAGGTGAGAGAGAACAACCTACTCTCTCAGCTATTACTACTAATGTGAGCAACTAAACAACTTCTAGGTTTACGTAAACAGCTCCTAACAAATTATTGCTAAAAGAACATCACCAGGATGTGTGTGTTTTTTTGTTTTTTTTTTGTGACTTAGATGACGAACTACTACAGTGTGCGCCAAAATAAACCACAACAAAACAGATCGGAAAAACTGGATGGGTAAACTGGGATTAAACTTTGAGCAGGCTGTTTACAGGTTTAATGACACAGCTCGCTTACAGAGGAAAGAAAACATTAAACTGGTGCAGAGTCAACTGAGACCGAGCTCCTCCTGAAGGGTGTGCCAAGTTGCTACATTTTGTGGTAGCAGAAATGTACGTATCTCTCTTCATGCTTCTCCTTCTCTCTTTTTCTGTCACACACCAAAGAGGCGAACTAACTGAAACTAAAGGGTATTAATATCAACTTTAAATTTTGCTGCATTTCCATTAAATACAAATCTTTTAAGTACAAAAACAGTCCCACTAATGCTGGTTTGAGGATTTGTGCATTTTCATCCAGGTGTGCGGTTTTGTATCATTTGAATTTAAGCACCTGAGGAGGACTTGGTTCGGTGGTGCTTGCTGCGAACCTCCTGGTTCAGCTTGGAAGGAAGGGCCGGATGGTTGGAGGCCATGTTTGGCGGCAGGGGACCGTCCCGCCTCAGGCTCAGGTGCAGGGATTGTTCGGCGAACAATGTCTGGATCAGCGTCAGGTCCAGACCGGACACACACCGACTGTTTAGCACCAGGATCTCATCACCTGGGCGCAAACCTGGTAAAAACAAGCACACACATTTCAGTTAAGAGGTATTAAAAGCCACAGGGATCACACATGATATTGGTGATTTCAGGGTTATCTTTGTCAAGTAAGCACCTTCATTGAAGGCCAGTCCATCAGGAAGCACCTCACTGACAAAGATGCGGCTGTTCTTTTGGCTGTCTATGTGTCCTGTTACTGCAAAACCTGCAAGGAGGAAGAGAAACAGAGATGGAGAGACAGGGACAGTTAGACAGACAGAAGGAGTACACAAACGATCGTGAGGTGTATAGAAAATTACAGACACAACTAGACCTAAATCAATCCACATCAGAGGCCAACTCACCGAAGTCTCCGGTGGCGCTCGGCCTGCTCATGTGCAGTGTAAACACATTAACTGGGGAAACCTCCAACTGATCATTGACCTACAGGGTGATATCAAACAAACCAATACCCATTAGATAAGGTTAAGATAACGAAGAGCAGTGTGTATCCACGTGTGATTATGCACGTTTGCCCTCCTCACCATATCGCGGACGAGCTCTCCGGCTGTCACGTATCGAACCTCCGCGTCCTGCCCCGCTCGCCTGTGCAGTCGGAGGCAGTGCAGGCCCGGATCCAGCTGTTTCACCTGTTCACACAAGAGCCCTTAATGTTCAGCAGCCTGTATGCACACAATCATCCCACATATTTCATGCACCAACGCTTAGTATGACAGCTGCTGTGTGGCCAAAGCATGAATTATTCACCGGCTTTACACTTAGTGATGAGAAATTTGAGGTAAACAAAAAAAAAAGTTTTTCCCAAGGGACTACATGTATGGTTGTGTGTGTGTGTGTGTGTGTGTGTGCGTGTGTTGGGGGGGGGTCCATCTATTTGCAGTCATCCTTAGAGGACTGTGTGGAGTCAGACACTGCAAGAATAGGTGTGGTATTTTAAGCCCTTGGGAGCATAACACAACCAGATCTCCTGCTACAGATGCTTCAAAAAAACAAGACCACACCTGGTGTATTCACATGCGATCAAACCCCACAAGACGGGAAAATATGCATTCTCACCATTAAGTGTGACTAGCAGGACTATGTTAAAAACATAAAATTATACTACACAACTAAATCTAAATGACATCACTGCCTTTATTTGGCGTTTTGTGCTATAACTGTCAGGAACATTGTTCTCTCGTTCTGGTGACATGTCATCATTTCTCTGAAACTGGCCGCCAACCCAACCTTGCAGGCTGCAGAGAGAAGGTCGGCGGCTGTCTGGTCTCTTCTGACGGGAACTTGGACTGTCAGGCCGTCTGGCATGTAGACACACGTCAGCACGTCCGTGGCACAACTGATGCTGTCCCACACACCGCCCTCGGGGGGCGACATGGAGTAGATGCTGGTCAGCACATCCAGCCTCTGTGGGAGTAGCGAAAAGGGGGTGAAGAAGAGGAGGGTAAAGAAAGATAAAAAAAGAAGCGGGTGAGAAGCATTGGGCGGAGGAGAGAGTAAACAGAAAAAGGAGGAGTTGGAGGTAAACAGAGCGAGGGAGGGAGTGAATAGAGAGAGAAAGAGAGAGTTAGAGTTTGAGTAGCAGCACACAAATCAATAGAGTTCCATTAGTCTAAATGCTTGGCAGTGGATCAAGCAGCGGAGCAAAGATGTCATACAATTAGCCTTTCAGAAATTCATTTGACAACACAGACGGCAGTTGCTGCACATAATAGTCATCGTAATGACCGTGTACACAAGAGGACTGGCAAAGGTCTAGACGTCCAGATGATATCTGTGCACTTCTCCGGGACTTATTTGGTTTGAAAAGCCACAAGCACACTTTTCGCTTGAGTGATGTATAGGGACAATTTATTTCAAAATCAGTCAAACTTTCAGAGGGTAATTATTTGCTGGTGGCACTAACAGTGAGGTTTGAACTGGGTATTAAGGCTGGAGGGGTGGTGGGGGTTAGCCCGCCGCTCAGCTTCACAGGCAGCCATTTGGGGGTTTTGGTTGCGACTCTGTGTCTCTGGAAGGGAAAGCACTACTGCTGCGCTGTGGGGCTGTGGGAGACGCCACAGTGCAGCCTAAGACCACAATTATCAAGAGCCTAGATCTTAAGGAAAGGCTCAGTCACACCAAATGTACTGAAACTCCTGGGTTGAAAAAGCCAGTGATTCATCACTACTGACAAAAATATGAAGTCTCAGTTAAACTGAGACACGAGACCAAAGAGGAATATCTGCCTTAGAGAATAGGTCTGGGTATATGGCAATGTTTTAAATGCATTATGGGATCACAAAAATAGAGAGTGCTGTGTGTCTGAGGCTTTCTGTCTGATGTGCATGTGTGAGAGCTTCTCTGTCTGTTTCAGAGGCTGGATGCTTGCTGTTGATGAATCACCTCAAGAGGAAAAAGACCTTTTTTCCCTGCCAGACAAAAAGCCTAAAGGGACAGGCTAAGGTCTCTGATTCACAGCATCACTTAGCGTCACACACACACGCACACACACACACACAAATGCACAGAAGTAGCAGTGTAGCTCAGAAAAACACAGGCACACAGACAAACATTTGCCTAATTTTCCATCTTAATGTCCTCTTGACTAGTCTACTTCAGGAATCAGTGCTGAAATAAAGGCCACCAATGTTCTCACCAAAATGTTTCCCTAACCTGTTGGTGATGGAGGAACACAAGGTGCCACTTCAGCACCCACCCTCTGCCCACCTCTTTAGGGATGTGAGGTCATGCTTACAAACTGAGGATGAAAAAATAAGACGTCACTGCGACTGGTTGCATAACCGCCGCGTTTGTGCCCCGGCAATATGGCGTGACCGGAAAACTAAGATTTGGTTGCCTGCGCTGACCTGACCAGCGGTTGACTAACACTATACACTCATTCATGGTCAGAGAGGGTTGTGACGGGCCGACGGTTGCCTGGTCAACGTTCCATGAACCGCTGCCAAGAGTACAAGTCCAGGCACGCGCTGGACTTCAACAAGTTCTCTGTGTGGCGAGCGTGTACTCTATTTACGTTCACATCCAGCCAAATAACTCAAACCAATACTTCAGTTTTTCCTCTAAAGTGTGGAAATTATTTCCAAGAAAGTCAACCTCCACCCTGGAGCTTCTAAAGATGGAATGTGGAGTTATGGACGGTTTGGTGGCTGCTGCACAAATACACCCTTTCTGTTCCACTTAGCAACTGGGTAACACACAAATATTACAGTGCTGCCTCGAATAGATATGATGACCATAAAGAGGAACCAGAAGAGTAAATTCATCCAATTTCCTTCTATTACATCTATTAAAAGAGTTTTACTGTTCATTTCCTTAAAGCTCCACCCAAGATTCCTCTTTCCACTGCTGTGACACACAATCACACACGCAAGGTGACAATAATGGCCACCCAGACGGGCACAGTACGAGTGCCTGCTCGACAGCAATGACTTCAAAGTCAAAGAGGGGGTGTGTATTCGTGGGTAGTGGAGTGTGGTGACACAGAAAGGGGGATCAGTATGTCACGGATGAGAGCGATGGCGTGGAGATGAAGAGCCAATAAAACATTTCCACAACCCTCCTCTGGACTTTACCCAACAGAAGCAGGCATTTGCACACGTTTCAAATGAGTGAATGAGTGTGAGCATGCGGTATCAAGTCAGAAAAATCACAGGTGAAGTAATATAAGATATTTTTCAGCAGTCAAAACATATTCGCTCTCGCCACTGCAGACAGAGGGAGTGGGCGGATGGAGGACGTGAAGTGCAAAACCGAGCCATTCAATATGACCTGTGTTTTAACTTCCACAGAGGCCAAGGCAGCTCCTATAGTGAAATCCCATATAGATGTTTATTTCTCTCTGCTTTGTGCAACACTCACAACTTGCAGCTAGACAGTGTTAGCACACCCTCAGCCTGTTGAAACAGTTGCTTGGTTCAAATCGTGTAGGAAGCAGAGAGACCACTTGACAAACCCACATGGACAGTCGCACGCTCTACAAGAGTGCGCCAGCCAGTGCAGCTACAACGAAGCTTGGGCACACACTCATACAAACATACCCTTCACTTGACTTCACTTCAAAGGATTAGTGGAAGATGGCTGCTTATTAGAGTAATTTGGAGCATCTCAGATCCAAGTAGTACAGCAGGAACAAAGTCATCAGGACAGAAATGAAGAACCGTTGTTGTTGACAAAAATCAATACAGCTGCGCTAACCTCTCTCTCTCTTTTTCCTACTTCCCACCCCGAAGAGTCTTAATCCCCACTAAATCAAAATGGATCCTCGTGATGAGCTGTTTTCCACATTCACATCCAAACCAAGGAGACATCCGAGCATTCATCTGAGGGGAAGCCACTACATTAAAAGCAAAATTAAAGCTCCGACCCAATGAAGGCCATTATTGTTTCTCAAACCACTTCCTGTTCTGAGTCCATTTCTAAACCCTTAATGAGGGCAGTTTTAACACTCGCCACATTCACCAAAGCCTCACGCCATGAATCATTGCATCCTGTGGAACAGTGATCTTCATAACACCCATTCGCTCTGTCTAAAAGTGTCCATTATTCTCGTCTGTCAGCATCACACACATCTGTTCCTCCAGGAAGGCTTTGATGAGGTTGTATTTGAAAGGCAAAATATATTTATAAAACATATTACGTAACAGATACCTGTAAAGAAATTCATATATTCTAGCTTCCTTTCATATATTTTCGAGCTTCCTTTTCACATGGAGGACAGGATACAGGCTCAGCGACGATGCAGCTCCATTTGAAGTTATTTTAGTTACCAGCTCAAAAGACGTGTCAGCAATACAGAGGTTTGTCAACAAAATCGTTCTTCATTAAAGGAATAGTTTGACGCTTGAGGAAATATTCTTATCCGCTTTCTTGTCAAGAGGTAATTGAGAAGATCAACACCGCTCTCGTGTCTGTGCAATATGTCATGTTAAATATGAAGGTACGGCCTGCAGGCGGTTAGCTTACCTTAGCATAAAGACTGGAAACAGAGGTAAAAAGCTAGCCTGGCTCTGTCCGACGCTAAAATGTCCATACAAAAAGTAGTAAGTGTAAAAATAAGAATTTGTGGTTTAAGGAGGGGTTATGTGCTGGGCTACTGGACTTCCTTGAAACTTGCCCTCAACTGTGCCAGGCCAAGTAACAGTCCTGCACATCCCCCATAAAATGGCAAATTGCTGTTTTTACACTTCACTTTTGTGTGGATTAACAAACAAGATGTGGCATGTTAAGCTGCTGGCTGTAGCTTTGTATTTAACATACATGAGAGTGATTGTAATGATCTTCACATCTAACTCTCGGCAAGATAGAGAATTTCCAAAAATATGGAACTGTTTGCTGAGGGGATAGTTGAGGTTTATTACAATCTGGGCAATATTTCTGAAATCTAATGAGACTTCAACTTCTAATAAAGGAAAAATACCCTTTAGAAGGCAGCAGTCTCATTAAGCACGTCCCTACTGTCCAGCTGCTGATGTAGCAAATGAAAAAGGCCGACCAAGGGGACAAAGAGATGTTGAGGACAGCAAGGTTTGGAGCTGAAGCTACAGGATTATGTCACGCTTCCTTGATGGAGGCATGTAACCACCAATTAACCTGCAGATGCCGCAGCTCCAGCGTCTGGCTGCTCAGATGGCCGGAATTCACACTCATCAATCATTCAACACTTTTACCATAAGCCCATACACTCACACTTTCAACATCCAACACTTCAACCCAACACCCTCCATTAACTCAATTATGGTGTGAATCGGACCCCTGTCCACAGCCGCGTTTAACACGGTTCTACTGCTGCAAAAATCTCTTGTCAGATATGCTGTCTGTTTATATTGCAGACACCTGCAGATCGACATGAAAGGAATCTCTGCTTTGATCCTGTGCAAGTAATACACACACACACACACACACACACACACACACACACCCCATGTGTTAAAAATATCTTTACACAGCCCACTATCAAAGCCATGACAGACAGCAGAGGTCAAAGCAATAGAGGACTTGTTTCTGCCACGGCTACTTCACGCTGAAACTGATAATTCAGCACATAAAGCAGTACCGCAGGATGGATATGACAGATGGCAGTGGAATTTTTAAAAGATATATCAAAGATCCTCAAACCGTAATGGACGGAGAAAGTTTCTGAACACTATGACTCACCTCAGTGCTCCTGGGAGGCAAGGCGTAAGTTTGACCTCCAGCATCGCCGTCAAAGATCTGAAATCAAGAAACAGACAGTCAGAGCCACAGACAGAGGGGCACCACACCGATTGACTCATGAGCGATTAAGTGCCCAGCCACTCCGGCAACACAATATTAGACACATACAGTGCTGTTATGCAGTTAATTAAAAACTACGCGTGGCGAGTGCAGCGCTTTGATACTGCTTCCAGACGGGTCTGCAGCCTTTGAAGGTGCAATAGTGGAAATATGGTCTGTGTGTGTGAGCGGAGGGGGGTGTGTATAGACCCTAAGTGGTTTCTGTGTAGCAGGGAGATGAAAGGGGTAAACAGTCCAGTTACAGATGAGAAGAAGATGAGCTCTCCCCCCCTCTCCATCTCCTCATTCACCCTTCAGTGTCGAAATCTTTCACTTCTTGATCCATTCCTCTCTCTCTCTCCTCCTCCTCTCGAGCTCCTCTCCCTGGCTTGTGATTGTAAGGCGTCCTATGTCTGGCTAAGCCTCAGAGCTGGAGGTGACTCTGCAGCCTCGGAGGGCTTTAACAACTCTATAATACAGCAGTGACACAGAGCTATCCGTTATGTGAGGGTGTAGCCCAGGTCCTCACTCAAACCGGCTGCAGTTATCAGCTTTTGCTGAGATACTTTGTCACTGGGCAGGAGAGACATGATAGGTGGTGGCAGAAATGGGGCATTTTGTTCTCGATGACACAATCTCACAGGTGTTTGTATTTTGCTGTGAAATTAACTGAGTTGCAGCTGAATTTCCAACGACAATTTCCTCTTATACACTCTTATACAAAAAGGGACAGTCCCCTCAAGTCTCCAGCACAGTCTCCATAGGCCAATTTCAGGATAATTTTTGTCCAAAAACAATCCCAAGAAACTTCCTTTACAATCATAAAAAAATCCAGCTCCCGTTATGGTAGTGGAACCCTCATCCGACCTCTGATCAGCAGACTACAGTAACTCTCCCTGCCCAACACAAGTACATTTATAAAGTGGCTGTAAACAGTGCTGCTTCGCCGTAAACTGACTAATTTTAGAAAGCTTTACCAACTCTCCCACAAATCCTCAGACCTTTCTGGCCTACTTCCCACAGCCGACTGCCGGCCAGCTCCTTACTGTATACATAGCACTGCTAAGACGGATGAGAGATGGGAAAACGAGAGAAAAGGAGACGGGGGGGAAGAGCATGACTTTGGAGAAAGGTTGTCAAGCCCAGCGTCGCAGTGGTAAATGGGATTTAGGCTTAGTCAACACAGATGAGTCAGTATGGAAACTGTGGGAGAAAGACCGCCGGGTAACGCTCTGATGTTTATGCTCTGTGGACCAGGGGGTTTGAGAGAGGACGAGGCTGAGGGGAAAAAAAGGAAAGTCAAATGGTGAGAGAAATCGTGGAAGAGATGGAGATGAGACTCTAGGTTTAAGATTAAATAAGCAGGAAAGAAGAAAAACCATAAGATAGTGGGTTTGAGTTGGAGGAAGGTGGATAAATGGAGAGCAAAAAGGGAGGGAAAGCAAGACGATATCTTGAAAATCTTAGAGAAAAGCACAGTCTGAGAACCTGAGAAGGGAACAACAGATTAAGTGCATGGAGGAGAGTTTGGCTCCTGAGATGACCTCGCTATCCAAATCCCTCTCCAGCAAACACATGTCTCGTCAGTACCACATGAGAGATCAACCGGGGAGCTAATGACGTCACTTAAAATGGCCATGGCTGAATTTCCAACAATGAATAACATTAAACCGAAATTAACACTACAATGATCTCTCAAAACAAAGTCAAACAACACAAAAACAGCAGATGTCCAGGAAAACCCAGCACTCTGAAAATCCCTTGAAGCACTAACAACTATTAACCGCTCCTTATTATCCTCTATGTGAAGAAGAAAACACCAGAAAAGCACTAAAAAGAGCCTGAGAAGGAAAGTAAGTGAAGCCTTTTAATATTTAGCGTCTTTACACTAACCATCTGCTGATGTCTTCAGGGCTGAGGAAAGAGTGGAGAATGCCATCTACCACATATGGCTTTTAATAATTCATGTGTGTTCTGCAGCGCCACCTCGGCCTTCTGCACTGTGAAATGTAACTGGGCCTCATTAGGCCGGCCGGCTGGAGTTCCCCCGAAAAATAATAATACACACACACACACACCTAGTCGCTGACAGGCGTGTGCAAATGCACAAACATAAGTATCACTGAGCAGGTGGTGGGGTGGATGAGTGAGATAAGAGCAAGTGAAACAGGACAGAGAACATTTTGGGAGCAGTCAAGAGACGGGGCCCACCAACATGAAGAACATGACTGGTTCTTCACAAGCTGTGCGTGCTCCAGAACAATAAGATCCCATATTGACATCACAGGATGAAGAAAAATGAAGGTTGACTGTTGTTAATCAAAACCACACTCTCCCTCCCATAGTCTCAACTAATGAACAGAGGTCCATAAAAGACTTGTGCAAATGAGCGTTTCCTGTGGCGATTCTTAAAATAGACCACCAAGAGTAGTGTAATCTCCAGGGCCATACCTTTAGGGTACAGAGTGGTGGATTTCTGTATCAATAAATAACCAGGCTGCATGAGTCTAATTACAAACCTGAGAGGATTTAGACTCCCCCCTCTGCACCTGGGTAAGGAATGCTCCCCTGTGTTTGTGTTGATGGGAGGTTTGCACTTAAACTTACAGGGAAGCAGAGGGGGACGTGAGCTTATGTGCTTCTAATTAATAAAATCTCCTTAGGGGGAAAATGTGCTGAAAGCGCTGCATGACTGTAACAATCTCTTTCTTTCTTTCATGTCAGCGCAGGCACTGTACATGCGAGTAAGCAATAAAGCAACATGTTTTCAGGTTGTTTCACTAACAACATTTGCAATGTGCACTGAGGGTGTAAGTGTCAGGACACAGTTTTTCTCTGCAGCACGTCTCAAGAGGCCGTGTGGGTTCACATGTACACATGTAAGCGTGAGCTGCTTAGAAGTTAGAAGTTCTGAACACAACCTTCACACTTCTGCATGCTCGTGTGTGTGCATACTTTCCCCTACTGCTAAATGAGGTGGGTGATCCTGCATTAGGAATCCACTAATCCAGACCACCCGAAGAGTTTTATTACTCTGGGAATTCAGCTGAGCTTAGTTAGTGTCACCTCAAGGTCTAAGTGCTGCTACGCTGACAAAAACACAAGAACACATATAGTTTGTTATGTAATCTCGCATCTTAGTACCATATCTGTTTTTGACTGAAGTGATCGCTCGTGGGCTTGCTACAAGTCACATTAAAAATTCTTCTTTCTTTCGGTAGTTCAAAATGACACAGCAACAGAACACAGTAATCTTTGTGACAAGAAAATAGCTGCAAAGTACACCAACGTCTTCAACCTAAATGAAGCGCTATGTGGTGCACAATCTTATCCTAAGGCAAGAGAGCTGCACTGTGTTTGACTACAAAGAAAAACACCAATAGCGCTAAATTTTTAATGCGGTGTTTTACATATATGCATAGAAAATTTTCAATAGTTGTTCCTGAAAAAAGTTTGACGATATTAAATATGAAGATATTAGAAATTTTAACGGTCTCAAGTTAGAAGTTCTGAACACTTTGCCACATCCTTCACACTGTTAACATAAGAAAGACTTTAAACATAGAATCTGAGTTTTGTCATTTTTACAAAATAGCACATATTTCCATCCATCCATTTGCGTGGTCAGTAATACCTGTGATGCAGACGGCCTCTTGTCCCGGCCTCTCTTTGTAAGGTTGTCGAGGCCTTTGAGCGAGGAGAAAAGTCCTCTCTTGCGCTGTCTATAAGTCAGGGACAATGAGCGCCTCCTGAGTGTGGCCTCATCTCTGGAACAGATCTGAACAGATTACACAATATCAGGACTGGGATCAGTTAGCTCAACAAAAAATTTCATCTAATCAGACCATCTTAATTAGGTTTATTTTCCTCCAGTAATGCATAAAGGGAGCGTTAGCAGGGTGCTTTTTAGTTTCAAATGATTATAAGATTTCAAAGGTTACTGTTAGACATCGAGTAAATTAAAACTGAAGTATCTCATACAAGGAGCTACTGAGCACCCAAACAAGACACACTGCTGGTTCTCTTTATTTTTAAATTCATTCATTTGTCCTTTCCCAGTGCCCGTCCTGGGGTTCCTCACCAGGGCATGGAAGGAGGACACAGAGAAGATCCCCAGGCGTCCCAGGGTGGTTTTGGTGGGGCGGCTGGCGATAGCTAGCAGGCTCTTTGGGTTGGGCAGCTCTCCACCCTGTAGACTGGCCAGGTAACATCGCATCCTGAAGAGATCCATGTTAAACCTCTCCAGGTTCTGCTCCCACTGCTGGATCTGAAGGGAAAAGAAGAATATTATTTTGGTAAGTTGGGTAGAGGTTCTCAATGTGAATTTGGTGGCTGAGAAAAGAGAGTTGAGGGGAGGTAATGGAGTGAGCTGGGAGAGGAGGAGGGAGGGGAGGGAAAAGGGAGAGTCAAAGAGGGAGATCTAGGGTCAGTTGAGTGCTTTCCATCAAGCGGCAATTGCTTGCAGATGTTGGTGGAGGGCATAAATTGGTGGAGGTTTGATAGTGAGGGGTGACTGTGTATCTCGCAGAGGAATGAGTACGTGTGCAGTAAATTGAAATGCCCATTTTTTATGTAAGTCTAGAGAGGATAGTGATGCTGCACAGACCACCCGTTAAACCTCCACCATGCACACGTACACACACACACACACACACACACACACACACAGTACATACACACAGTACAGTTGCCTTCCCACTAACTCTGTTTGCAGTATGTAAGCTATGAGAAAGTGCTTATTTTGTTGGCTGGAGACTTGTTTTAATGAGAACATTCAAGTTAAACAACACTCTGTAACAACTGACTTTAATGGGTCTCGTCTGCACTGCAAGTTCATTTACAATAACGCACCCTATGGCGTTGTCCCATTAGGTCTCATTAACATTATGAACAAACTGAGAAGGGACGGGAGAGTTGTGTTTTATGAACCTCTGACTTAAACAAATTCAAACATCTTAAACAAGGAACTTGCACAGAAAATCACCAAGGGACATTGGTGTGCTATGTTATGTGCTAAACCCATGAAAATGCCTATGTATGTTGCTGTGCAGGTGGCCTCGGTTAACAAGTCTTGGGTCAATGACATTCAGCCATTACTCCCATTCCAGACATGAGACCAGCTGCTTGGAGTCCACATGCTTTGGTTAAAAAATGACCTTGCATTTTGGCATGTCAGTTATTCAAATAATTGAGAGAATGAGACAGTAGAGTGAAGCACTAACAGCATCCACATCAAACTTCATCTTTAGGAAATCAGCAGGGTTAAGATGCATATTACTACAAGGACATAAAAGGTTTTGAGACTAACTTTTAAAAGAGTAAATGACATATTTTGTCTCTTACAAATGAAAACTTGAAATCATGAGCAATAAAACACACCATTGCTCGGTTTTAGCGCTACAGCTTTACCTGGTCTGGTATGACCAGTAGCTTTTTAGTAGCTAATATTAGCAAACTTTATAATGATATAGATGTACTATACTGAGTCAGTTTGTTAACTTGATGACTCTTCTGTACTCGTGCTACTGTTACAACATGTTTTAGCATTTAGCATAATCTTGTCATTGTCACTTGTTGCCACATTTGCCGCAAGCAAGCAAAAGTTGCACAGTCTCATTTTGCCGTGTACGATAACTACCAGCTAATTACCAGCCATTGCTATGGACTATAGAGAGAGAATATGGGCAACTAGCCTCATCTGAAAAGTTAAATGTGGCTCATAATATAAGACAACAACCAAAAAGTGGGTCGTCTTACTTGGATATCGGTCATCATATAGTATTAGCATGGTTAGCATGGAGCACCAAAGCAAATGATTCACCACGGACATATGGGTGACTTTGGTGTCTATTTTCCCATCACATAATAGGTAAGGTGACAAACTTCACATAATCACTCTAATGCCCGGTAATTCCGGTCATGTCTAATACTTGGCATTATTCTGCTGAACCTGAACTCAATGTCCATAAATCCTCTGATGTGTTCCAGACTTCCAGTGAGTAGACTGAAGACGTCTTGAGATGAGGAAAGTGGTATTACTGGGCAAATCAGATAAGCTCCTTCCTCAAAAGCAAAGACAAATTTAGGAGAGTCGCTGCTTTGGATAAACTCATCACAAGATCCTAGCATGCTTCTGATTTACATGCCATCTGGATGTGTTTGTCAACAGTCAAATATCTGCATTTTCATTTGAGGATGTTCAAAAATAGTCCTGGGCAGAAAATTCGAGTTGATGATTAATGCCAGGGTGTATCGCTGAGCAGCAGAATTTTTTGAGAAAGGCCTGAATGCAGTCAGTTGCTTAATGTGTGTAAGCAGGTTTGAATCAGCGCAGTGACACAATCAACCAACATCAGTGAAAAACAAAACGTGTTTAGGCCCATCTGGCCTGCGTGCGCTACTTATTCACATCCATTTCAGAGCCATTGAGCTCAGCAGAAATAAGCCTTTCTTTTAACAGATTCTCATCTTTTCTTGTTTGCCCTCTTTAACATCTGCTGCCCAATCTCTGTAAAAGCCCAAATGCATAATAAGTCTTTCAATGCAACTTGATCGCAGTACGTGTGTGTGTGTGTGTGTGTGAGTGTGTGTGTGTGTGTGTGTGTGTGTGTGTGTGTGAGCTTGTGTGTGTGAAAGAGGGGGTAAAGGCAGACTTCAAAAGAGGTCTACTGGCACTGATTTCAGTAGACATGGGTGGGGGTGGGCGGGGACATCAAAGTAGTGCCCTGTTGGTGCGAGACAACCCCACCGAAACCTTAAATCTATCATCAGCCTCTGGGCGCCTGTATCAGAGTCCTGTCCCATACCCCTCTGACCCTATCATTGACTCCAACCCTGTCTGTCTCTTTGTCTACGCCGAGGTGGCATACTGGCTAATTGGAAACAGATCCCAGCACAGTCAGTCAACTAGTCAGGCAGTGACATCTCCATTTGTCATTACTGCAGTGAGCTGTCCAGCTTCTATCTGCTTGTTCTTCAAAATAACATACTCATGTTTCCACTCAGGGTGCTTTAACTTAAGAACAAATAACAAGACGGACAGTATCCAATTTACTTTCCTAGCGCATGAGCAATCAGTGCATAAGGACATGGGCAGCTGATGTGGCCACACAGATGCAGAAAGTATACATTTACATTTATTGGCACTTTAAGTCTCTGACCATCTGAGTTTCAGATATAAAACAGCAGCGGGATTTTCCCACATTCCTCAACAAGCACTAGTTTCTTGTAAAAGTGTTTCTTGCTAAGCTATAGGTTATGGGCTTTTTATACCCATCTGAAATCTGCTGTATGTGTACTACAGCACACTGCTAGGTGCTTGGGATTCTCCCCCAGGCTGTGAGGAGGAGGAAGAGGATAATGCATGTTGAGAGCCCATTACCAGGAAACATCTGGAATCCCAATCTGATGCTCGGGGAAGCGAGCTGCTCCCCTGGGCCCCTCGCGATGCGTTCGGGGACTGATGCATTTAGGCCACTTCACCCACCCACAGACAAAAATAAAGCACAGGCTTGTCACCAGAGTCACAAAAATCAGGAAATTAAGTAGGGCACATCATGTGGTTGCTACATGTATCATGCGGAACAATGACACAGAGGAGTCAGCAAATCACAGCATAGCTTGAGAAGAGCATACGTTACAGAGCTGATGTATCAATACTGTAGAATAATGCAGCAGATTTTCTGTGAAATTTATCCCAAGGCCATGAAATGTAAATGTAATGTGTAAATAATGCAACAGCCGCCTCCAATATTGTGACGCTGGTATTAATTCCAACAAATTCAACTGATGCCGCAGTATCAATATCATCACCACCACCTGACCTGGTTCTCAATAGCTTTGCGGTTCTTTGGGTCGTTGACCACAGTCAGCTGCAGCTCAGCCATCTTCTTCATCTTCCCATCCATGTCGATCTTCTGCAGCAGGCCTCGGACCTGGCTCCGCAGCAGACGCACCGTATCCTCCTTCCCCTGGCGCTTGGCCAGCAGCGAGGCACTGGCAGAGTGGATTGCTGTCACCCAGTTCTCCAGGTCGGTCTGGTTGCTGGCCTGGAAGGGGCAGAGAGGGACAGGGAGTTAGATTTGATGAAGCAGTAAGGACAAGATTCTTGTTACAAGATGAATTCAGAGATCCAAAGCCTTATAAATCTCCTAGGATTGCCAATGCACCGCTATTGTGTTATTCTATCATACATCACAGTAAGATCATTGGGGCTTTGCTGGATCAATGAAAGAAACCTTGATTAACAGTTCCTCTATGAGAAAGCACAGGTTATGAACTGTTGCTGAAATTAAACATACATTTTCCATGTTAATAAGTCATTTCATGTGATTCAATCTAGCAGCAGAACATTGGTCGTGAACACCCTTTTCAGTGACAATGTCTCATGCTCATGAGGCCTTGTGAGTGGAAACAAAAGGATGAAACTCAGGTTCTATTGTCATGTTACAGAGATGATTTTCTCCATGCTTGCCTCTGGGGACACATCCCAGCACTATTTTATTAGATGTAGGTTTGGACCCCTGCGACATAGAGCAGTCTGAGAAACCTGTAATCTTGAGTGGAGGAGGATACAAAGAGAGAGCCGAGGCTCTGCATGAATTTGGTACTGATATGTAGGTCAGTAATCGGGTAAATAGGACCCTTTAGACCCTTTAGCTGAGAAGTTTGGGCAACCACATGCCGAAATTGGTAATTTCATATGAAAAGGAAGGGGAAGTGTGTCTCTGGTATAATTCAACCACATCCGTGTACTGCAACTGCGTGCAGTGGAAACATGCTGGTGTATATCTATTTGCTGTGTTGGCCTGACAGAGATGTACATGTCCAACATACTTCAATGATTTAACTTTTCTAATTATCTGCAACTGATTTTTGGTAGATGTTCTATATGGAGAACTGTATCAGCTGGCGTGTTTCACCTGAAAGAGGTAGACGTCTCCGTATGAGTTGCTAAGGCAGAAGACATTCTCCTTTTTGGGATGCTCAGGAACGGCCTGGACAATGCTGTCCTCGGCCAAGAGAGCGTAGCGAGGCGACAGCTCCTGCTCCGGAGAACCTTTACCATAAGTCTCATAGAACAGCAATGTACATCCTGGAATGGAGGGAGTACAGATACAGACACAAAGACAAAGAGACAGAGACAGACACAGACACAAACGTCATGAGCAAGTGATGCAGAAAGAAAGTGTAAATCATCAAGCTGAGTTTCTCTAATATTGTAAGTGTGTGTTTGGGGCTTTTACAGCTGTCACTTAATGTTTTACAGACAAGATGTCCTTGTAAAAACATCTGAGAAATGAAGTTCAGCACGACTGGGATATTTGCAGCAGCATTGAAACATAAAAGCACAAAAGTTTTACATACTCCCAAAAGGCCACTTGGAATCATAAAAATGATAAGACTGTCCTTGCTTGTGCCTTTTCTTTTTTTGTAACTTCCAAGAGGTAATCTTCAGTAAATACTTAGAAGGAGTATGTGGACGTTCACACATTTGGTGGCCTGAATTTTATCTACTTGACTAAGAAGCTTTTAGGGTTGGAAGGAAGGACAAACACTCAATGTTAAGTGTGATGCCATAGTCAAGGACACAACTGCTGTTAAAAGGAAAACCTTGACAACAACAAGCAACCCGGTGCTCCTCAAACCTGACAGGAACTTGAATTTGGATAATCCACTTAACTCTCAATTTAGAACCACAAGGCAGCACATCCTTTCACGCAATTTCAAGAATGACAAAAAATTGTTCCGCTCTCTTGCGCACCTCCTCCATCGCCAGACTCAAGCTCACCTTTCAGGGTCACCCAGTACTGCTTCCATTTGCGGCGGTTCACCAGCTCCAGCTTCCTGTCCTTGTGCAGTGTGACAAGGGGTTTAAAAGAAAGCCATCCGGCCCGTCGGACCACACCCTGCTCCTTCTCAAACAGTAGGTCCAGCTGCTCCAGGGAGCCCTCCGCTGACTCGCTGCTGCTCTCCCCCTCTTCGGTGCCAGTGGACGGGTCTCTCCTCTCGCCCCCTCCCCCTCCGCCCTGTCCAGTGCCCGTCTCCAACTCCCTCATGAAGTTCTCATAAATGTTCTGGCGGAGGGCATCGCTGGTTGTTTGGTGAATGGCTCCTGAAGATTGGGCCCTGGACGCTCCAGGGAACCAGAGGAGGCTGGAGACCTGGGAGGGGGAGCTGGTGTCTGCCGTTAGGCCATCGACTCCACTGTCAAACGCATCGGTCAGGTCCTTGTACCTGGTTTCCTGATAAGGCGAAAAAGACGGAGGAAAGACATGATGATTGTGAGCGGATGTGGAGAGAAGATAAGACTTTCATGATGGCTAACAGTTCTACTGATTATTTAGCATTGGGCTAGTTTGGAAATTTCAAACTTAACTCAGAGATTCACTGTTCCCATTTACATTTAGGCAAAAAAAAAAAAAAAAAAAAACACACCCTGTTTGCCCTAAGACGTGCACACTGTGAGCTTACGCTGGGACCAAAAATCAAACTCTTTTCAATTAGCCCTGAGGCTCTGCAATATTGCGGTTAGAAACTTCTGAAAAAATCTTGTCAAACCACTCGAACCTACTTCAAAGTCCGCATTACAGTCTCTAAATCTAAATCTTTCGCGAGGCTGAGAAAGTGGGACAAATTTCCTGTGATGGCACCTGGGAGGTTGGAACCCTCCAGGCTCAGACAATTTCAAGTCATTTGAGGTCTGCTGTGGCTCCCCAATTCCCCAAATGAACACTTGATGGAATTGCACTCTTTCATGCCTAATGACAGCCTACCTACACTTGACTAGATTGCAGCATCGATTCTGCCCCTGGCAACAGAGTGGAGTGCTCTCAACATGTGCTGTCGTCACAGAGCTCATGCTCCATCTTTGTTTGTTAATGTGTCTCGCTCAGTTCTGTCCATGTCTTCTCCATGCTTATCCTTGTTTCATGTCATTTTGACTGTCCCTTCTTGATAGTTAGCAAACAATTCTTTTTTCTTTTTTTTTTTTATTCTCACATCCTGTAACCAGACAGTCCAGAGATCCTGTTTAGCTACAAGGATCTCTGTGAACCTACAGTGTTCACTTAATGACAGCCCTAACGTCCAACTGCCGCCATGACATACACAGTATTTGTATAGTATAACCGTAGGAATATCTGTACTGTGCACAGTGTGTGTTTTCAACAGCTTTACTTATTTTCCTTTAGCAGGCACAACCCAAATGTATCCACCGTCCCCTTCACCCTCCTCCAGCTGCCTTTCATTACAAGCAGGTTCTTGGTCTTTGGCATCACGGGTCACGGCGTGACCTTTAACCCCTCAACAGAGCCCTGGAGCCCAGGTGGAGGGGAGCCAGAGCTGGAGGTGCTCCTGACTTTGGTTGACCCGCTGAAAGGAGGCACTGTGACCGGACCTTGAAGATTTATGCCGCAGAGGTTTCGGCAGTCAACAAAATGGCCCCCGAAGGACAGAGGAAATTCAGTCTGAAAACAAGCTTCAAGCACCACACTTTAATGTAAACTAGTTACAGGCCTCGTCAAAAAGAGAATCCCAGGTGTAAAACACTGATTCTTTTTTTTTTTTTTTGCATGAATTGCCCTCAAGGTTTAATGGAAATTTAGTCTTTCTAGAACTGTCTCTAAAAACAGAGCACAGCTTGTTGGAGTTTGTCACCATTACCGGGAGCTGGCAATGGATTCTATTTTCTTTGATTAACCACACCTCATTTTTAAGTTTCTTGAGGATTTCTGCAGGCAAAAAAGCACAGCCTTCTATCAGCCTTACGTCTGGAGAAGGAAACAAAGGCTCAAGTAAATCTGTGCCCCTGAAACTGGTTAAGCACCCGCACATGGCCATAGATTAGCATGGTGTTATGGCAAGGAGGAGATTTAGTGGCAGACATTACTAATGTAAAGTGAAAGCAGTGGAACACTCAAAATGAATACTGCCCTGTCTACTAGGTATTTGTCACTACAGAGGCAGGTGACAGTGTCAAGGCAAAGTATCTCATATATTTCACTCAGCATTATCTGCTGTTTAAGCACAAGGAGAAGCTCGCAAATTCTCAGAAGGAAATGCCACAGTGATTGTTATGTTCCGTCCTTTGGTTTGTTGTCAGACCCAGCTGACTGAACACCAATCCCTATTAGCAGATTTACTCTCTAAGGGATCATGAGGTGAGCCCAGAAAATCTGCACAACACAACAGCCAGAACAACCATAAGTCATTAATTAACATTAGAGGAGAGGTGGAGTTAAATCTTCAGCTAGGATTTAGTTTCTCTCTAACAGAGCCTCTCAGAGGCTTAAAGCTATTCTCTTGGTAGTGCCCAAACAGTGTTCTTAAAACTTTTACAAGGCAAAGCTAAACGAATTAATGCAGAAACAACTGCTTTCAAGCCTGAAAGACAGAAGGACATGAGTTCAGGCTCAGTTTGAACACATTTTTCATGTCGAATTAAAGCTATTAAGAATGTAGTGGTTGTAGGATGTAATCACATGGATCTTAAAACATGTGCAGGCAACATGCAGACAGTGCTGCGGTTATTTCCAACCTCTCCTCTGACCCGTGCCTGTATTGTACAAGTATCATTTTACTACTGGGGAAATGTTTATGTATATATCAGCTGTCTGCTCTGTGTCTCATATGTTAAGTGTTGCACGGCAGATACATTCCATTCTATAATTTCCTATGCACATCAGCCAGCCATTAGTTCAACTGAAGCCCTGAAAAACCCTTTTCAATAAAATGCTTATCTTGGGCTAATGAGCACCAAGGCTAAAATCATATGTAACACCATTCCATTAGGTCAACACCCTTACAGCCAACATGCGCATCCGCCTGTAAACAGAAGAGCTTAAAACATTAACACGTGACAAGTAATGTACATTCAACAGCTAATCACAAACAATCACTATGCAATAAAACTTCACATGTACCCACCCAGATACAGTCATTATAGCATCTGCACGCCAGCCCCTGACTTCTCGTCCTCAGAGAATCATCCATGTCTCACATTGTAAAAGGTAGTGCCTCTCATCTTTGTTCCACCGACATGAAAACAACAACACCCAGCACCGGTTGCTTTACAAATTTCATTTTGTGCTGCCCCACTGTGCCCTGTCCTCGGACAGCTGGTGTTGTGGTGCTAAAGACCACAGGATGGTGGTTGGTTACGGACCATGCCAGGACAACCGCTGTGGCTCACAATCAAATAAACCTTGCCAGACAGAAAACTGTTTGTGCATGGCTGATGCCCTCTCCTGTCTAATAAGCTGTTACTCTAAGTGTCTAGTGATGGAGGAACTACAGGTCACCACAATTAAAAAGTAAAACATTCATCTATCTAACTATGAGGGCTATAAGTTACGGGGCGACAACAAACACCACATCTATGTGACCGAATTTTTTACCTACCATGTAGATAAGATCCCTGTATGAACCCTGGGAGTGATAAAGGAGTATGAATTATTAAAAAATGGTGAGCACAAGACTAAATCAATGTGATCCCCAAAAGCTGTCATTGCCAAACTTACCTGAGACTTCCTTTTCTTGCGGCTGAGACTGCCTGTCCAGTCACTGAGGCGTCTGATGCGGTTTTTGATGGAGTCTTTCTTGTGGAAGACGAAATCTGGCGCACCCTGGTCCTGGTGCTGTTCCTGGTCAGGGTAGTGGTCTAGGTCCTCGCTCAGGGTGTGGGCTTTGGGCCTGCGACAAGGCAGGGTGTATGACGAGTACTGCCGGAGTTCAGGGCATTCTTCCTCCAAGGGCACATCCAGGACGGATGCAAAAGAGGCCCGGTGTGGCCTCGGGCCTGGCAGAGGGTCCTGTAACTGGGAGGACAGGTCCCTGGCTGTAGGAAAAGTGGCAGCCATTGTGGAGTCCCTGTAGAGGTCTGCGATAGACACAGGGGGAGATTGTTCAGTGAAAGAGTCGAGCTGGTGGATGGGGGAGTGAACTAGTGTCCTGCTGGCAGAGCAGGGCTGGTCTTGCTCACACAGCTCTGTGCTTTGCCCCCAGGGGGAATCGTACCATGAGCCATCAGAGCTCAGTGAACTTCCCTTGCTGGTCCTGGCCGTGGAGGAGGTAGAGGCCGGCGGCGGACCGCTGCGGTGGCCATCCTGCCTACTACCACTGGAACCAGGCAGACTGGGAGTGGAAGCAGACTCCACGTTGGGAGAGAACTTGAGGAGTTGTACAGGGCCAGAAGCCTCATCCAGGAGGAGTGGGTTCCCAGAGGTGTTGGTGAACTCCACCCTCAGACTGCCATCCTTCTTGATCACCACCCGCGGGCTGCTCTGTTCCTCTAAAGCCTCATGTTCATCACTGTGTCCATTCAGGGTGTGCCCATTAAGCTCAGTCCCGTACGGATTATCTTCATACTCATCTGACATATGACGCCTTCGTATACCACATCCAGGGGACCGATGCCAGCGATGTTCACTTGGGCTGCCCCTCGCGCCCTTGGTGACATAGTCGTAGTGCCGAGCGGAGTACGGCTGTCGGCTTTTAGCAGGGGACAAACAGCCACGGCCGACACACCTGGCCTTGTACCCTGAGCCTACTGGTGCGCTTTTCCACCACGTGTGGGGTGACAAAGCGTCGTCTTTGGCTGAGCGGAGCTTCAGTGAATATGGCTTCTGTTTCCCAGGGAAGACAAAGCTGGTGCCTTTGGGGCCCTGGATGCTGTACTGGCTCTCTGAATTTCCCATCTCTGCCTGGAAAAAACAGAGAAGGAAAACAAAACTATAATGTCACCGACATGCTGGAAAATTCATGGTTACTCACACGTAAGGCAGGATATATAATGTGTGATGGTATGACATAATGCCCGATCATCAGAGACATAAAATTAACATATTACTAATAAACAATAATGGCCACACTCCCATAAAACCATGCCATACACACATATAATCGTTTAATTTGCAGTGGCCATTTCCAGAGTAAAACAGCAGCAGCTCTAACATCTTCCTTATGCCTCTCAAAGAAAATAGTTACACGTAATTCTGTCACATCTGGCCATTAACCTGTTTGGTCTACCCCCCACTCATTTTACTACATTCTTCCATTCTTCCTTTCGAAAAGTCAAGTCAGATGAACAGGCTTTAGGCTGTCATGGTTGTTATGTGTGACAGACTTCAGGACAATGAAAAAAAAAATCACTTCCAGACTGTCCACAACATTCTTACATTAGTGACGGAGAGCCATGGCCGCACAGATATCTCATTACAGGGTTGATGCTATAGCACGTCAACAGCTGAGGACACCGCAGCCGGTAAGAGACAGTTATGCATCTGTGGCTGTGTGTGATGGGATTACATAATAAGGTCCAGGTAAATACCTTCAACGGTCTTCAAGTCATTGAATTAGCTCAGCAAGTAGATAAGGAACTAAAACAAACCTCTCTGCAACATGTGGAAGGGATAAATAATGAAAACAGTTAAGATACACACCCTGGGAAAAGGTACTGTAGTAAATGATGACCATTTCAAAAGGATCAATACATTTGAAGTAAAGTAACATCTATCTCTACTTGTATGCGACGATGAAAAAGCGAACTGACAGATTGTGATGTGTATACCAAGTACAGATTATAAATCTAGGCTTTGATATCACCGAGCATAACATAAGTGACATGGCAGATATGAAGGCCACAGTTCCCAGACTCACCTGCCTGAAAGTCTCGTCTCAGATTGGAGTTCCTATGCACGGTTCTCTGCGCCTCATTTCTTAGGACAAACTCATTCCTCTGTCGTCTTGCTCATCTGAAACACAGAAACACACAGAGAGAAGACGGACTTAGTGGCGAGTCTCTTTCCACAGCACTGTAATTTACTTCACGTAATGAGCTCCATGTTTGATAACAGGTGTGCCAGTTAAAGAGCAGATCCTAATCCCCAGCATTTGGGGGAGGACAGTGTTTGGTAGGCAGCACTACGTGTTTCTCACTGGGGTAAAACAAAAGCCAATGCAAGGCTGAAACAGAAGTGAAGCTGCTCCACTATCTGTCTTACTTTTCAGTAGTGTCTGGAAAAAAAACAAAAAAACATTGTTCATATTGGCAGGTTTGCAAAAAAAAAAAAAAAAAAAAATGATACAGCCAATATTCCAGAGATGAAAACATTTCCTCTCAAAAACTATGCAGCCCTGTATCAAGCAGGTCCAGTCAACAGCTTTGTACTGTCACAAGACAGCACAGTAGAGTAGTGCCACCCTGGCGCTTCAGTATGACTAGTTTAAAAATTCACTCCACCCCCCAAATTTAACTCTCCTCAATCAGGCATCCAAACCAAACATTAGTCACATTTTTCCACCTTCCCACAAGTAAATGACGTCGTCTTTGATCAGGGTTGGGAAAGTTTTTGAAAGCCGGCTACAGTTTGCCCGTCTGTTTATTTTTAAACTTTGGAATCCTAGCTTGCTCCCTTTTTTTTTTCACTCGTCACCGCCAAATTTGTCGGGGGGGAAGGATCCAAAACCAGAAACGGCTGAGGAGCGTTCTTGCGGAGGCACCGGGCATCTTCTCTGTCTTGCGAGTGTAATATAACCCACTTACATGGAAGGAAGGCTTTCAAATAGTGCTAACACCACTAAGCCTCGCAGCACACGTACAGCATGTGTAAGGTTACAGTGTAAACAGCCGACTGCCAAAAGCCCTAACCTTCAGGATTAAGTGATCTGCAGAATTAAGAGTTTATCTGCTCCTGCTTGGATGCACCTTGACTGTGAGGTGAGATTAAATGGTGTTGACTGAGTAAATGGGCTACTGCGAAAGAGTGCGTTTAATAAATGAAGGTGAGAAAGAAATTCCACGAGACTTGAACGATTTAAGTGGAAAGCACATGTAGCCCTAGACCCCAAAGTCCAAGGATGGGGCAAAAATCCATGCTAATGTTACAAAAAAAAAAAAAAAATCAAACATGACAAGGAGCCACACAAGGAAATTACTCTACCCTTATTTAAACTGTTTAGAATAAGTGTGAAAACGCAGCACCTAAAAATGTGGTGGAAACTTGGCCATAGACGTGTAAGCCTGGTAATGAACTTGAACCATCACTCTGAGCTGATCAGAGGATTAACTAAACACTTGCTTCATTCGTCATGAGTTAAGAGGGCGAACCAGAGAAGGAAGACATTGAATACAAGCAGCATTGATACCAAAAGGCGCTATAACCCTGAACCCGCCTATTGAAGCAGCTTTTTGCCACTAACACACTAATAATTTCCAGCTTTGTCATGCTACTTGAGCTGGGGCCAGGGGTTCACATGGACCCTGGGCAAAGCTCAGCCAATAGCGCTTTATGAATGCACGGTCAACTGCCCTTGGCTGGTCTAAGTATTTGAGTCCACTTCATTAACCCAGAAAGCTGTGAGGAAACTGGCATATTTTATTACTCAATTCCTCAGGTCCCCTTTACATCCCATGTCCATGCTTACTCCCCCAGAGCCCCAACTTTTATTAATATTAACAGTTTGCAGTGAAACTAGCAAGCATAGGAAAGTGAAGGTAAAGTGATTCAAAGTAGCTCTACATGAATGGAGAGTAACTAAACAATGCTCTTTCTGAGTAAAGACCCTGAAAGCAGCTGCTGACAACAGCAGGAGTCAGTGTAAAGCTTGTTGTCGAACTTGTCACAATGACTCGTTCTTTTAACACTACTACTGACGCTTTTCTTGCAAAGTTTATTCACGCAGCGCAGGGCTGCGAGTATGAAAGGCTCAAAGGCGTGTCTGCCAACACACAAACTTAAAGACACACACGTTTGCCTTCTGCTGCGAGTTGAACTGGAGTATTGTGCTGCTGTTTTGGGAGAACAACAAGACAAGTCTTCCTTTTAGCTGCAAACCACTGGGCCCAGTCTGAACTCTCCCCTCCCTCTTCCCCTTCAATGCTCTGTTCTCGTCAATAGGTTTCCTACAGGCCATCTGCTCAGGGGCCAAGGGACCACTGCCACCCCATCGCTCCTCGACACACCCCATGACCTGGCATTCTTCTCCTGCTGCCCCTGGGTGACTCCCACGTAAGCTCCATGTTTAGTCTGGTACTGGTTATGTCTTGGGTCTAACATTGAGGAATGAGCCACACCTCGACATGGTATAAACACAGTAGGTACATGAAGTGTTAAAGAAGTAACTGTCTTTTTCCTTTATGAAGACCACCGTGCATCTGTGGAACAGCAGGAAGCTACAACCTCTGCCTCACCGACGCAGCGTCTGGAGAACTACGCTTGTAATTCTGACCCTTGTGTCCTTGAATATAAACTTGCTGAAACAAAGCTGGAAGAGCAAACTATTGACACAGCAGTGTGAAACACACGATGATTCCCCCAGAGAATTAAGCCACACAGTAATATCATGATGCTGTTCATGCAGTTTTTTTTTAAAGCTACTCTACCATAAAGCCTTGGAGATACTCGATTTTTTCACAAGTTTTCCACAACAGTACATTCAATAAGCAATAACTCTGAAAATATGGATTAACCATATGCTTAATTAATATGTGGCTCTGATAGAAGAAATTATAAATCAACAATGCAAATGACAAATAAAGTGGCCAAAATAATCTCATACCATCAAGCTTTCATGTTTTTGAATTATTAGCCTGTGAACTAGACATTATGAGGTCATTTGTTATTGGTGGTGACTGTTAACACAATCACACTGCTTTCCTCCTGTCAAATCACAGCCCATGGGACTTGTCGCTTATCACTTCCCTCTGGCGCTGTGACAACTGAGCTCTTAAAGGAGCAGCGTACTTAAAGCTTCACTTCTTTTAAACACAGCCCCAATTCAAACTTATGCAAAATAACCGACAAGTTCGGCCAGCACAAAACACAACTACAACTGGAAGTGAAGAAGAAGAGAAATCAGTGTTATTGGAGCCAAAGACGAGGAGGACTCCTGCAGGGTTTTTGTCATATGAACCAGATTTAAAGTATCCTGCGGTCGTTTGCTTATGAGGAGAAATGTCTATCTATGAATCACTCGCTGAAAGCCTATATTACTGTGTGGTGGATTCAGCCAAAGCCACCAAACATCCATCAAAGTGCTTGTTAAGTGTCTTTCGGACTTTTTCATAATACATTTAGAAGCTCTCCGTCTGGCTCCTGACCAAAAATGACATGGCAGCCTTCTGAATGATTTATACACGTATGCCACTGCCATTCCAGAGTGATGCCAAGAAAATAAGATGTGTGTGTTAAAATGTATACAGTGTGCTCCCACAGAGCACCCAGCAGCATTAGCATGAGATACAAAGGTCAGACAATGTGGTTGAGTCAGTCAAACACACTTATTCCTATGAGTGAATGTGAGTCGGGCATAAAATGCTGACAACCCTGAAACACAGAGGGGCAGAAGTGATAAAGTCTGAGATTGTGAGCAGTCACTTTGTTCATTCACATGGCTACATGAGATAAAAACTAAAGTACAAACTGCTATCTGACGTTTACAGGTGGAAACTAAACAGCACTCACACATGCAAACACACAGTATAACCCACACCTGTGCATCTCAACAATTGGAAACACAATGCAACCTCTTCACCCCGTCCTCCTCTTCTTACAGTAAATTGTAGAAACAAAGGGAAAGAAAGATAAAACACAGAGCACACAACATCTCTTACCTCTGTGGCCCAGGCTTTAATCTAGAAGCTCTTTGAAGAGCTTACAAAGGAGAAATCTAGCTGGTGTTCTCTGATCTCAAAGTGGATTCTCCCTGTGAAGACTCGTTGAGTCTTAAAGCGACGCACACACACACACACTGCATCTGACTCACACACCCAGACACACTGGAGGACACGTGGAAACTCCCTCCCGGCTTCGTAACAGCAGCAAATCACAATCCTCCCAGGGTAACCCTGGGTAACAGAGCACCGAGAGGAAAAGCCAGAGAGCAGGGAGGAAAAAGTGAAAAGTTCTCAACAGAAGAGCTCTCTCAGAAAGAGAGGCAAGGATTTTTTATAGCACTCATCCATTAGAGTCTCCACTGCGAAAAACGCTCCACTACTCCACAGTGTTGTTTTTCCTATATCCTGCTTTTCCGTTGGCTAGGAGGAGGATGCAGGGCTTGTTACAGCCAAGGCGGTTTTCCATAGCTGTTTGAGGCGATTGGCTAAGACAAGCTGGCGTATAATGGCTGCAGCGCTGCCTGGGAGGCACTGGGGAGGGCGCAATGACTGGAGCTCTTGTCTGACCCTAAATACCACAATGACCCCAGGAGGAGGCCAGGGAGGCAGCCAGCTACTGGGGAGACAGAAAGAGAGAGAGAGAGAGAGTGTGTATATGTGTGTATTCATGAGTGTGAGCCAGGGAATAAGAAAAAAAGTTCAGTGAGTGAAGACAGAGGCTTGGTGTGAAAAAGAGCAGGGCCAAAGAGGAAATTACACAGGAGGAAACAGAGTTAGCGACATGGCTAAGCTGTTTGAAAGTTTCTCGGGGCCAGAGGGGACACATTTGCATCTCATTTTAAGCAGAAGTTAATTAAAGCAACAAGAAAATGAGTCAAAACTCCTATGGAGTTAGAATTTCTGAAATGCACTCAATGTGTTGTGACTAAGCCTCATCCCAGCAGAGACGAACACGAGACCGCCGTCAGTCTAAAAACACACGCATGCCTCCATTTGTCTATGGTTCACATAACTGTGGTCACGCAGTCAAACTGGACCCATTCAGAAAGCCACACCAGAACACAACACAGCATCAGAAATGGACGGAGCGTGCCAGAGTGTTCCCAAAAGCTGCTGCCGACTCTCTTGCGAGCCAGTTTTGTTTCAGAGCAACTGAGTGAAAGTTATTAGTGTTCAGGGACGTGTCACAGCACTCCTACAAATGGAAAACATGAGAGCCTGTGTAACTAGGATGCTCAAATCAGGTCCTTCTTTAGAAATTCCTCTTGGTCTGAATAGCCATTCAAAGTCATGTCCATGCCACGCTGTATGAGCAGCTGTGGAATAGTCTGCTGCTTGACATAGAGACATCAGCTCCGGGGCACAATATCAGCAGCGTTCACTGGGGCTAAACAACATTGTTAACAACACAATAGTCCTGAGCTTCTCTCAAAGCCCTTTGTCCTGCTACAGAGGGACGCAGCTAAAAGGTTCGTCAACAACACGCTCAGAGAGACTGAGAGGCATGAAAAAAGTGAGGCGCCGAAAAAGGCAGGGAGAGGGCAGGGAGGGCCGTTGGGATGCATATTCATACAAAGCAGGTGCTGGCTTTAATTTCACCCGGCCAAATGGTCTGACCCCTAATTAAGATCAATTAAGGCTCCAGCAAGCTCTCCAGAGCCAAATTAAATCCCTTTATATCCAAAATCTGGGCAGCTAACTCACTCATGCAGCCTATTTTCCATTCATGTCTTCAACTGCTGAACTAATCCTGAACCTAGAGGTGGAAGCTGAAGGTCACATTGCACTACATCATGATAATGACCTAATTAGGCAAAATACTGACGTCACATTGTGCGTGCGTGTGCCTTACTCAGGAAAATCCAAATGCAGCACAGGAAAAAACATAAATCAACAGAATTCACAGGGAGGAACTTAGGAGTGCAAGTGTGTGTGTCTGTTTGGTGACACAGGTTTCAGACAGTTTATCAGCACAGCTTTGATTTGGGATAATGCTCTCAAACACCAGGAATCCCCTACTGATACTGAGGCCAAGATGGCCCCTAATGGCCTTGTTGACACTGTGCTCAATAACTGCAGTGGGACAAAATCCACATCCCTTACACAAATCCTCTCTTCCAATTCATGAACAGCTAAACCAACATTGGGGAGCCCCGGTAGCTCACCTGGTAGATCCAGGAAAAGTCCGGCCCGGGCTCTTTGCTGCATGTCATTCCCACTCTCTCTCTCGCCCCTGACTTCCCTGTCATATAACAACTTGTATAATGGCCAACAGGAAAAGTATAGGTCTGAAAAAGTCACACTGGCATCTGGGAACGTGTAAAGAGCAATTTCACTATTTTTTGACATTTTTTACAAGGAATAGATTAAGAATGAAAATAAACATTAGTTGCAGCCATATTGTGCAGTGAGAGCAATAACTCCAGACGTATCCAGCAAACTGGCTCAAGCATCCCAGATGGATGCATTCCATTTACAGTATGTGTTAAACTGGAAGAGGAAGGCACCTTAACTTTCTATGCAAAATAGGATTTTTATCTAAAACATATAAATTATGTCACATATAATCTCAGACAGATTACTTGCAATAATCCGTGTCTGATGAATAACTCACACTGGTCTGGTGATGCTCATGGGACCGGGCTGACAAATGGGGTGGAGGGGAGTGAGTGGGGAGCCAGAGGGAGAAATATGAGTTTTCAGTCAGCATGCTAATATTTCTCGTCTCCCTCCTAAACAGCATGATAGACCCACTCTCATGGCTGGAGGCCGTTTGTGGTTTGATGCCATTGATTATGCTGTTCACCGGGGACTGCAGTCTGCGGCAATTTGTGAGCAAAACGTCCACTGGGAGGAAATAAATTGATCTTAATTGCTCATTGGAGCAGGGATTAGTACACTGCCTTATCCAGGAACAGTGATTTCAAACATCTACAGTCTGGGAATACATTAGAAATTATAACTTGGAGGGCCGGAGCAATTCGGGTTGGAGACTGATGGAATTTACTTCAGCTGGGATGCTTTAAGTCAAGGTGAAAGGTCAAGTCTTTTGTTGGGTCTTTCTACCACCCTCGATCCCACTCCACCTCCAAATATATTCTTCATCTGAACATCTTTGCATCTAAAAAAATAAAGACTGATGTCATATAAACTCCCCATATTACTTTACTTTACAGACTACAAACTGAAAGCAGTACAAATATAATAAATTTGTCTTTAATGTTCTGTGACATTCAAATCATTCAAAGGTTATCACTCCCACTATCTATCTTCCATCCCTCCTCTTCCGCCTCATCATCCATCTGTCCCATTCAGTGAAATCTCTATTTTCTGCCAGCCTCCCCTGCTGTCAGCTCAGTTCATTTTCTACAGATTGGAGCTCCTGTCAGCCCACAACAGAGTGTCCGACACCGACTTTAAATTAACCAGGATATGTCACCGCACGCAGGCTCTCTCTCCCTCTCTGTGTGTGTGTGTGTGTTTGTGTGTGTGGGTGTGTGTTGAGTGTGTTTTCGAGAGGACATCACCAGAGGGTTTGCTCTCTGCTGGCACCAGTGTAGAAATCTAAAATCAAGAGATGTGGTGTAAACATGTTCCGATTCTTTGTTTAGAGGAGACACCAACTCAGAACATCCTCAAGGAGGAGGTGTGTCGGTGTCTGTCTGCTTCTTCCTTTTTTGTGTGTGTGTGTGTGTGTGTGTGTGTGTGTGTGTGTGTGTGTGTGTGTGTGTGGCAGAGGGAGGAACAGGTTAACAGCTCTCATAAAAAGATGGTGAGAGTGTGTGAGATCTAGCAAACAGCTGGACGACTGCAGGTGTAAATCAGCTTTCCATCAGCTTCTCTGCTAATTAAGCAGCTTAATGGACAGAGGAAGGTTGTGCGTTGAGGGTTAAATCTGTGAAGGAAAAAGACATGCACACACAAACGGCATGTACTTGACCTTCCAGAGCTGCAGTATCTGGCTTCCAGACTGACTGATATTCCCATAATTTAGCTAGATTGATTTTCCAGTGCAATCAACATGCTCTCCAGCACCACCTCAACATCTGTGCACAACATCTCAGCTTTGTTGTTTGATCAGCTTCCTTCTATTATCACATAAGCTTTAAGATCCCCTGTCCTTAAGCTGCAGAGTTAGAGAGAAAATGCCCGGAGGTGGTGGTAAAACAGTGACAGGCGGTGCATGCGAAAAATGTGGAACCACAGTCTTTGGAAGCCACAGGGTCAGATAAGAGACCCCGAGGCCGGTGGAAAAACAAACAAAAACCCAGCCCTGCCCAGGAAGACAGGGCAAAGCCCGACAGCTTCCTTGCACAAAGGGGAAGGAGAGATACCTAATTATCTCCCCGCCGACATGAGATAGGGAAAGAAAAAGTGCCTTTTAGGAGGAGAAAAGGGAAAAGAACAACATCAGTTGTTAACCTTCAGCAAGGTCGGTTTGAATCTTGAGCATCATCTGTAAAGGTTCACAGTGACTTTGTATATTCTGCACATAAGAGTGCAGACGCCTGCATAATACAGCCGCATTAAACTCATTCGCAAACTGTATTATCTCCAGAGGAATTGACTGTGGCTGTCCTTTGTGCGCTGCCGGATAATCTGTCACACGCTACGTGGTGTGAGCTCTAGTGATTAATACAATCAGCCCGAGACTCACTCACTCATTACCATAGCAATAGCCACTGTAGTGTACTGTGGCGGGTCATGTGAGACACACTCCAGCCTCCCTAAGGTGATCCATCAGAGATCATTGACCATTGGAGTACAATATCCATCACGCAGAGCCAGATGCTAGAGGTCACACGCATTCACCAGAGGTTTCAGGGGAAACAATGAGGCACTGAGGATTTGGGAGCAGGTAGATGAGTGCATGTACAGTAATTTAAGCCACACATCCAAAACCACAGGCACACACACACAGCATCAATCACTGGACACAGCAGGAAAACAAAAACCTACGGAGGGAGCAGAAATCGATTCATCGGCGATTTGAAAAGGACAAAAGTGAATCTCTCAAAGTGCCCCAGGTGTAAACTTGCATGATAAAAGCTGCGCCTTTGAATCAAAATGGCATGTGGCTGGTGAATACGGCTCTATCTGGGGCAGTAGGGCAAACAACCAAGCCTGGCTTCGTACCAACACACACACACATAAACCACACACACACACCTGCTAAGCTGGCACATACTGCAGCAGGGGAAGGCCAAACAGTCTGCATCCAGATGCTCGGTGGGTATATATATGAGTGTGTGTGTGTGTGTGTGTGTGTGTGTGTGTGTGTGTGTGTGTGTGTGTGTGTGTGTGTGTGTGTGTGTGTGGCTCTTCGGCCCATCCATCACTGCCGCAGACATGCATTAATCCCTCTCTGCATTCTTGAGGAGCTCTGACGCCAGAGTTTGCCCTTGTGGCCTCCCCCACCCTGGGTGTAGAGCACAACCCGCGGCCCCTGAGCTGCATCTTCCCTCTGCAAGAGTAAAACTTTATTTGAAAATTTGTGTGAGCTGATGGATCACCAACATGTGATTTCAGCTCGGGAAAATCCAGAGGACAGGTTGACGCTAATGGATATGGTAATTCAAATGTTATCTCCCTTTGCCAAGGCAAGCATATGTTCATGGTAAACTACTGCTCCAACTGGCAATGTCCCTCCTTTTTATGGCCTATTAAGGGCCAAAGAGTGGATCACAGTCAGGCCAAACAGAACATGAATCACTCAGCTCGCTCTGATCTAATTCATCAGAGTTATTCTCTTGACCGTGCAGGTTACAGGACCATCTGACTGATAACACAAGTAAGTGACCTGGAAAACAAACCAATGAAAATGATAAGTAGGCAAGAAATACAAAATTAGGCATCGACTGGGTCACAGTAATTGCAGGCGCTGGCTCAGCACTTTCGCTGATGTTTATACACCATGGTCTTGTCTACTAAAGCTATTAAGTGTGACAAAGTGACAGGCCAAAGCCAAGATGACGCTTAAAATCTATTAGAGGTGGTTAGACTAGTCTGAGCCTGTCTGGTTGGTTTGCTCATGGTGGTCAAGGTTGAGACAGATAACAAAGGAGCTGAGCCATTAAAGGCCATTACCTGTGGCAAATTACTGTCTGTATTAAAGCCTGTCTTTTTCTACATAACCAAGACTGAAAGATTGCTTCTGTTAAGTGCTCAGGATGGATGTTACCTGGTGAGAACTAGCTTGCTGACATCCAATATGGCAGCTCAGTCAATACGGTGCAAAAATGTCCCTTTCAGCATGAGATAAGTCAGAGCCAATCGACTTGCTCTTCATGTGGCAAACTTCTCTTAATACGCCAGCACTGATCAGATTTATTCCGCCTTGTTTCAAAACCCTGACACTTAAAGAAATGCCTGAAACAAGTGAAACTGAACTACAAACAAGCAGGATAATCCCTCTCTGCCAGAATGGAGGATTAACTTGTTTAAAACAAATTTCAGGACTGCATTGCTTATTAGGGCTGACCTTTTTTTCGCAGCTGCGAATCCAGACCACATCACAAATGCATTAGACAGCGGAGGGAGGAATGCAATTTTCTTTCTGTTTAAACTGAAAATTAATGTGATGATTCACCGGAGAGGCTTTAGTATTCTCATCACGCTGTTGAGCCCCTGTGAGACTAGCATACATCCTCGTGTCTGGCGGAGCCGGAGTGGAGCCGGGCAGCCGGCTGTAGATGGTAGGATAAAGCGGTGGAGTTGTCAGCATCAGGTTGTGGACCTACATCAGAGCCCTGTAAACACAGGACGACAGTCTGGACGGCCAAATAAACCATCCATCAGGTGAAATCAACACTGTTTATATACACTGGATCTGGAGTCTAAATGTATGCATGTTTATGCACATGCAGCTTATAAATGCCCTTTAACACTCATGTAGCGTCTAATAAGGAAGTATCCGACTTACAGTACAGCTTTAGTAAACATAGTTCTGAGCTCACAGGCAGAGAAAGCTCATGTAAATCTTCTCTTAAAGTAACCGTCCTCTGACGTAAACCTTCTCACAGCTACTGGCTATCTACAGATGAGGGGAGAGCAACTAAAAGTCTCTGCTGAGCTGGCTGTTGATCAAAGGTGTGTAAATTCCCAAAGCAATAAACAGGTTATGAAATAAAACCAGCTTAGTGCAATCTCACTTTTACAGCAAAGCAGAAACATTATTGCTCCTGTTATCATTAACCAAAACAATTTGTTCTATTGCAGCTTCAAGCCCAGCTGGCCATGATATACAGTATCTGTAACCATGTACTGTCCACAGCACAGATAACAGGAGGGAAATCTGAGCTAGACTGTCTGCTCAGCATCCTGAGAGCACTGTTGATGGGTGAGACAGCTGGTGAGGAGCGAGGCACGCACGTACCCACACACACGCGCGCGCGCGCACACACACACACACACACACACACACACACACACACACACACACACACACACACACACACACACACACCACACACACCTCATCCTTTAGAGACACCAGTCTTGGGTGCCTGAGGTATCTGCAAACAATGTATAGGCCATTCTTTGTATGCAAAGAATTGTGCACACAGTCAAGCCACATTTTTCACTTGTATACATCTAAGTGTAATTTGATTAAAGCTCATCCTCTTCATACATTAGGCCACAGATTTGGAAGAGTCTTGACAGACTTAATTTGATTACAACAGCCAATAAACAGCCACACCTGGGTGAATAAAAATTTCAAGTGACCATTAGCCTTAAGCTGTGATGAGCAGTGAAGTGTGGCTTTTGTTTAGAGTGTGAGAAAAATACGACCAGACCGGACCCGCCCCGCAGAGAAGAGCTCAACGCTCACAAACAGCATCTTTTAACACCTGGTGAGAGTGTGTGTGTGTGTGTGTCTGTGTGTGTGTGTGTGTGTGTGTCTGTGTGAACGTAACTTTGTAAATCTTCTTGCCTCTTTTCCAACAGATCCATAGTCGGTACACAACCCGTGACCTAGTTTCTGTCCCCAAAACTGTGTCATGGGTTAACATGTTATTAATTGAAGTACATACAATTCGTGTGAAACCTGTTTTAGGAAATCTGCATGTGAGAGTGCACATTTAAGTGTGTACCACTGAGGTTTGTGCATTTATCTCCGAGTCCTTTTCATTTCAAGTAGAACCAGATTTTGACTCTTTAACGTTGTGGCGGGAATTCTATAAAGCTCAGTCTAAAGGAGCCCAAATGACAGAGGCCCGATTAGATTTCACCGTTGAATTATCACAAGAAATTAGCTGGGAGCCGTTATCGACCTATAATCCAGAACAGGTGCTCGACAAAGCACTCAAGAAGCAGTGTGCTTTGAGTGGGAAAGTTAAATAAACGCAACAACAAAGACTGACCTGTGCATGCTGCAGGAAAAACACCTAAACCAGTTTCTCGAGTCACGCGGATGCAGAGGCACGTGAGATAATTGGATTGCTGCAGAGAAGTCACAGAGAAATCTTTGCAAAACAAACTCCTTTGTCCTGCTCTGCAAAGCCTTCTCACTAAGGAATGTGGTTCATAAAGGCCGATAACGTAGGAACAAGCCAATGCGGGCATCTAATGGCACCTCATCTAAGCACATGGCACGACTCGGCTAAGCGCTAGCAGCTGTGCCACATGTGCACGGCTTTTATCGACATGATTAAATTAAGACCCCTGCCAAACTCATTATTATCCCATCCATACAGGGAGGCTCAAGAATGTCAATGAGGACCACGCTCATTATGTAGTCGTCATGCACAGTGCCCTGAAAAAAACAAGTACTTTCACACAATTACAGACAGTAAATCAACAGTATATTCCAGCAGACAGGCTTTCTTTTGTGACTCTGAAAAATTATAGACCAGTCTTTAATTTCTATCCTGTAAAATAAATTCCTCAACCAATTGAATTACTGCTCACAAGCAGACGCGACAGCCCGGTGATGTCCCATAGGACGGGCTGGAGGAATCGACAGGCAGATGCTCCGACCAGCAGAGGTCACGGAAGGTCAAGCTGTTCCATTATGAGAGGACAAGGGTGGTATTTATTCACTGCCGTCTCATCCTAAGCAGGGGTGGGCTTAGAAAGAATGGAGATGGATACTTAACCCTGGAGGCAAGCGGCTCACTACAAACCATCCACTGTCTCTCTCATTACTGGTGGAGATACAGAGAGAGGAAGGTATAAAAAAAAAATAAAAAATTTTAATAAAGACAGAAATTCATAGATTATGCAACTCCTCAATAATCAAGAGAAAATACTGCCACCCAGGCGGGATAAAGACAGAAAAGAATAATACACACTGCCAAGACTCATGCACTGCAATCCACTTTAAACAGCAATAATGACCACAGAGGCATATAGCGGTTTAAACAAACTAACCTGATCTGACTTGTCTGCAGAGTCTGTGAGACTGTTTTGTCTAAGATTACATCAAAGCGGCTCAGATGTTCCTCTGCACACAGCTTATAGAAGATGACTGTGAATTTTTCTTCAACATTTTTCACACTATGTATGAATGTATCTTGGCCTTGGACTCCCGTGGCTAGCCAGAGCCGTATTGCAGGGCTTGCCAAAAATCCCGGTCATTAAGTGTGATGATATAGATGCTGGTAAAAGATCGGAAAGAATGAATGCAGTCTTCTAGCTTGTTAAAATACTTGTTGGCTTAGAAAAAAGAGAGCCTGTGGCACTGTATGATAGCATGATTAGCAAAAGCAGCAGGCATGTCTGGGACCAACCATGAACACTTAGACAATCCCCCTTACACACACAAACAAACACATCATCCTTGTTTCAGAAAAGCGACTCACTGACTAATGGCATACTTTCCCTGGGCCACACTTAAGGTCCAATTGTGAATGTCTATGAAAAATATAAGGTTGAAATGCACTAATTCCCACTTCTTAATTCAAAATCTCATCAGCTAGAGGACACATGTACACATGAATCACCGAGTGAAAGGAAAAAAATCCAGAGTGAAATGATACATGAGGCTAATAATACAGCATGACTGTGTAAGTACAGCTCAGCCCAGCTCCTTTCACTGTCACAATCATCTTAGCTGTCAGGAAACCCCAGTTCCTGGTGTTTCTCAACTTTGTTATTATTAGTTTAAGCTGGGGCCTGCCAGTACGAACCTATGCACTGTATAATATCGCTATTAGAGTAAGAAAAAAGGCAACCGCAAGTTTCCAGTGAGGCCGATTTCTCCACGCGAGCAGACCGCAGGGCTTGCCGCTGGAGACAAAACCGCTCGCGCGCGCGCACACAAAATTACTACTGAGGAGCAGGACAAGCGCCTAAAGAGACAAGAATGGTTTTCAAAATAGCTTCAAGAAAGTATCACAGTCATTAAAGTTGTTCTTTTACAGTTAGAGTCTCTGCCAGGCAGAAACAGACATGTGGACTGAGAGAATTGGCAACCACCAATGAAAACTGTTGTGCTGTAGCCAAGCCTCAGCATGGACACCTGAGGCAAAAAAACAAGCGAAATTAAGCTTTCTAGCTGTTGTTTGTATTGACGCACAATATGGATTACAATAATACAGACACTGAAATGCATCCAGTGTATGTCCATGGGTTTGAGTGACACAACATCCGCCGATTAGTCACCAGTGAGGGCGTGCTCCTTGGATCACTAACCTCATAAAACTGAATAAATGATTTCACCCTCCAAAGGGGAAATGATTTATAATGAATGACTTCACCGCTGTACGCATTCACTTTACACCAGATCCTGTAACATGCAAGGCGAATATCAATGAGCATTTAAAAGGATGGTTGCTGGATGCAGAAAAATGCAACATTTCTGAAAGAGCCGGGTTTTGTCTTTGATATGCTGGCAGAGGGATTCCTAGCATGAGAGCAGATGAGTTAGAGATCAAAACTTTGACTGTGTGAAAGCCAACAGGCGGCTCGCTCACACACGGCTACTCCATCAACATGGATGATGAGAGAGTTACGCCGTGTAACACAGACTTCTTATTATTCAGCTAGAAAGAATGCAAGCAGAGGAGCTGCTACACAACATGTGCGCCGCAGCGGACCCCGCATACTTCAGCAGGATATGCACGTCCCTTGTAGTTGTGAGTCAGTTGTTCCCATTTCACCATGGAGAGACAGTCTAAACTGCAGACACTGCGCTCTCACACATCACCCACATCCAGAGGGATCCATCTGGAAATGCCAACAATGGTCCAGTTGAGTGGGTCAAACCACTGGGGAAGCTTGAGGGGTTGAGTGAGATGATCCGTACTAGCTGCTGTCCTCGCTATGGCATAAAGTCTCATGACTAGGTCAAAGGGAAGGGTGGGGTCACAGTGCAGCAAAGCTCAGGAAGCCCTAAGGCCAAGTCATGACCATCTGAAGGCTGCTTTCAATTTTTTTTAATTCAAAGTATCTTTTGAATAATGTTCTATTGTATGTGCCATAGACTATGGTTAAAGAAACTAAGGAAACTATGGTTATGATATTTACCTTTTTAAAGGAATAGTTAACATTATGGGAAATTCGCTTATTCACTTTCGTGCCAAGAGTAAGATGAGAAGATCGATACCGCTCTCGTGTCTGTGTAATATTAAGCTGGAGGAGATTGTTCGCTTTGCATAAAGAAAGCAAATGAGCGTATTTCCTAAAATATCAAACCATTCTCAAACTCATGTCATGCAGCTTAGACGTTCCATACGTGAGAACCTTTCCTGGACAGAGGAACCAGGAGCAGATCAATCGCAGTCTATTAACCAAGCAGTTCACTTTCTTGGCTCCAGCACCTTTAATAACATTAGGATCGAGCTGCAGACAATTTACGAGTCAGCTTCTCCAATGACAGTTGAATGTCAAATACCATGAATAGCCTCTGATATCCCTTGTACACAGAGCACACACGTGTCTGCTGTGTTTACAGCAGCGTGGTGAACTGGTTGGCCTCCATCTCCTCCTTAATATCACACCACAAGGTTCACAGATTCAGTGTCATTGTGTGGAGCCTCTGTGAGAGGCGAGTTTTTTTTATAATCCACTGACATGGCTTTGAACCCACGTTGGCTAAACTGCTAAAACTTTTAAAAAGCAGCATTTATGAGAGCCTGGTGGTATATGCCGTGACACCGTTTGGGGAAGGAGATGTATTAATATTGCAGGACTGTCTCAGGTTGCAACAAGCTGAGCAGCGACCTGCACTCTGCGTAATCTGCTTGACTTGGCAGCAACCCATGGAGGAACCTGCTAGCGGTAATACTGACCTTCTTGACTTTGTATAAATACAGTACTCGTATACAGTACTTGTGTGTTTGTTGTTGGTGAGGTTATTCGATAAGAGTGATTCGTTTTGGCTTGTTTCAAAGCAAAAATATGCCAGGACAGGGAAGCAACCGTGTGCCACACAATTTCACCTGCAGGTACATGGGTTGAGAAACTTTTTTCTGCTTAACTGCAAGTATTTCTCCTCTAAACAATAGGGTAAAAAAGTCTAGACCGTTCTTTGCACCTGCTTTTGCACCTGCGTCCGTCAACTGTGAAAACCACCCAAGCTATGGACTGTGCAGCCAGGGCGGCATGGAGAGCTCGCCAGGCAGTGTGAGCTTGTTGGTCCCCCTGTGCCAGAGAGGGTGAACCCTGGGTTAAAAAGCTCTTATATAACAGCCGAGCAGAGATGATCTTGGCGCTAGCAGAGCAGAGAAAAGTGGAACTGAAAGTTTCTGGAAGATGAGGGAAACCCAAGTTGACGGTAGTGAGTAATGGAGAAAGGCTAGTAAATCTTTGGGCATCCAGAGGGTACCGTAAAACTAAGCAAGCCCACACACAGGTTCTCCTACTGCGGCCTGGCCCGACACGCCGCTTGACTTCCCTTACCACTGGGGATGTTATGCATGTTTTACACCATATTCCTGCCATTTCAGAGGCATTGACTGCAAAAACTGATGAAACTGATAAAATGGTCCTACAACTACTGTTTCTTTGCTCTTATCTTAATGTGCTTTACAGTAAGTTCCTTCTCTCACATATCCTTTTCCTTCTCACAGCCCGTCAGCCAAATAAGCCTTGACGATGATATCACCCCAGGAAACAGGTTATTTGGATACATTTACCTCTTTGGAGAAAGGGATTTTCAAGAAAGGTTTAATTGAGCATGTTCACTGAGTGGATGCCAGGATTGTCGTTGACCTAAAGCAATCAGGACCCTGTCTCTGTTGACGCTGGCCGGACGCCAAATGACTGAACCAACATGACAAAGGCCTGGAGACTGAAAAGTGGAGAAAAGAGCTTATCTTGCTCGGAGATCAAACCACCGACTGCTAAAGCAGGGAGGGGGCTGGACAGGGAGAGGAGTGCTAATGAGCCTGAAAATGTTCCTCAACATAACACGAATACGACGGCTGCCAAAGACCCTCCAAAGCACCTCACGTCTGTCACAAAGCCCAGGAAAGTGTGCAGATAAGGTCACATCATGTCCCATGCAATTCAGTTGAGCGAGTTACTAAGCAAGCGAAAGAAGGGAAACAACATCAATATCTAGGGAGACTGAAGAGTTATAGCAAGTGTGTGTTGTGATGGCTGATATATGGCTGCGAAAGATAAGACTATGATGAATGGACTGTTAGATACAGTTGGGTCCATGTGTGGTCACTGATGGATTTATGTACGTCTCAAAACTCTTTCCCATCTGCTATTTATAACTTTGCAGAACTAAGATTTATCACTTACTCAGGAGAACATATTGTGATGGGACACTAATCAGGCTGTGGTGATGGAGGGATTTGTAATCTAATTTAACTATAAAAAAGAAATCCGTCTCGCAGATCAGAGAGATGAACACTGCTTTGATTATTTAACATTTGATTCTGAATATGTTAACACAAAAAAAAATAAAAAATAAGGAGGCTGGGCTTCCTAGATTTCATCAAAAACAAAAGGACAGTCAATCTCCACCCACTGATGAGCAGGTGGGATGTGTTGGAGTAAATGTGTACCCAGAATTTGCTTCATCCATCACGGAGGACAATGTGAGACACATGGCGCCAATTGAACATCCCAGCACCGAGCACTTTGGCCTGTAGCACCAGCTGTGTTTGCCTTCCCAATAGGACAAGGATAGTAAGTGAGACCTTATGGCTACTGGACCGAGGTAGGGCAGATCAATCACAATTTCTATTGTTATCGGGATTGACTGGTAAGCAGGCGTAGAGCCAACAGAGGAAGGGGGTAGAATGGGGTGTTTCCATGCAAACAGGGCCGTTGATTCCCCGAAGAATGCGGCAACACGTGTTGTCGTTTGAAGCAGCTATCAGAAACAAAATATATCAGTCTTTGTTGCACACAGACATGATGCAACTCGACTGTTTCCAGCTTGAATTCATAATCAAAGGCTCCAACAGGATTCTACACACAGCATCAACGTGCTGAAATAATATGCTTTGAGAATATAAGATCACAAACACCACAGCTGGGTTCTCCATAGCAGGCGTATTGTCAAGATAGCAAGTCCAATATGTGGATCAGTATGCCAGCAAATAGCTTCTGTACCCAGTAACTCCTTGTCCTCCCCGTCTCATTGTTCATACATTTTGATAATCAAACTACTCCTTGTGCAGCCACGGCTTTTCAATCACTTGGTGGGGTTCAGAGTGCTGAAACAGCACCTTCTCCAGACTGAAATATTGTATGCCGTCTGCTATGCTTATAGGAATTACATGCACTGCTACTCAACTGCTACCATGGGGGCTGTTTGCCTCATGTACACCAATCGCCACATGATTTATATGACCATCAATAAAAGGATGGTAATGGCGTGTCTTCCAGTTATTTCTTTGGGGTCAATGAAAGTCTGAATCACAAGTGAAGTCGTCTGGCACTGTTTAAGAGCCACCTCATTCCCTTGTTCGCCTACAGCCCAATCATCTGCTAGGTAACTCTTAATATGATACCTTTGTCTGACACTGTAAAAGCTCCCGCCACCATTTAATCTTCATTTTTGTGTAAACCTTACAGGCCATTTTCTCTAGCAGGTGACCCAGAAGGAGTGCAATTCAATTTAGAGCTATACATTAATCTTCTCAAAGGCTGGTGCGTTGTGGCTGTTATGAAGAGCGTGAATGGGTGCGTCGGTTCAGCTGGATGGCACCACGTCGCCCCTGCTGAGCTGGACAGAAGGTTCCTGTTTGTGCAGCAGAGGAGGAGATCTTGTGCTGGAGCAGATACACAAAGTGCAGCTGACTGAACAAATCCCTCAAACTGGATGGCTGACCGTGTGTGTGTGTGTGTGTGTGTGTGTGTGTGTGTGTGTGTGTGTGTGTCCGCCAGCCCAGTAGCCACAGCAAAACAAGTTAAATTCAGAATCACTGAATTATGCAGCACACAAGGTACAAAGCTTCTCTTTGGGCTGATTTTGAGTCACAGGGCTGAGGGTTATTATTTTTGTCCAAACTGCCGCTACAGGACAGGACGGGGAATGTCAGCATCGCGTTGGCGATAGCTCTCTGACCTGTAGTTGTGTGCACCAAGAAGGGGTCAAAGCCAGTCATGTGTCTCTCGGTGAGTGTGGTAGCAAATGAAAAGTGTTGGCCAACATGCTGTCAACACCAGCTTTTAGTCCACCTGCTTTTTATAGCAGCCACTCCAGACGCTGCTGGCCGCACACTACCGGCAAACACGTTGAAAGCCAAATATAATCTCAACCGCAGCAGTAAGAAATAGAAACATACAAGCCACTATTATGCCTTGCCTGACATGGCTATTTAAAAGTAGAATAAAAAAAGCCTCGAAAGGGCATTTCATTGTAATCGAGAGTCAGAGTGAATATGTGGAGAAATGGAAAAATGAAAGTTTTTTGTTAATTTCAGTTTGATCCATTTCAGATCCCTTTGTCTGTGGTTTCCCCCTGCAGAGCCTCTCTACCTAGAGACAGTAAAAGGCCTTCATCCCCGTGTGACAATAAGCACAGATGTTACCCATGCCTGATAAGTCACATGCACGCCACCTTATATGGAGAAAAATGTGCCGAGGAGAAGACATGAAACATTGGCGTTTTTCGGCCAGTGTGCTAGCACTTGAGAATTAACGACGACGGGCACTCACACACAGCCTGCGCAGAGGAGAACAATTCCTTTACTCACTCGACGAAGTTCCTCGTTCACACAGAGCATCAAAGTATCAAAGGCAAGAAGAGTGCTCTTTCCACAACAGCACAACTGTTCTTCTTCACATATCTCAACAAAGTTACACAAAAAGCAAATCAACTGAGTTCAAAACAGATCGTTTCATGGGGGAAGTTCCTGTGGCAGTTATGTCACTGTCTGATGATGTTACTGAGCCCTTCAACTTAAATTAGACGAGTGACGAGCTGTAGATGCCTGTGAAGCAACTCAGTGCCACCCAGAGAGGGGGTAGCATTACATCTCTCTTTTGTCACTGGTAAACAACTTTGACAATTGGCAGTCCTGCCAGCTGAGAGGCAAAATGTGCAACACTTGGCACAAAAGGAAAAGAGTGAATAAGCAAAGCAATTCACATGTTTTCCACTAAAAAGGAAATCAGAGGCCACATTCAATCAATATCACTCTGGTTCAAGACCCCGTCCCAACCCGGGAAAAACAGAACAGTAAAAACATAATGTTCCCTGTGGTCGAGGATTTCTTTGCCACAAAAATGTGAGCCGTATAGGCCAAAATATCTATACAGTGCCTCGGCTTCTGACCCGTCTCTGGGTGCACACATGAGAACAACAGCAATTATGTAAGTAAATAACTATTTCTGTGTAGTCCATTAAACAGGCAGGGAGGCTGAAATGCCTGACGAAATATAAACCAATCACACCGCATGTTTCCCCCTCCAGAAAAATAAACAAATCACATTCTTGGGTATCTTTCCTCTTCCGCTCCTTCTGGGCTGAGTCTAATTCCCATTCCACATGAATGGTTGGTGAAACTTTACATGGTATCAACTTATCCATCATTAAATAATCATTTATCACATTAATTACCATTACCATATCACATTTCCTCGAGATTGAACTTGGTAGAGCTGTGAGAATACTGGACTCCAGCCTTCAGACAGATCAATGACCAGGCCAGCCCGTCCCTTTAAGTCAAACATTAGCCTGTGTTTTTATTATTACAACCCTCCCCAGCCGCGTGCAAAGGTAGCAGGACAGCCACTCTGACACCTTCATGTGTGGGTTTCCATGACAGAGGGCCCACCATGCCAAAAGGCATGCCCGGCCCTTCCTCCTGCTCCATGGCTCTGTTTGCTGTGGGCAGGCCCTTCACTCCAGGGGTCTTTGGGGCCCCTTTTGTTGCTTCTGTATGTGTCTAGAGAGCCCTTCCACCCCAGCGCACAGCCAAACGACAATACAAGTGGAGGATAAATCACATCCAAACACAAGAGCAGAGCATACCCCAGCATTTAGTGGAATGACCAATGCCCCCAATTTCTTAGTTCATAAATCAGAAGGAAGAAAGAGAAGCAATCAGCAGCCTCCCCAACATGGATGGACACTGCTGTGGACTACATGTTGAACATCTCCACACCCATTGTGTCAATGGAATGACACCCAGATACCTTTAGTATGGAGTTTTAATTCATTTCCAAGGCTGAACATAATGACAGGATGCAATTCATTTTATTTATCAAAGCAAATCATAGTTCACATTGCACAAAAGATTTAATAACACCCATACTGACCGTTTTAATTTCAGATGATCATAAATATAAAAAGGGAGAGGTCATTCTGTCTCTCCAGGACAAAGCACACTGATGAATAACTATAATGTACTTTTTATACTGTGACAAATGATGTTAAAACTCCTTTCACTGTGAAATTAGTTGTTATCACTGACGACAATCACATGTCTGTGCAGGAAAATCTTTTCTCTCACGGCTCCTGCAGCCAGATTTACTACACACAACGACCAATGAGAAAACCCTGGTGAAATTCATTACGACTATCATGCAAACATGCTCAAACTTGTGTTTCACAGACACGTTTAAAGTGAATATAGTGATGCGTTTAGGAGTTAAAGCGGACAAAGCGCGCGCACACACACAGATGAACGCTGATGAGTCCTTTAAAACCAACGTGACTGTAAAATAAGTTCGCTTGCAACTTACCGGCTAATGTTGCCTCTGATAAAACATTCTTCGCTGCGTATTCACGTGTTCCCTCTTTGCGAAAGCTATATATAGCGCTGCTGCATTTAACAGAAACATAAAAAATTGGATTTTCTTGGAACGTACTTCCACGATTCCTCTGTTTCCAGACCAAATGTTCCTGGGACGGAGCGCCAAGAGACTGCGGACTCCTCCCAGACAATGTGGGGTTAAACTCCTCCTTCCCACGGACACTTAGAGAGGGGAGGTGGTGGCCGCGCGCTTCACTACAACATGCAGTACCTATCTAAATGTATCATAAAACACGGTAAATCAGGAGAAGGCAAACTATGGCGAGTGGACCTTCAGAGGTCCCTCGGGGAGATGTCACGGTCCTCAGCTAAATCAAATAAAGTTTAATTACATGACTGTTTCTCCTAAATGAAAGGGGCACTCAACTGATTTCGTCATGAGAAGGAATAGGGTATACAGCTGTAATGGTGACTGAAATAAAATTAAGCCAGATGATGTCATCAGGGTTATTTCAGTTTGGGCATAAGACTTTTATTATTCTTTTATTTTTAACAGAAAGCCTCCTTTATGAACTGGAGGTATGGGTTTGACAGATATGGGCATTTAGGAGGCAGGGGAGGCTTTAAGGAAAAACGCCATCGAAGTGCACTGTATGGGAAATGTAGGACCCAGTGTGGCACCTTGAGCCATACTGAGGACCAAAGTTAGGATTTCTCAACCTCTGCTGCTACAATTTTAACCTGTTTTTTTTTTTTAAATCTCTCTTGTAAGTCATACACCTTAATGGAGGTGTAAAACTAAATAATAATCTAAACAAACTAAATAATTGGAGCACCCTTTTTTTTTTTTTTTTTAATTAAGGCTCAGATTTAGAGCAACAGTGGAAACAGATAGTAGAAGCATGCACAGCTGTGTTTATAAAAACACTGGATGTCTGCTAAACAGATCTATTCACACATTTGTCAGGCCATATTTTCCACATGGACCCTTCCACACGTGGACAGATGATAAATTTTATGTCACAGGGACACTTACAGACCCCTGTAGACATACACATGTGGAAACTATAAATCAAGCTATGGTGTTCTGTATGTTTGTTTATTCACAAGTTTCACAGCAACAAATGAAATCTGATATTTTTGTTGTCACTCATGATGAAGACAGACAGAATATCTTAAGTGTGATTTTTTTCTACATCAGGTTTTACTGTTTTAACTACTTATCGACTATAGATAGATACATACACCTCAGTTCTGCCCTTAGGTTCTCATTCAGGTGTTTTTGCTTGGGAAAGTGAACAAGGTGAACATATTTTGCATAACACTATCAAACCTGTCTGTCACACGGATAAATGACCTGATCAGAAGAGTGATAGGAAACAGGTTTTTTTCAAATAGCATGCAAGTGAAGAGGTTGGTCATTGTTATTCTTGTACCTAATGTTTAAGTATTCATTCCTCCCTTTCATTTTCTCTCTATCATTCTCAGTCATCCTCATTGAAATGCCTCCACTCCCTGATAACACAGTTGCAATGAGCAGGCCTTCCTTCCCACAATCTCCTTTGCGATGCTCGTAAACCTGGTGTTTTGTAATGTGTCTCTTTGGCCAGGCGTGTCGGCCTGGCCAGACCCTTCTAATCTGCATATCAGCCTCTTTACAGCTGCTACAGTGGCGTGTGAGCACAGTTCCCTATCTCTCTCCTGCCCATTGTAGCAGCAGATACTGTAATGCTCTGTTCCTTTCATCACAGACCCATCAAGATCTGTCTACACAACAAGCTGCCCCCCCGTCAAATTTAGCCACAGGGTATTCAACTCCAGTTAGCCAAGCATATTGTTTTGAAAACAACAAAATATCTAATTATGCGTCTACAGTCAGTGTCAAGGGATTATGCATACAAACAAGGTTGTGAATCATCGAGAAGAACCATCATGTTGAACTATGATTACTGCAATGATCCACTGGGTAAATGTCTCTCAGTTTTACCAGTGACGTGCTACAGATCTCCACCCAGTATGTAATGTTGTTCAGTGTCACATCCTGGAAATATTCTAGCCACATAGAGGTTCTCTGTGTCGTCCGGCAGCAATCAGGAGCTCTGGTCACTCCGCATCTCATTAAATATAATTGACTCTGACAGACATCCTGCCACCCATCCTCCTGTTCTGTCTGTCTGCTGGTCTGACAGGAGTAAACAACCCAGACTGCGCCTTTCCCATTAACTCACAAACAACTGGTTGATAACTAAAGATAGCTGAAATATTAGTATTGCCAGTTTATTGCTTTAAAACACATCAGGGAGCAGAAAAACAGTGAGCTCAGCTAACATTTCCTTTTTTTTTGTGCTGACACACAAAAAAAAAAAAAATTTCCACAGACACGCAGACAAGCATGGGCTCATACACATGTACACACGGTCACACACTTATCAACACCTCAGTACCCACTCCCTCTCTTAAATGAGCCTTCTCAACACCTTCAACTAGCCATCCTGACTGTCACCACTTTGTCCAACCATTATGGCCATTCTAATAGGGTCGTGAAAGCGATTGTATGTGTATGTGAGTGTGTGTTACTGTATGTGAGAGAAAGGGAGGGGGTCGGCAGATCCCCTGCTAAGTGATTTTCTCACCCTTCTCACCGCTGCCCATTGTACAGTGTGATGCGGCCATTATTACCACTGTATGAGTTGCAGAACTGCGAGGGCTGGCCTGTTCAGTGTCTACATGTAATTACCCTGCTCATTTGTCATGAAGCCTTTAATGGCTGACTGTGGCTGGGAGAAAATCTTCTGTACAGTTGTTTGAAAGGCTGGCAGGCTGGTGTGGAAGGTCCTCTGCGGTTGTCTAGAGGGGAAGGTGGGTTTGTATGTGACAGCGTCCAGAAAGCACAAGGATGGAGTTGTCATGCAGTGTGTGGGTGTGTGTGTGTGTGTGTGAAGCAGACAGAGGGAGGGCTATAATCAGACACTCTCACGCCACACCCTGAAACAACTCCTTACTTGTTTCTAAATACAGCAGCCAACATTAAAGCATCCACAACCACGAAGAGGCAACTGCAGCAGCTCAGACAATAGACAAAGGAAATCTTTACGCAGGCAAGGCAATAGAATGGTATGGGTGAAGATAAGGTATGAAAAAGCCAGGGCATTTTAAAAGGCTTTTAATTGAGCATGACAGGTCTGATCTAAGTGATAGCTTGCAGACTCCTGAGGGCCTAACTAATGAGAAATCAATGACGTCAACGAGTCAACTGTGTGTCACAGAAGCCAACCTCTCACGCCAGTGTTATTCTGGTCTTTGAAGCATGCACAGAGCACTTAAAGCCGATCATTTATCTTCCTGTACATGTGATTAGCATTAGGACTCCTTTAGTCCTTCTTCCTGTAAGTCTGTAAAAATAAACTTTTTTTGAATGAATTCCTTAAACTGTAGACCTGTGAAAACGATTCACCAGAATCATCACCTACAGTCTCATTTTGTGCTGAAACAAATTCAGCAGTAGGAGATGAAAGTGATGCTTGATTCAGAGGACATACTGTATACCTGTATTAATATATTGGTGGTGGTGGTGGAGTGTGGGAAACCACATATGTGACAGATCTACCCCCTACACGTTGCATCACCTGTGGTGTCTGACTGCCTGTCTGAGAGGAGAGAGTAACACAGAGCAGGGGCGGGGGAAGGATGTGCATGAGCTGTTGATTACTTGAGTTCTAGGTGAAGGAACTACCACGAGGGTGTGAGAGAGAGAGTGAGGAGCTGAATTAGGTTTTTGTGTCCCCGCATGAGGAGAAAAGATTGAGACGGCCATTTGATGAATGGGTGAACTGGTTTGTAAGACAAAGATAGAGCTGAAGTGAAATTGCACCTGCGGAAAGTAAATTCGGGAATGTGTAAATAAAAGACCACATTAGCACATGAAGCCACTGTGTAGTGCTAAAAGTGCTAGCTAGTGCTAGCTATCTTGCTATTGAACTGATCGAATATTTACTGTATATATTGTAAATGACTATTTGCAAAAGTTTGTTTACTGCAGGGGTTGTAATTACGTCTTTTCTCTACAAAAATAACCTGAAATTTGTCAAGGGGTTCCCACTTCTGCTTTCAACTGTATCAAGATCATGCATGACCAATTGTGCCTTGTGGGAAGGCGTCTCAATTCTCTCTCTCTGGCTGATTGCCTATCTGCATCTAGTTGCGATCATTGCTCTCGGTCAAATGTCAAAGTAAGAGCACAGAGTTTGCATGTCTCAGACCAGCCAAGGAGGGATTATCAAGACAGCATCATGATATTAGTTTGTCACCATGGTAAATGGTAGAAGAAATCCCAAACAAGTTCAGCATAGGTGATTCCAGATTGCGCTGAGTTGATGAAATTGATCAAAGCCAGACACAGGAGCAAAGGGAAAGACTGTGCAACATCAGTTAAACTGTATCAAAATGTATCAAACCAAAACAAAGCATACTACGCTGCAGGACATTGTTCAGTGGGGATTAGTCACTCATTGTTGTAACAGACATACAGCAGTGATTCTGTACATCAGTAGTTCCTAAGCCCTAGGCTGAACACCTGCAGGCTATTTTTGCGTGTCACAATTTGTCTTTTTGTGACAAAGTCCATCAAGTGCATTCATTCAGCCACTCATGGATATGTGATTGCCTAACTTTAGCTCTGTCTACTTTTTTTTTATCACATTTCTTGCTGTACATGTCAGACGATCTGCATTTATTTGTTGCAACAATTATGCAATTTTTTGTGATGTGTGGACTGTCACGTCTGTTTCCATGTGAAGTAAGAATCAGATGATATTTCAGTCACTGAACCACAGTCAGCGATGACTGTTCAGATGAGCAGTGATGAATCAGGAATCTCTTTCTTATTAATGACACACTCAGAATATGTTCACTTACCATACAGTATATTCAGTTTACAGTATAACCCCAATGCTTAGCTCACTGAGACCAGCTTTGTGGATACATCTGAATGTCTGTCGTGTGAAACAGTGAAATCTGTTCTATAGTTGTACCAAATCCTTTAAGGCTACAACACTAGACAAACTACCCTCTGTAAGCAAATGTTTTTTTCTTTATCTATTCTAGCCCTTATGTTTTATTCTACTTCTTACCAATTCCTCTCGGGCAACATTGCCCACCTACATTAACTCAAACATATTGAGCTGCCTCGAGTTTCTCTCTAGCTATTAGAGAGAGCTTCTCTCTCTAATAGCCAGTGACTCTGCAGTGACTGACAAGAAAATTGCTTAACCTAAAAAGCCATGTTTGTCTTCCCATCAGGCCGTGTCAAGTCTGGCACACGGTGGCACTGTACCATGTCCAAACATGGAGAGAGAAAATATGATTGATAGACTGGTGGTGGGCAGCTCGACATGTGGTCAGCATGACATGAGACCTCAATCTAAAAATGTACCCAAGAAAACAAGAGTGCCCGTTTTTACATTTTCTTTAACTGAATGTAGGGCAGATTTGACAATGACAAAGTTGCGAGTGTGTAAGTGGCCAAATATAACTCACACGAGAGAGGGAAGGATATAAATGATTGAGAGACTGTGAGGACATTACTTTATGAAAGAAAGATCAGGAACGGACAAGCTTTGTCTTTTACAGACTCACTGAAAGAGAATAAGGAAGTGGTCTGTAGCTCTGGGCTGGCGTGACAGTTTAAGCTCCTTCAAATCTCTTCACTCCTGGTTGAATGACTATAACCACAGCCCTGCAGCCAGAGGCCAGTGGAGGTGAATCCAGAGCAAACACAGGGACATTTGATTAAGTTATCATAAGATTGAATTGAGTCAAACGAGAATAACATATTACAAGCCAACAAACATACACTGACATTCAAAAGCTCTATTTAGTAAAAAAGAAAAAGAAAAAAAAAAAAACGGTAAAGGCTGATTCCAATGAGTGAAATGCAATCATTCACTCTGAAGTGTAACGTGGTTTGTATTGGGCTGTGCAGAGGCTATTTTCTGCTCATTCTAATTTAATAAGGGCAACAGACAAACGGAAAAAAAGGCCAAACAAGCCAGACAATTCAGACGCAAACAACTCAGAGCAGCAAGTTGAAGGCTGGGAATCACAAATGTGTTAATTACATTCTTTAATTACATTCTTTAATAAAACCAACATTCAACCGCACTACTACTTTTTCACCAATTAATGCAGCTTTGACGGTGACATTACTGGCAGACACGGATAATATGGAAAGTGTTAGAAACAAATAGGTTCTTATTGCTCCATTAGGACTGTGCTTGTTGCTCAGCCGGCCCACTAAGGTAACGTTCCCACACCCATTACCTCCTAGTTCCCCACTGAGAAACACTTTCACACCCATGTGAGGGGAGTAGAACATACGGGCTGTTAAAGTTACCTTGTTAAAATCTGCTCATTTCACTGTCTTAATTAGAAACACAACCACACTGCTCTGGGTCTTTCCCACAAAATCATCACCTACCAGTACGACACAGAGTAACAGAAAGCGCCAAACCCAAGCGAGGCGGTTGTCTGTCTGGCAGCTCAAGTTTTTAAATGAAGTAAGAAATGTATGACCTCGAGCTGTTAATGGAAAGCTGATACTTTCCCCCCCCAAACTGTCTGGACTGGTTTGGTTACAGGCCCCATGGAGGCGTGCATGGCAACGATGAAGGCTCATAAACAGTTTTTAATGTAGGGAATAACTGAAGTTTATCCCCAAGGAGAAGTCAACTGCAGCAGAAATACAGTTCACTATGCTAAATTTAGTGTTCCACTTGGCTGCACATGATACACTCTTTTATTAATTGACCAATTGCTAAACCACGCTCCCGAAGAATGAGTGACCTGTCATATTTTCATAACGTAGCGAGATGCTGCAGGTCTGTCAAGCTTTTGCTTTCTTCACATTTTATAGCTGTGTGCATTGCACTGTAGTGAGCAGGATACTCAGTGTCCAGAGTTTGAACAGCAGTGTCTTATTTTAGCCTTTACAAAAAAAGCAAATCAAAAGCATAATGAATGATTAAACAGTGTGTTTAACTGCTCTAATGTAAGTGGCAGCTGTTAGCATGCTAGCTAAGTACATTAGTTTTTGGATTTACAGGCCCACTACTAGCATATCCAGTGACACATGCTCTGCCCTGCTCTTAATTTGATTTTGGAAAGTTTACACACCAGAAAACCCTGTCAACTTTACCCATGATAGCATTATGTTTGCCAAACAAATATTGTTCTTATTCCAAAAGCTTTTTCTATTGTAATTTTAGAAATGAAAATATACTGTTTGAAAATATGAATAGGTATGTGGGCTAAAAATAGGGTAATGTTACTTCTTTATTATCTTTATCTGATATATGAATCATCAGCTGGTGAAGATGCTAACTTTTGCCTGGAACGTGTAGCTTTAGCCTTAGTCTTTTAGAACAATATCAAATGTATATTTAAGACACTTTTACATTTTTACATTGTTCTTTTAAAAAAGCGAAACAAGTCAGCTGGAAACATTGCTCCATTAAAAAGTCAACTAAAATGTATTCAACCAATTCATGGAGCTAACGTTTGCCTGATTATCTAGCTAGTTACAGCTGATAAAATCTGACAGTGTGGGCTGTCATTTCAACCATTAAAATTGGCTGGGTAGAAATGAGAAACCTGCTTTTATCCACTTCCATCTGAAATTAAGGATCCATTGTTTCAAAAATTATTAAGTTTACTAATAATTACTAATTATGTGCCATGCAATGATTGAAATTGCGACAGTTGCAGCACTTAGCGAATCGTCATTCACAATCCCAATAACAGTAGATCTATGACAATTGTTTTTTGTGGCTTTGTGTCTTGTGGCTTTAAAACAATGCATCAAGAAAATAAAGGACTGGAAATGATAGATTTGACCACATTTTACATTTACAGTTCTTCAGGCACTCAATAAGGTGAGATTAATATTTAGTTTTTTAGGTCCATTTCAAAAAGGCTGCACCCTGGTCTATTGTGTGAATTCGCGTGGGAGAGCTGTGAACAAAAGGAAAGCACTCAACACGTTTCCATTTTGTAGCAGCAGGTCTCCCTTGGTGTTTATATTCTCCACAGCAACCCCTTTGTGTGTGTGTGTGTGTGTGTGTGTGTGTGTGTGTGTGTGTGTGTGTGTGTGTGTGTGTGTGTGTGTGTGTGTGTGTGTATTTACCTATTAGCTCATTTAGCTAATAATAGCTAATGGATCTGTGCATGCGAGACTCTTTTCATTTGGGCTGTAAAATCGGATTAGTTCTCCTGTGTGCTGTGATGTATGTGTGTGTGTGTGTGTGTGTGTGTGTGTGTGTGTGTGTGCATGCGTGCGAACATGTTACAATGATTTCCTCTGAAAAGGAGAAAGCATCTTCCACTACTATGAAGACAACACGGAGTGTGGTTTGCATACAGGTAACGGACAAAATAAGTGAAAAGCCAAATGGTATATGATGAAGTTAAGTATTACCCTTCAAAACAGCTTCATGTCTTCTAGTGCTGCTGCTGTACAAATCCTCAACTGTGTGTAACAGGATATTGGAGCTTTCTATAAGAGGGAAAGGCTCCAGGTCTTAGAGGGAAGCACAGAGCATCCCAGACAGCTTTAATGATGTTTAGGTCTGGTGATTTGGGAGGTCATGGGAATCATTTGAGTTCATCCTGGTGTTCACCTCACTCTTACACTTGTTTAGCAGTGCATATAAGGGCTTTATCATTTTAGGAATGGTTCATACATTAACAAGGATGGATTACCAACAGGGCAAAGTGGCCAATTGCTGCAGGGCCCAAGACCTCCAGTGGATTTAAAAGCTCCAGGCTTTTACTGTGTATCAGCTGCTTCCTGCCATGTTACTTAAACATATCTAACTTCAAGACTTGTATGTTTTAGTTTTAGTAGTATTTTACATATTCCTAATATGTTTAATTAAATTACCTCACCTCAAACCTGGGGCTAGAAAAAAATGCACATATTGCACAGAGACTGAGGCTTAATCGGGGTCCAACATCCATTTTTTGCCCTGAGCCCACATTGCAAGTTAACCTGGCCATTTCATCCAATACAAATCAACTACATGACGAAAATGTGTTGTTTGGTAGCCTTCAAATAATTGTCCTGCAAAGATTTCCATTTTTTCATTAATTCATTCATCCCTGTTGATCAAGTCTGACTTGTGTCAGTAGATCTTTGTTGGCAGTGCAGCTGGTCTCAGTTTGACTTTTGGCAGTTTAGCTGAAGGTTACCTTACCACTGGAGCTATATGGTTCTGCTGTTCCATGTAAACACTTAAGCACAAATTACACAGTGCAATTTGAATGTGCACAGCTCTGATACTAAATGGAAATATTATAAAATCCCATGCAGACAAGCCTGGCAGTTTTGTGTAGATGCAGATATTGTACCTTTTAAAACTATCTTTGTCCTGTTTTCATAGTTGGTTGAACTGAACAGCAGATGAGTATGTAGTTACTGAACTGAAACTGTTCCAAATATAAACAGTGGTTATATCAGCTATATTAGGCTTGTATAAAAATTTAAAAATGCATAAATCCACAACCCATATATTAAAACCCACAAAGCACTTATTAAAAAGCGATTGTCAGACCTCTTTTACAGCTGACACGCACCACTAATTGGCACACTGGTTACTGTGCCTGTGTAGCTGACCTTGTAATTACGATGATGTGATGTGATGATATAATGATGAAAGTTACTTGTTTCATATGAAATGTTTCTGTTATTTTGTCCACCGCCTATGTTTAATATAAATGTATACTTGCTCCTACCTGATTACTTGGAAAAAAGGTTCCAAATTGTAATAAAGCTGAATTATCCTTTAACTGGTGTATGTAAAAGCCACGTCACCAGATCAACCATATTTCTTTTCTCCACACTCAATCCTCTGTCCAGTCCCTGTCAGCTTGCCAAATAGACCTTACCCTCTCAGCCTCCTCCAATTTGTCCCCCATCCCAGCCCAGAGTGGTCTGATCTGAAACCAGCCCACACTTATCATCCCTGACTCTTACACTCGAGATGAGTGCCAGATTCATGTTTTTCATTTTCACCCCAGTGTCCCATGTGACACTCAGGGCGTGGGGGCGAGTAATAAGGTGGGGGAGGAAGAAAGGATAGAAAGAGAGAAAGGGTGCAGGCCAAATTGATTGGCAGAGGAGCAGAGGAGCAGCTTATTCCTTACAATTCCCTCCTTCACCTTGTCAAACCCTCTGCACTGGTCCCTGACCCCCTTCTTGTCACTCTCCACCGAGGTCATTACTGGTTCCTGTTCTGAATTAGCTCCTGTTTCATGCACTGACACTTTCTGACTCTGTTTAGTTTTAGTATTTAGTATTGTAATGTTAGTGCATTACTCCTCTGATTCAAACTAAACTTCAACAGCTTCATGAAGGTAGCAAGTGTTGCAGGGATGGATTTTGTACTGAATTATAGTGTAGAATCATCACTCATACTATGTCGAAGCAGTACACAGTCCAAACTTCTGGTATTGTCTCTCTCTCTTTAGCACACACTTTGCTGAGAGATCAAAGGAAGAGCAACATTATCCAAATAAGAAGACTGACATTTTAGCAGCAAAAAGCTGTTTTTGTTTTATTTTTAATACAGATGGAATGAAATCTCATCAAAACACAATTATATATTTGTATCCAGGTAACCAGGTTTTCTCAGATGTATCCACACATTTTGAATGAATCAAAACCAGAGGAAGCTGCCAAGGACGGTTCAAAAACATTATGTTAAAGATTTAAAATGACTTTTTATTCATGGCTACTAAAAAAATGTCTGTTTGTTAGAGGACCAGCTAATCCGTGATTTCCCTCTAAATGATTGACTTCATTTAAGGTGTATTCCCTTAGTTTGAAGAGTAATTTGCTGCTGTCTAGCCTCTCTGGACATGATGGAAATTAAACCTAAAAATAACCTTCGAGTATGGTTTCAAACTGTATTTTTAGTTGGTTTTATGATTCAGTAGATCCAACTGAGAGGCTCAGTTACCAAGTAAATCTGTCCAGACTGTGCCATGCTTCACTGGGGAGTAAAAAAAAAAGAAAGAAAAAAAAGCAGCTATAAGAGGTGAGACGCAAATGGTAAGAGGAAGAACAAGAAAGGATGAGGGGAGCAAGCGGAGCGAAAGAATAATGAAGGTGAAGCACATTGGGAGGAAAGATGGATGAAAAGGGGAAAGTCCAACCATGGAGAATAGATGTGGAATCAGATGCAAGGATGTGAAGAGTGCAGCATCAGCCCTCCTCTGCTAATCACTCATTTGTCATTTCATTTGCGGAGGCCGCGGGGCGAAGCATGTATAGTTTTTCATATCACATCAGAGGAGAACAAATGGTATCTGAGCTCAAGGGAAGAACAAAGGAATGACGATGCGAAGGATAAAAACAAAAGGTTAGAAATGTAGACATGCAAGTGAAAGTCAAGCTTTTTTTATGGTGACATCACAATTTTATTTTATAATTAATATAAAATAATACTTCATCAGCTACTGTCTGCCATGTTTATCCACCTGCTACTACATGTCCAAGAATTAACAGGATAGGAGGCTGATGAAAAGAGGGACAGGAAGGAAGAGAGTGTGAGAGCTTTTCTGCTTTATCTGCTATAGGTCATGGACTTCTCAACCCTGATTACAGAAACACACACACACACACACACACACACACAGTCTCTCTCTCCCTCTCACACACACTGGTGTGACATCTGCTGTGGATAGGCCCTGTCACACTGCAGTCTCTGCTGGGGCCGGCCGTCACAGATGTTCACAGCGAGGTCCTCAGTCCATTCCTCCACCCCTTGGGAGAGTTCAGACCGGCGGTCCAGAGAGACAGGGAGACAGGAAATCTGTTTCTTTTTCTATTTAACAGGCCAGCGGATCCACAGTTAGACACACTCATACACAAACACACACACACACACACACACACACACACACACACACACACACACACACACACACACACACATAAACACATGCGTACACACTTCAGTCCTTACTATCCAATTTAACCTGCATGAGGACAAGACAATTTATTCAGGAGTGTTTTTTTCCAGAGGAAGACTGTGTAGGTGTATGAAAGAAAGCGCGAATGTGTGTGAGCATGTGTGGAGGAAGGAAAAAAAAAGGTGTGTATTTGCTTATATTTGTATATGTGTACAGTGTGTGTTTGTGTGTGTGTGTGTGTGTGAGAGAGAGGGAGAGAGAGAGAGTGACAGCCTGGAAATCCCTGATGCCTGCTGGTCATTAATAAACATGATCATGAATGTTTAATCCCCATCAGCAGGGTGGCAGGGGAACCCTCGTGGGTGATATTGACAAAGTCGCACACACACACACACACACACACACACACACACACACACACTCTCTCACACACACACTATCTCACACACACACTCGACAGATTGCAGGAGCGGCAGGAGGGAGGTTTGAAGCGCCCAACGTGGGGTTAACTACTCATGAGCAGGACACCGCCTCCCCCTTCACTGTGTTAACCGTGTGTGTGGGATGATGAGAATTTTCTGTACAACTTGTTTTACACGTAAAGCTTCAAATGAATGTCAAGATAAAAGACTGTTCATGTGTCTGCGCACACTCCTGTCCAACTTTAAAGAACCTATTCATAGTAAGAATGCATGAGAAACAAACAGATTTAGCCATTAGGGCTAAGGAAACTGGGATACACTGTGAAAGTGTGACTGGGGAGGAATAAATTCCACAGCAGAGCGGTTTCCCCCGTATTTCAGGAATTTTCTACGAATGCGCGCCTTGAAATAAAACAGAATAAAGTAAATCTCCGCACTTGAATCAAGAAAAAGATTCTCAAGTGAAGAAGCAAGTTGGTGTGTGACAGAAACTCGCTGAATTCATCTCAACCCTTGTGCAAAAATGTTTTCAATTGTTCCAGGAAACTCAGATTTCTAGGATTCAGATAAAGTGACTTATTAAGATAAAGTGCAGTTATTTCTTTAGAAAAACACTGTATTAAGAATTAGGCTGACAAATATTGATTTTCCAACATTTTCCTCATATTTAAAGTTGCTTATGTTGGCCACTGACATGATGGACATGTGCTGTATGTCCTGTTGTGGTGGGAATAAACACAGGGAGAGGAAATGTTCAAGAATACAACAACTCTTTATGCTGTGCCCCACGTCTTCAGAAATGATGCAGTAAATTCAGTGTAATCAGGATCAAAACCAGGTTGGTTTGTAGACACGGTTCTGAAGAACTGCAACATGATGCCAGTCTTTTTGTTCGGTTTCATTATTGTACATATAAAGGGAGATTTAATATGAAAGTACACAAACATGTCATTTATTTTTAAACAGGTTCATTTGCGAACAAAAAACAACAAAAAAACCCCATTCTGGTTAATGTGACAAAAACTATTTCTTTAGTTTGAGATTTGTCGCACATGACTGTCTAAGTGCTGTTTCAGAGGCTTTTGCATCGTGTCAAGAATATTTTGGGATTATTTGCCTAAAAATCTTAACAATTTAATGTTTCAGTTCATGCTCAATGTGAACAATTTTCATTGGAACTACTTTCTACAGAAGAAACAATCCCTGTTAAAACGGTTGAAAGTGTGTTCTGTGAACTATCCAAAGTAATTTGGGCTTTGTTTCTTGGAAATAGATGATGATACTTAATATTTGAAAAGTAATTTATCAATTCTGATTGTACTTCTCGCCAATGTTTTTATCTCCAAAATAAAACCCAAACTATCCGCATGATCAGACACCGGTGAAGATCAATGAGGAGATACGTTTTTTTAGATGTTAGCCATTGGATTTTGTATAACATTGGCCTAAAATGTTTGCAGCTTTATCTTAAAGAACTTGAGTATCTGCTTTAAAAACATCAGTGCTATTTCAAACATCTGATTTGATTTCATTTTGTTGTTTAACACAAAAACATCCATTAAAAACAGAACCAGGTTTGATGACAGTACCTTGATCTTCACAAATCTGTTGACTTCCTCTTACAACAAAGCAACCTCCCACCCCTCTGCCCAACTACCCATGATTCTGATGAGTCAGGAATTTCCTATCTTTTTTAATTTGACACCGTCTGCTCTGTGTCTTGTGCACACTTCAGAGTGACGCCTCCGACTCTCAGGAGGGAATTTGCTTCTTCCCATCGTAAACAAACACACAGACAACGAGGAGGCCTTCAGGGCTAATTACCAGCTAGCTGCTGCTGCGGCTAACAAACAGCACAGGGGGAGCAAAGGCAAGGGAACAAATGAAGTCACATGTGTGGGCAGGTAGACACACATACACACACACACACTCACACACGTTCACTATGGTTCTTAATGGAAACAATGAAGCTTGTTTTGGCGGTTGATGAACCAGGTGTCACATCTGCAGGAAGAAGCTGAGTCAGCCTTTAATAAGCAGCTTTTATAAGGTCTTCCTTTACAAACGATGACAGACATGTGAATGGAGGCGACCTAGACTGCATGAGAACAAAGTGGATATAAAACGTCTGCAGTGTGAATGTGTGTGTCAGGCCTTTATCACACACCTTCTGTAGCTGCAGAGGACTGCAAGAATGAGAAGAGGCTACATAATCAGAAAATTGGTTGAGCATGCAGTGGGAGCTGGTTTAGCGAGTGTGTATGACTGCGATACGTGCACAAATGTGCCCACTCCCATGAGAGCAGCGCTGATGGAAGACCGTCAGCGGGAGGCTACAGCCCCTACCTGCCTGTCCTGTCTGATACATTTCATGTTTCCAAATTTCCACAATGTGCTGCGCTGTCAAACTCTCGCCCCGCTTGCTCAGCATCTCAGCACACCTCCCTCCCTGCATATACCCCCACCCCACCCCCCGTCCCACAAACACACACATATTCCTCATTTGTATTGTCAGATTTAATAAGCTCCCCTGTCACCCAGATTACACACACAGCACTCTGTGAATCATGATTGGATCCTCTCTAAAAATCAGGAAGAGTGTTTGTTGTGCTCATCGCCGTCTCCTTGACTACTTCATTTTCCCAGACACCTCCCTGTCTCTCCAACAGTGGTGACCTTTAACCTCCTACGACCGTGCCCTCACCCTGTAATGAGCACAGCGCAGCTTGAGACGAGAAGCAGAAGCACTGACAGAAGTCATCTAATGATCCAGAGACAGCCACTTTGGGCAGATAGTCATGTAAACAGATGATGTATGTTCACTGATATTTGTGTTTTGAACTGGGGCCACTCACAGGGAAGATTAGGGGCTAACAATGTTAACAGAGACAACAGTTGTAGACATCAATCCTGAAATGTAAATGCCCTGTCTCTGCCTCTGCAAACCATGTTTGCACTAATGGGTTTAATTCTGGTTGCATTGTGGCACCGCTGACACACCGCCAGTACACACACACTTAGTTATGTGTGTAGGAAAAAGGTATTCAGTGACAGGCATGTAGACCACTGATAACACACACACACATACATACACACGCCTCCTCAGTATGCAAATACACACTGACTTGGCAAAGACAACCTCTTCTCTCTTCCTGCTCCTGGCATGGTGTAAAAAAAAAAAAAAAACCCAAAACACTTGCCACCAAATTTTTATTCTCCCCAAGAGAGGATGAAAGAAATTAAATGTCCACATGAAAGTCAAGAAATAAAGGAATAATGAGTCAAGCTGCTGCCTTCAAAGACAAAAGTGGAGCAACACTCACTGTGTAGAGGAGAACAATCAACAACATTGTCGAGAAATGCTAAGTCTGGATTTGCTATATTTGCTGTATTTGCTTTGAGACAAAGCAGTAGATAAAAGTTGTGGTCCTGCGGTCCTCGCTGCGATTATGAGCGTGTTAACAGATACATGCGGCATTATTACAAATTACTGGACTTGTGTCAGGGTGGTCGGGTCAACATCTAAAATCACTTGTGAGATTTTTTTTGGTGAGAATAGGAATAAACTTCATTTGAGCCATGGCAATATCAGTCAGCGTCCACAACTTTGGTCCAGAATAAAATATCACAGAAACTATCGCAAAAGACTTTCAGGCTCCCCAGAGGATGAATCCTAAAGATTTTGTTTATCCCTTGACTTTTCATTTTCTTTTCATCATCACTTCCACTCATCCAATAGAATAAGTAAATAAGAAATAAGCCCCCATATTGGCAGGTACGCATGTGGGTGAAATGCCCTTGAGCAAGGCATTGCTCCCCACACCATCGGCTCCGGGGCTTCTGCTATAACTTCCTACACTCACGCTTCCCTGTGGTGCAATGGGACAACTCTGTGACCTTGGTGCCTCTCTCAGCCAACTTGCAGCAGGGTGCGGCCTGCGGAGGGGCTGAAGTCCTGAGTAGGCCAAGTTCCTGGGTGAGGGGAACTTTGGGAACCTTGGCCGAGCCTTGACGAGTCTGCTGGCTCTGATAACGGCGAGCAATGCAGGAGAAACTTACACACACTCCCACAGTGGTGAGTAATTACTGTGGCTGCAGAGTGTGAGCCGAGATAGGGGATTCCTCTCCCGCATAACTAGGTGGACGAAAGATAGATTGTCCTGTTTTTTTGCTCGACTCGATCTCTGGTGCTCATGAATTCGTGCGAGCAGCCACTGTAACGCAGACACTCTGTCTCTTTCCACTTGGCACAGACTCCAGCGTGCGAATATGATATCTGGGTATCTGGCCATGGGAGATAGAGGCTGATTTTAGTCTAGAGGCTTTGGGAAGGGCTAATCAATAGCTTTAATCAATTAAGAATGCAGCAACTGAGAAGCTGCAGAAACAGGCCAAATCTCACACTAGAAGGACCTCATTCCATTTATCACACCGCTTCTGTATTGATCCGAAAAAGGTATGGAGAGAGGCAGAGGAATTAATTTCAGCGAGGTGACACCGTGAGGATCCTGCATGGCAGCAATTTTCTATGCCCTTTTCTCTACCCTGGCCCTGCTGTTGTTTCAAAGGAAGGGATTTCATGTGTGGGTATACTTCACATGACGGGCTTTTTATTTGTCTAAGTGAGAGTGAAGCACAGAAGGTAAGAGAGGTGAGCACTGCAGATTTTGAGCTGTCGCACTCCAAGAAACCAGTCTGCACAGAGCACACTCCGTCTGCCATAATAATGATGAGCGCTGCAGTACCACACTGACCTCAAATGGTCAGAGACGGTACTGACATTACAGTTCCACTAACTGTAGTCCTGTTAATGGCAACAGGAACACTGTATCTGTTGTGGAAATGAGCCACTAGTCATCAGTCTGAGTAAAACTAATTAAAAATGCTCCTCACTGAGCTAATTGGGCCTTGAAGTTAAGGCACCTCCAGTTCATATCAGACTAGGAGATTTTATGATTTCCTCACATCATAGTAAAACCATTTACAAGTTAACCTTCAGCGCTGTCTAATTTTCTTCCTCTCAGCAGGGAACTCAAATGTATCTGACCTACAGTCAAAACCACACATTAGCGCTACCATCTGGGTATGAACTAGCAAGTGTATTATCATTCCATGCCATTACGGTTTAGGTGCTCTCATTACTTGTCCATGCTGAGGTAATCCTCACCTAAAAGGTCAGGTTTGCTTTGGTCTGTTCCCATAGGCTCAGCTAGGGGTTTATATTGAGAATAAATTGAAAATGATGTGCAAATGGATTGGCACATGAGCACAATTAGACTCATCCCTGAGCTTTATTGGAAAGCCAGGTCCAAATGTTGATATTTCATTCTATCACGTTTCCTAATTAAAGTTTACAATTGTGAACGTGTCCTTTATTCTGCTGTAGATAAATAACTGAAAGATGCTGGACCTCTCCTAGAGTGGGGATTTATTTTTATTGATGTCCAGAGGAGCCCTGGCCAACTGCTGTGTACATGTTTGTCTGTTTCAGGGCAGATAGTGGTTGATTCAAAGTCTCAGCCTGTCAAATCTTTCTGAGGGGAGGTCAGGAGGAGGTTGGACTTGGCTGACTGCCTGGGCCTCTGGGAGCCAGGTGGGAGCTAGAAATTTATGGAGTGAGTCATAACAGAGGACACACAACTGGGTATTTTGAGCTCAGCTTTATCCCTGAAAGGTCCCCGGATGCTTAATCCAGAGCCAAACTATGAAATATGTTGTTTTGTGTTTTTTTAATCTGTGTAGTAATGTTTGGATTAGCAAACTAAGCTCAGGTGTAATTGGAGGTAGAGACATTTTGCCACACATAGTGCTGCTCTTCTCCCGCTGTTTTCTTTATGAGAGTAAAAAGCGCTGAAATGGCATCAGTAGACACCATGATGCATGCGATTGTTCAAATAAATCCCCTAGCTTGTGTTTTCTAACACTAGCCAGGCCATAAATGAGTATAGAGAGGCGTTGGTGTGTGCTGAGTGTGCACTTCCTCCAGCTGTAGCAGCCATGTCCCTAGCAGTGCAGGGTGGAAGGGGGTGGGGGTTAAAGGTAGCCAGCATCTTCTCCTGCCTCCTCCACATTTCCGTCATCTACCTACTCCCTCCTCCCCTATTTGTTCTGTTGTGGTAAGCACCAGATGGCTGCTTTTTATTGTTTTTCTTTTTATAATGATAGGAACTGTCCCCTGTGAGAAATGTGCACTTCCCTAGAATTCAGCGAATCATTTGACCGCTTCAGTAAGAGGGCGCTTGGTTATAACCTACACCTTTATTGCTAGGTCTGAAATACAATATATTAGTGTTTTGACTGGAATTGACCATTATTCGACATCTCAGGTGTCAGGAGGCTTTTTCCAAGGAAACAGGTTTGTTCTTTTCTATTGCTGCCCTCAACATTTGCTGGATACTAATTTTAAAAAGTACCTTAAGAGTTAGTCTGCAGTCTTAATGTTTTATTTATGTGAAAGAACCTTAGAAATAAGGATATTTGATGCTTATCTCAATAGACAATCTACTAAATAAGATATGTCAATACCAGAATCTTGTTATTGGTTTAAACTACTAACGTGTCTGGTCAAAGTATTAGTTATCTCAGTTGCATTCTGCTCTCGAGGTCGAAGCTGCAGTGTTGATGTGTTTGCAAAAGTTCGTCTGATTGGCTTCAATCAGGATTCATGACAATAAGAGCGGTAAAAAAACTGATGCACCTTCAACTTTTATTCAACATCACAACTCCTGTAGTAGACATTTGGTCTGAGAGAACAGCAGACTATGGATTTCTAGTAGTATGTCTCAACAGAAAAGCACTACAAGTATGAAATGAACAAGAGAGACAGGAAGGTTAAAACATGGCTACAGGCCTGCATGCACAGAACAATGGAGTATATATTGTTCTCCTCTAGGTGAGTGCTGTACAAACTGCCCAGCTACCATTCAAACGGTAGGCCAGTCAATTCTGTGCAGGTAGCATTCTGTTCATAGAGCTGTCTGAAACTGAGTTGCACGCACAGTCTTGTGTACATCACACAGTAGTGTTGGGTAGCATCATGAACGACAAATCCATTCAAAAAGGCACAATCCCCTCCTCAACAGTCACCCAGCAAAAGCTTAGGGAAACATACAGGCTGAAGTCATCAGTAACTAAAAACTACAAGTCCCACGGTTGCATCCAACAAAGCGCTCTGTGGATGGATGGTATAGCAGCAACTTGGGTTACGAGAACATCAAATCGACTGAAGTGACAGCACACAATGTGTACGAGTCTGTAAAGCAGTCTTAGTTTCCACTGGTCCTGGGTCAGAAAACAGTCCTAAAGCATATGTTTTTAAAACAGACAAAGCATGTTTATTTCAAACTAAAACAATATGCACCCGACATGAGAACATCCCTCTGTTCATTTTCTTTCTCCCCCCTGGCATGTCATTTTCTGTTTGTGTTCACTGTATAATTAGAAACAAATTACAGACATTTATTTTGGGGATACAACATTTTCATGTTTTCATTTTAAAAGTGTTCATTTTTTTCCAATTATAAGCAACTGTACTGGTCTCACCGTATGCAGGCTATTTGTTCTCCTTAGAAATAGAAAGCGTTGTAGGACACCACAAAAGCATTCTTTGAAAACTTTGCAGCAGCATTTTAAAAGAAGAGGAGACAGAAAATGGGGCCAGCAACTGCCGTTTTCAAGTATTGTGTTAAACTGTATTCAATCCATAGTTGAACAGCCAGGATTTCTTACTCTCTTCCATAGGAAGGTCAAAGCTTATTTTCCCCATATACAATTGAAACATTTTGGCAGGCAATTTGATAAAATTCACCAAGCTTAGATTAATTAAAATGGGTGGGGTTGCATTACATTTTAAAAAAGGAAAAAGGAAATAAAATACAAACAAAATTTCTATCAATAAATCAGCTAATGAGCCTTCTATTTAAGTACACTGGTATTTGTGAGAGATAAAATCATTTGTTATTGGCTATCAGACAATAACTGATGTGAGTCAGTATTCGTCATGTCCCGTGTGGTGGTGGTTTGCTGACATAAGTACAGAGAAGAAGAGACAACTTTACAAAATGATCTTTTACCTACTGAGTGATGATTATGTCCCCTCAGTGTCTGTGACAGTGTCTACCACTGGCTGACTCGCAGCTTCCTCCATGGGCTCACTCTGTTCATTGTCTACGTCCTTAGGAGAGGCAAGCTGCTCCTGCTCTGGTTCACTTTCAGGGTGCATTGAGTCAGAGGAAGGGTCTGCAGTGGGCTCAGGAGAGGCCTCAGGTGTGGGTTCAGCCACATTGCTACTGTCCATCCCAGGTCCGTTGACCCACTGGGGGTGGGGTGAGGAGGCTCTCTCTTGTGACTCCTCCTCATCCTTCTGTGGACTTTCCTGCTCCTCCAGGGAGTGAGCTGTCTCTCCAGGGGGGCTGGCAGCTAGTGTGAAGGCCACAGGTGAGTCCTGGGATGACGCCTCAACCAAAGGTAAGGCTTGGATTGGGGTCTCAGTGTCTGGAGAAGCAGTGTCTGGAGAAGCGGTGTCTGGAGAAGCGGTGGTCTTGGATGGGGATTCGGCTGTGGGCTGGGATTGTGATTCTGTTTGTGGAGGGGTTTCTGATTGTGGCGATGACTCGGCCTGGGTGGGAACCTCAGTCAACGGGCTCTGACTCTTGCTATTAGGTGATGCGTCAGGTGACTGGGCAGCCAGTGGTGAAGGCGCCTGGGGGGTTTCAGATGGACCTGAGGTTTCTGACTGGGGCTCAGGCATAGCTGCTTGGCTCTGGGATGGAGGTGGAGACTTTATCTGCACCTGAGGCAGCTGCTGGTTCAGACCCATGGGGGAAGGTTTGGCCTGAGCTTGAGGCAGGAGTGGGGACTGAAATCGTTGCTGAATCTGGGGGTTCAATTTGAGTGGTGCAAGCAGTTTGCCTTGGTTCAGGGTCAGGTTGGGATTAAGAGGTGGAGTTGGAAGCAGAGGTGTAGGTAGAGGGAGAAGAGGTGTCCAGCTCCCACGTTCACGTTCACGTTCCCTCTCGCGATCTCTCTCTTTGTCACGGTCTCTCTCGCGTTCATGCTCCCTGTTCCGATCTCGGCCCCGCTCCCTGTCTCTCTCCCTCTCGCGCTCCCTCTCACGGCTGTGACGGTTACCATTCATCTCCCTCCTGAAGTCAAAATCTCTTTCGTCTCTGTCTCTTTGTCTGTCCCATGGTCGTCTTCGGTCATCTAGGTCTTGATGTAATTCACTATCAAAAGGAGCTGTGGCACCACCACTTCGGTTCCAGGCCTGTGGCCCCCCAGCAGCACCAGCATTTCCAGGAACGCCTGCTCCTCCTGCTGTCACAGGACGGCTGTCAAAGCGGTTGGGGAAGTTCTGCCCAGGTGTGGGGCGCTCCTCCTGGAAGCCTTTTGGAGCGCCAGGAGCCTGTGGGCCTCCTCTCATGCCATCTCGTTCATCAAAGTCTCCTCTGGCCTGGTTCCAGCGGTTATCAGGAGTGAAGCCTGCAAGGGCCTGCAGACGTCCCACTAGGCTGGTTCTGGCTGTCCCTGGGGTCTGGAGCAAGGGAGGCCTGCCCCCTCCACCTCCTCCTGCTCCTCCACCACCACCTCCAAGGGGCTCCCTGTGCTCTGGTGGCGGGGTCCTCAGCAGGCCTGTGCTCTGCTTTTCCATTGGGGGGAAGCGATAGTCCTGGTCTTTGCCTTCATCAGCACCAGAGGAAGACTCATCTTCTGTCTTGGATAAACTTTCATTGGTAAGGTTCGGGGCCCTGTTGAAGGGGTCCAGTTGAGAGAAAGGAGCTCTGGCACGGGCCTGTAGAGAACTGTCGAGGAGGCCAGCAGCCTGCTGGGCAGGGCCCTGCTGCATGAGGAGTGGGAAACGGGCTGCAGCCCCAGGCTGAAGGAGGTTAGGTCGCACATCTAGAGGCAACAAGCCAGGCATTCTCTGCCCAGCCAGACCAGACTGATGCAGCGGGTGGGTGAGGGAGGCTGTAGGGTGCATGCCAAGGAGACCCATCCCACTGCGGACAGCATTCTGCATGCCTGGGAACAAAACATAAAAAAAATAAATGTTAAAATTCTTCTTAGTCAAACACATATAACCTTTATAACCCCACATAAAAAACACTTTTAAAAGAAAATACTCCACAAGATGTGATCCGAGCATCCACCAGACAAAATCTATTATCACCTTGCAGTGTGAGCTCTGCAGCAGCATCCAATCCCTCTGCAGACTGAGCTGTTTTCTCATTGGTGGCTTGAGTTTGGACTCCCACAGGGTTGAACACACCGGCTCCGGGGATGGCTGAGGGCATGAAGCTGCCAGGGATGGTGCTGGTTGGAGGGATCATAGCGCTGAATGGTGATTCCTTGACAGCTTCTTGGTTGGAGGCCACTGAAGGCTGCACTAGAGCTAAAGGTGAGTACAGGAGAAACAACAAATTTAATCAAAAATAATAAATTCAAACTAAACTAACTACTTTGCCAATTTTCAGACTATATGCGTGTATTAGCTATAGGAATAGCAAGTCATAAATACTTACAAGTAGTTGCTGAGGCCATTCCTGCTGTCTGCATAAAACCTGCACAATAGAAAATAGTTTTGTGTAAGCTTGTGAATTTTTCTGGATCTGATCTTTATGTCGCTGTTTGCTTCATTTACCTGGTGGAGGCTGTGAGGCATTGAAGCTAGCCCTTATGAAGGGTGGTGGCGGCCCATAGCCTGGAGGGGGTATGCCCATGGTAACAGGGAAGGTGGGGGGCACCAAACCTACTGCACTGGGAACGGCCTGGGCAACTGGTAGCTGGATGAGAGAAATGTGAGTGAGTGTACATGCAAAACATGGGTAAGTTAACAGTGTGATATCTTGCGCGGTACACAAGTAACTGATTGAGTCTCAGTGGCTGCCCAAGCTCCCATTTAATGTCTGCTGCTCTTTTTATGTTTAATAGATCAACCAAGTCCTACTTATTACAAAGAAAGATGCATCATCATCCATAAACAAAGAATAAAAAAAATAATAAAAAATCTAGATGAAATATTTTAATTTTGCATAATTTTTTTTATGGAGAAGCTGGCAAGCATCAAAATAGTGTGTCTATGTGCAGTACCTGTACAGGCATCATGGTAACCTGCTGGTTGTAGGTCTCAGTCTGGGTGTTAGATACTGCTGTAGTCTCTGCGCTTACTGGTTGACTTGCAACTTCCTTCGCTGGCTCAGCATTCTTGGCTGCTTCCCACTCTGCAAAAAACAGACAAAAGAAATTCAAAACGATCAACCAACTATTTCTTTTGGATTAAGGAGTTTAGCTGTGTTTTTCCAACTCAATTTTTGTCTTCATTTTCCTAACAGGGTGGGGGGTAACCCGATGGGATTTCTTAAAGGATTTTGGGCATTACCATAACAATACCATCTGAGGGAATGAAAACTAATCCAGTAACATGATCAAATGCCAAGAAGTGTCTGTGTTTGGATATCTGCATTATGCTTTCATCATGTGTGTACACAATTGCTTGTTCTGCTTATATTTAAACAATCACTGCTACCCAGTCAATAGACTTAGTGTCTGTGTTCAAGAAAGAAGTTGATGAGAAGAAGTGTTTCTTTTCACCATCATTGACGGTCTCCTGGTCAATGATTCCTCCTTCAGCAAAGCCATCCAGATCATCCAGCTTCACCTTCTCCCAGGGTATGTAGGTGACACCCAAGTCCACATCCCAAAACTGCTTGTACTCCTGCTTTACGCCCTTGTTCAGAGCCCATGCAATCTGGATCACATACACATATGAAGGTCAGGAAACAGCATTTTCAAAGTCATTTCTAGGAGCATACAAGGATCCATGTGCCTGGAAAGCTAAACTATCTCGGAGGTTACAACATTATGTAAAAGAAAAATTACGTCAGAAATCACAAGGAGAAAGACAACACAATAAATCAAATTATTAAGATCATGTGTACCTTGATGACCTTTGAGCCAATCTTATAGGAGCCGGTGCTGAGCTTCTGGCGGGCGCGGTATGCATCCTGTCTGTGGACCATACAGATGTAGGCACAGCCTCTAGGAGGGATCATCTACAGAGACACACAGATTACATTACATAGGAGAATGGAAGGTTAAAAGAAAATGACAAAGAAATGAAAACTATAGTGGTGATGGTGGGGTGAGCGGGGCAGAACATGAACAGCAGTTTATGGTCACAATAAGGTAATGACAGACTGAGACTCACCTACCAGTTTTCATTTTAACAATCTGGCTAACATGCTGTAACTAAATTACAGGGTTAATATACTTACATTGATAGACTCAATCTGGCCAAATTCTTCAAACAAGTTGGTGAGGTCTTGCTGCGTGGCCTTTTTGTCCACCTGGCCCACCCACAGAGTTGTGCTGCACACTAGGTAGGAAATATTACTCATTAGAAAAAGTACAGACAGGAAAAAACAATGAAAATATTCATCAGCAATCATCGACGTCTTCCACTTACCACTCAGAGTCTTGGATCGTATGGGAGGCAGTCCTTTCTTCTGCCGCTCTTTCTCTCGCTCTCGGGCGCGTCTTTCACTTGAGTAAGACCGTGATGACTTCCTCTTGCGGTCTCTGGATCGTGAGCGGGAACGTTTGCGGTGTTTGCGTTTCCGTGAGCCAGAGCGGGACCTGGACCGCCTCCTCTTGGGAGACCTACAGAGGGAACACCAAAACTTTTGGAACTACTTCCCAGATTGTTGTGCTACCTTTGAGCATCAACAACTTTTCTCAAATATCTTAACTGTATTGAACTGCAATGTGATGAGTAACTAGTTGGTGTTTATGTACTACAGCAACCTAATATTACAAGCTTGTATAGGCAGATAATCACTACCCTAAGTGACTCCTCTATTTGGAAATACAGTCAAACACGGTCTTTCAAGTTCACAACACATTTTGACAGAAGTACACAGAATCCAGATCTGGTGCCAGTATCTCTTCCTGACATAAATGTGATGAAGAAAAGCACTGTCTGGTCAGTCTGTGATGTCTTAACGGTTATCTACTGGGTCCACAGAGGAAACATGGGTAATTATGCGAGTCTTCTGAAGTAAGAAAGTAGAATAAGCTCCATCACCTCTTTATACATAAACATATTAGTCAAAACCTGTTCCATACACTTCGTGACAATATTGACTCATCTGATCTTCAGAGCAACACGGTCAGTTCTGTTGTATCAATACTTAAGGGTCACAGCTTTTTTCACTTATACAACTCAGAAAGTTCAGTAATACTCCAGGTATGTTTGATAAATTCTGCCAAAAAAACGTATTTCTGAAATAAGTGGGACTGACCTAGAGCGTGATCTTGAGCGTGTTCGGGAGCGTGTACTAACAGTCTTCTTCTCCTCCGCCTCAAAGATCTCCTCCTCCATTCCATCTGGGCCCTCGTCCAGATCCATGTCCTAAAAAAAGACATCATCAACAACTCCCTACACAGAAATGCAAAGTCATGCAGAAAACTGCAGTAATTATCATGAGACCTTAGGCTGCAGCTAAATCAACTCTTCTATGTGCAGTCCTTGTGTTGAGACATTCAGTCTATTTACAAAAGTTAATTAATACTATCACAGTTTTGTTAAGTTTAGATAATGGCCCACTGATCAGGCTTACCTGCTGTTGGTTGTCTATGGAGTCATCCAACTTGTTCTCTGGCTCAGGAAGCTGTGGCTGGCTGCTGCTCTGAGCAGTCGCAACAGAGTTCTCTTGGCCAAAGATTGAATCCTGCCCTTCTATGCTCATGGCCTGGAGGAAGAACAAGAGCAATATTTTTAACAGGTCTTTCATTTAAAGCATCAAAACAGGTAAGTCTCTGCATATTTACTGATAACTTTGTTTAACAATGATAAGAACCCAACTGTTTTCATTTCCTGAACTTAAGTTTTTTTAGGAATTAGAATTATAAATGTAGGGAATCTCCTGTTGCAGTAGCTTAATTTGAGCACAATAATTGAATGTGTGCTTTCTGGTTTTATTTTTGTGCCAATATTATGACCAACTACCACTTCCATTTCAAATGTAGGATCATTTGTATGTGGAGACCCAGACACTGCTCTGAAATACAAATTGTCGTCAGTGTTCTTATCTGTACAACCGTTTAGGCCAAAGCCCTTAGTGTTCTAGTGCTGGAGCTGGATGTGCTTAAAACATTAAAAGTGTGGATCTGACTATGTGATTGGACTGTTTGCAGTGGATGATATTTCGTTGTGAATCAACTTAAGGCTATTCACTACCCAGTAGGGCAGAGCAAATAAACAATCTTGATCGTTATTACAAAAAAATTCCCATGTAACGATGAGTAATTTTCGCTAAATGTACTGTGATGTACTGCATTAGGGTCAAACCTCTCCACAATCACCCTATTAGGCTATGACCCTAGGTTTATGTAGCTCACTTGTGTATAGAGGCAAAACAGAGAAAAAGCAATCTCTTTCAGTCACTACCCAAAACTAATGACCATCTGCGATGGTCGTAACGAAGACTGACTAGTAAATCGAGAGCTCTGCCTTCCGGCTGAGCTCCCTCTTCACCACAACAGCTGTACTGCTCCGCCTGTCAATCTCCCACTCCATCCTACCCTCACTTGTGAACACCCCAAGACACTAGCCACTAAGAAATTAGCCCTAAGTACATGGAGCGTAATAAGCATAAATGCCAAATTGTTTAAAACCACAACAAATATTGTAATTTGTGAAGGGTTGAATTTTAAACTATACCCCTTGAAACTGAAATGAAAAAGTACCCTGTGGAGTTTTCTTGTAAATATGTTCATATTCAGTTTTGATCACCATAACATGTTGTATGCATCCTTGAGGTCTAATGCACATATTTAATGTGTTTCCCTCATCATTAAAAGTATTAAAAGTATATATCAATAACTATGAAAAAAATATTGGGAGAATATTTTCCACTCTATTGTCCTTCCCCTCTACCCAGGATGGTGAATGTAGTGAAAGGCGGGGAGGAAAAAAATAAACTGTTAACCCAAGCCTAGCTCCAGCACATTGTGAAAAATGTTCTGATGAAAACTGCTCTGAGTGTGTATGTGTCTGTGTCTTTGTCTGTGCGATCTACCTTCTGTTGGTGCTGCTGGTGCTCTAGCAGCTGCTTTTGAAACTGCTCCAGGTTCTGCTGTTGTAGCTGCTCAGCTAACTGATGGAAGAGGGAGCTGTTGATGGGCTCAGACACCATGGGCCTGGAAATGGTCAACAGCTCAATTAGATACAAGCACTTGGTGGATGCGGTCGACACAGTGAAGTGACATTAACTCTGGATCATTATTAACTAGTTAGTGTGTAATGATAAAAAACAACTTACAGTTGAGATGACGAAGTGTCCTTTTTAGATTCTTCACCGCGTTCAGAATCATTGCTGAAGTCAAACGGACCCAAAAGTTTCTGCAGCAAAGACACAACATAATCACATTAGGGAGGTTCAGATGATGTAGGAAATAAGTTACTAACGCTGCTGTCTCTAGCCTTACCTTATTAAAAGAAGAGACCCTCTGCTCCAGAGGGTTGAGGCTGTTGGCAGTAGCAGCCGCTGTGAGTTGTGCCGTCAGAGCTTGCAACTGCACCACTAGGCCAGCATCCAAGGCCTGCAGCAGGGATGGCTGGGGCTTCTGCTGCTGCATCTGGAGACTCTGTACCAGCTGCTGCAGCTACAACAAGTGATAACAGAGTGTTATGTGAAACATTTGACCACCAGCAAAGGCAATTTAGAAGTGTCAGGACTAGTGTAGTAAGACACAAAGATCCAACAGTGCTTATCATTTAGCCATTATCAAAAATCTTTAGTTTAATAGTTTAATAACTGAGACTTTGATTGGACATGCACACTTACCTGTTGTCCTTGGGGACTCTGTAGGATCTGTGCCACAGCAGCCACAGTGTCTGTGTTGGTAATCTGGGAAGCCCAGTCAGGCAGACCCTGGACTAAGTTGGCTGGGGTGGCCGGGGTGGCTGGAGTGCCTTGATGTACAGAGATACAAATGTTGTTATATAAAACACGAAGTAACCACATTACCTAGAGATGCCAAACAAGTTATCTGACCACATTATCAGAGGGTGTGTGTGTGTTTCACTGTGCTTATGTGTGCTCTGACTGACCAGGTGTAGTGTTATTGACTGGGGCAGCACTGCTGGGCATGACAGGGGTGACACTAGGAGGTGGAATCCCTGCTGCCATGTCCAACAGAGGCTGGATGATGTCACTCTTGAAGACAGCATTCTTTTGCCACAGGTTGAGGACCCGTACAATCTTACTCTGGAAACACCAACACAGAGAGGCAACAGTGACATAACAGTAAAATGTGACCGTAGACAACAACATTTAGACCAAGAAAATAACCAGCTAGTAACATAGATCAACACTCTCTGAAGGCCAGAAATGGAAGATTTATGCAAAAATTAATAAAAAAATATTTCTGGCCTTAAAATAGTTGCTTAGATAGCTACTTTAACCTAACTGAGAAATCTGCCACTTCTTTTACATTAGTTCAAAGCTAATCCCTTATATCAGCACATAATGTTGAAGGACACAGACAAACTCAAACAAATGCAATGATGCGAGTCCACTGCCAATCCCTTATCTATTCATCAAATTACCTATATATCAAATGTCTAATATCATCTCTCATTGAACCATGACAAGCCACAAAAATGAAAAGCCACAGAGATGAACACAAAACCTATTAAAAACTATCTGACCTTATCATCTGAAGGGCAGCGGTAGAGGTGCTGGAACGTAGCGATGATATTCTTGCTGAAGCGAGGGGCAAAAACATCCTTCTCTGTGCCAAACTGGTGTCGTGACTGTCTAACAATTGAGTCGATGACGTACAGCCCTGGAACCTTGTATTCTGGTTTGCACTGTAATACAGACACAGACAGCTGGTGTTAGGATATTATAAGAACACTTAATTAGTCTATGAATTCATTATCTGGGGCCTTTTATGCATAACTTAGGTAACGTAAGTAATGAATTTAGCAATTTATGCAGCTATACTAACACTTCAATTTGTTAAGAAGAAAACTGTTAAGAAAACACATACATACATACATTTGCAGAAGTATGAACACTGCATTTACACTGAATATACAACTATTAAGAGCATATTCTGGCCTTTATCAACATTTTGTTTATGACTCGATTTTGAGAAGGGAAATCAAACAACTGAATTTACCTCATCATCACATTAACTGACTAGTGGAAGTGTCCTTAAAAGTTTGTAAATTATTCATGGATTAACTGTTGCTCCTTATCTAAAAGATGACTCACCTTTTGGATAAACTTTTCTACACTCTGGACAACATGTTTGTAGAACTGAAAGAGAAGCAAAGGAAAGGCAACAAGGTAAGTGACTTGAACGGCAGTATCTCGGAGCAGAGCTAAATAACAGTAACAGCGGAAAGGTCAAAAAGCAGCAGCTCCAGTCTGTGAAAATCTAACAGAAAGGAACAGAAAGTACATGACTCAAATGTATATTGAATGTTCTTTTAAAAACCACTTTCTTTTTTGTTGGAAAATTTCTCCAGTTGCCGCATGTGTGCATTACACACCTCTCTAAACACCAACACCACGCAGTACTGAGAGTGAAGAGGGGGGATTAGTGATGAACAGCAGTTGTCTTGTGGCAGTTGAAAATATGAAGAAATGTGAAAATAGCTGTAATACCATATCTTCGCAGCTGTTCTATCCTTATTTAGCGAGACTCCAAAAGGACTAATGAGCAATAACTATCGTTAATGGAGGGGGTAAATTGTCAATTCTAGAGGGTGAAACAGATAAATGAAAAAAAAAAAAGAAAAAAAAGAAAACTCACTAGTCAGGCGAGAAAGTAATCTTTTTTTACCAGGACTTCACAACTACAACTACAGACTAAGTATGTCAGTGGTATGGTAGATATCCCTCTATAAGTATAGAGGATCAAATTTTCCATTTCCATTTTAAATTCTGATTTGAACTTCACTCACTTGCACACAAAACCTGCAAGCTCTGAACATTAAAATAAGTGGAAGAGTAAAGTATCTCAATTCAGTTAAACAACTCTAAAGACCAGAATGCCCAGCACAAATGGTCACTTTCCATATGTTGTTTTCATTGCTTGCTAGATTCAATCCATATAGTCTTTGGTTAAATAGAAATTTTACTAAATAAAATTTACGCTGCCAGCAAGGGGTAAGTAGACAGCTATCATATGACAGCTGTCATTTTGGGAAGGTTCAGATCAACTGATAATACTGACCTTAACTTGTGATAGACTAGCTGTGCCTAGTAAAAGCTATAATCATTTATGACATTTTTGCTCACCCATCCATAACAGAAGGAAAGAAGGAAAAACAGATCAGGCTGTGCCACGTTAAAGTTAATTACCACAAAAATAGCCAATTATTAAATGAGCCATCATGCTTTTTTCTGCTTTCAATCTGTCTATCTGTCTATGCAGACTCTGGTGTACAATTGTACATGGTGAAGTTTAAACCTACAAGAATTTATACCACAGTAGAGATGTTTATTTTGTGCTATTACAGAAACTGCACTGTTGCACCTTGTTTACTACCTACATTTACCATGGAGCTAAAAGGCCTGCACAGACAAAGTCTATAAAAGATCTGTCAATGTCAGGACTTGTACATTCCTGCTATGTACAGTGGACACACAACACTCAAGAGTTAGTCCCATTCAGTGGGTGCTCTCTCTACCTCTGTGTCTGTCTACACATTATGAGCAACACAGTCACTTTGTGTCAAATTGAGTGATTCCTTATGGAGAGAGATGATGCTGACCCTTGCAATACCACCACCTTGACTGCTGAGCACAGCTATGCCTGTGCCACTGCTGCTAATATTTGACCTTTATGCAAATGACACTGACTGAGAAGCTTAAACACAAACACTTACTCTGTGCCCCGTCCATCAGTGAGCACAGCTAGGACTGCTGATTACATTTTACAGCCTAGGACTTGCTGGGGTCAAAAATGTGCAGGTTCACAAACCATACAGGGTGATGTACAAAAATGCTTAAAGTCATGCCTCAATGATGGATAACAAAAGTCTTGGCTTAAGCTTTACACATGAATCCACTGGCACTGAGACAACTGGAAGGATTACACATTTAGCCTTTTCATACGCAGTACAGTTCATTACAGTAAAAACTAACATGGTTATGCAAACGATTTTTTTTTTTGAAAATCCATATCTGGAAAGACTTTTACCAAGAGTTTACACTTAGTGGTGTTGTGGGTTAACATTTTATAACTAAAAGATCAATTTCTACTATCATCCAGTAGATGGAGTCAAAGTACAAGAGGCTGATGGGCCTAGGTGTATGGCTCTTTGTCCCAGGGACCAAACAGAGGAATATAGACATTTGAATTAAGTTTAAATAAGACAAATGAAACACTTTCAAACAACTAGCAGGTATGCTCTCGGCAATATATTACAGATCACATATGAGGCAATTAGGTGTTGCTGTCAAAAGCATGAACCATCATGAACCACACATTAATTCTGGTATTTATAAACATTATTAACACTTGCAACATCCATCAGACTATGTTGTAAATAATTATTTTTACTTTTATTGCTTTCCATTTACAAAAAAAGTAATGAAGCCGAGCAAAAATGAGAATGTTTCAAGTGTTATGCCATTTAACTAAGAGCCAGCTGAGAGCGTCTAGCTTTGTAAGGCTTGCAGTGACTGAATTAACAGTGTGAAATGTATTTGTCTCACAGGACTATTACCTAGATGTTATTGAGGAAAAAAGTGTCAGCAGCACCAGCCAACTTTCTAATGAGCAATAGCTCTACTAAAGCCTGAAATGTTGTCAGTAACTGAAAAGATCTGAGACCCAGACGAAGAACTCAAAGAGATTTTTAGGAGCCCAATGCAATGACCACATCAGCAACAATAAGCAGAAAGTAAACAGATGTTAACACTAAGCAGATACAAGTAAATTAAGATGTGTGTTTCAGTAGTCTCAGCAAGCCAATTACCATGTGATATTCAAGACCTACCAATATTTACAGGACAAAACATTGTAGCTTGACAACGAAAATAGGGGTTGAAATGTTGTCACACATGCACTCATTTAAATGAGCAAATCACACAATATATTGGAGCTAAAGGTGATCTGAAAAGCCGATCCAATCCAAGGATGGGCAACAGACGTAATGCGCATTTTGAACTAAAGAGTCAATGTTAGCAAGTTCCTGTTGAGAAGAATGACCACAGAAAAAAATATGCCTTTTTGCTCTTCACAGAGTCTCTCTCTTTCACTGAGGAACAACTTCGGAATGAAAACATTTCTGAGGTGACTAAATCAACCAGCTAGCTGCTGACAACGGCTTTTCACTATGACACCCACTATCAATAACTGTGATGAAAGGTATTATTAATGTGATATTATATTATTATATTTATAATATAATATTATCAGCTCACAACCCAGCTTAGCTTATTAACCAGATAGGTAGGTAGAAGGAGCAGACTTGGTCAGCTAAAGAAAAGGTAAGCTGCAGTGTCTGTGTGCTGTATTTATAGTCAGAGTGAATGAAATTGGCTGAAAGGTGAGGAGGTGGTGACTGGTGACAACACCATGGTCAAACTCACACAATGAAATTAAATGTAGCATGAAATGCTGGGCATTCTGCCAAGATTGAAATAAAAACAGACTTTTGAAAGTTGGTATTTTGAAATAAAATTAAAAATCTATAATGAAATAAAAATGAACTCCAATATAACTCTTATTACCAAAATAATGTGTTGCGTTGTAATAATTTCCTAATGAATCAAGCCACTTATGTGTATGTAAACACACTGACTCACAGTATGGATAAGAAATTGAGAAAAGAAGTGAATGCTGATGAGGAAACGACACATCGATAGAGGAGTTTGTCTTTTTACTGGTGAAAGCTGCACTGACTTAATTTAGTAAAAGTTCAAAATATAGTAATAATTTTTAAGGAAAAGCTACAGAATTTTTCTCACACTGAATAGGATCATTTCTATCATGCCATGTATGAGATTCCTTGAGAATTATACTGGACATAATCAGCACAATGACAATTGATTTAAATTATATTTTATGATGAGATTACCTGCCCTTACACATCAATAAGCTTAGCCCTTCTGAGCAAAGGCATGCTTTTCTCACATATGAAAAAGAAAACACATGCTCATACACTAGTTGCTGCAGTGTGGACCTGTCTCTAGGCAACCGATCTAGCATCTGCAGAGTCTAATTTAATTTCAGCATTTCCTCTTATTTAGAATCTGAGAATGTGTTTGACAAATAATCATAAAAATCAGCAATGTTCAGTAACATTTTCACCCTTAGAAACCCACAGACCCATTACTAACTCAGATGAACTTGGGATTGGGTACTTAAATGACTGTTAAGGTCATGGGAAAAATGCATGGGAATTATCAAAAAAATCAAAAGACAACAATAGCCAGGCCAGGCACTCTCCTCCTCACACACGGGATTCTTCCTAATCTGAAGATTGGGCTCATTTGTAAGATTTTTTAAAAGGCCAAACAAGGGCACCAGTTTTAAAACTGACACTGTATAAGTGTCAGTAATAATTAGTTGCAAAAGTCCTACTACATAACAAGTTGTTCAGTCTAATAGTTGTAATGTTTCAGTATTCAACATCCTTTGTAACCCCACACACAAAAAAAAAGAGAAACTGAGATGAGCAAAAAGCTAAATATGTTTTCAAGCTGCCCTGGTGACTGGGATAACAGTAACACAAGTTTTAAGTTTGGTGATAAACAATCCAACATGTTACAGTAAAGCAAATGGGCAGTTTATATCCATCTGGGAGTCTTTTGCATTCTCAAGTTGACACCCATTCTGAGCTGTATCGCTGTAACCCAAATACCAGTTCAACAAACAGCACTTGATCCCTAAGACCTAAAGGGAAAAATAAGACTGAACACACTGACATATACAAAGAGGTCTCAGTGGTTGCAGTACTGTTGGTAATAATTCCAAATCTATGTATCTGCAGGCTGGAGCAGGTTATTATTCAGAGTATGACCACAAAATAAAAGCAATAACATTTTCACAGAACTAAGTACTTCAACCAACCAACAGTTCACTCAATAATGGTTACCGTGTCACATGTAATTGGCTATGCATGTCTTGTTACCATTTTCCTCTTAAACCTGAAATCTAAAAAGGTAAATTTTAATTTGAAAGTAATACATCTTATTTCCAATTTAGTCAATAGATTACTAAACTGAGTTCACAATAATGCGATAAGCCAGGGAATCTTTTTTATTCTATTCTGGGCCAATTTCTGCTGCTGAAAGTATTTAGAAATATAAGAGACCATACAAAGATAAGTTCTACATTTATCAGCTTCTGTTTTCAGGATGCAATCAAGTCAAAAATGGTGTCTGAGCTGGTGATTATTTTAATTTTCTTAAGCACTGTTTTTTGTCAGAGTGAAGATATTCCCTTATAAACCTCTGTTTAAACACAAATTACTTATGAGTTATAATGTCGGCATAAAAGAGAGTACCAATATTCTTTGATGTTAAAGAATTATGGGGGTAAAATCTGTTATTTCCATATGTAGGGGATAGAGGCAGGCAGGAATCAGCATAAGAAAAAAGTATATTGCGGGTAAAGTTCACAAGTAGGTACGTTGGAGGTTTCATATTTTTCGGCACGAAAATATTTTTAAAAAGTGATTTTAAAAAACCTGATTTGTCTGGTGAATAAATATTCCCTTTTTTTTTTGTTTACACACCTGTGTAATCAGGCAAAATAAGTGCAAACACCTGAGGGGGTGAAGTGATTGAAAGCAACAAAAATTACAACAAAACAAAACATGATTGCCTCGTTGCCTTGTTCTGTTAAAGCACACCCAAACAAGGCTGATTAGACCTCTGGCTGAATGTGTCATGCAATTATGACAATAATAAAGATGTAATGTTTCTGACCTAAACGTCTGGCCAGTCAGACTGGATTTTACCTTGTGTGGTGTGACAAAAACCAAATATGACATGAAACAGCATGGGTAGAATTGTAAGCATAATTTCCAGGATAGTTAGTTTGGCCAGCAAGCTCTCAATAGCAGTCCATAAAGCTGTGAACTCAACAGCTTCTTATCTAAAACATTGGGATGGGCAATTAAATTAAAATTTTGGCTTCTAACGATTATAAAAAACAAGAATAATCAAGAGTAAATGATTATTGTGCCGCATTCTGTTTCAAAACAAATGTCTCCCCCCTACAAACACCATCCGATTATCGGTTCCGCTCTCGGTATTGAAGGAATTAGGAAAATAGATTTCGTATTAGTTATTGTAACATAAACGTTTTCTTCCACATTCACCAACTCTGTTTCTGATTAAGACATTTGGAGATAGATATCTTTTACTAATTTCATGTATAACGGAAATAACTAAATAGACATAACGCTTTTGTTTTGAAATAATTTTTTTATATTGTTTTTTTTACCCCAAAGTCAATGAGAAATCGTGTTGATAATCGTGATATCAATATTGATCAAAATAATTGTGATTATTTTTGCCATGATCGAGCAGCCCTATCAAAACACTATACTGTCAGTAATCCCTATCATTGTCCTTCCTTCACTGCCAAGCAGCATGCCTTTCTCTACAGTATTATTTCACTGTATATCTATAGATTCAAGGATATAAACAAACAAACAAATTTCCAGTATGACAACGTCAATCCCACCACACCTCCTTGCTAACAGGATAGTCGAATCAGCCAAAATAATTGAAAACACCAGTGTTGGGGCAGGTCCTTTGAGTTCCCATTATGTACTAATGTAACACTAATCTTTATGAACTTATTGATGTTTTAAAAAAAATGGCAAACGGCAACTTGCTATTTATCTTTGATGCATTATCAGCTGCTCGTTTGTACCTTCCCTCTATTTTTCCCTTAGTGTACGATTACTCTGAGCTGATTGCAGTGGGGACTGAGAACCTTGTTGCTTGTCTTCTTGGAGCATGAAATAACTGTTTGGATGCACAAGAACACTGCTCCATTTAATATCACATAAAAAAAGACTAATATCAATTATCAAGAATTGCTCTCACAAATGTAATCAGTACATGTAGCCATGTGGCTTTTAACATTTTGCCAACAAATGGTATAAAACAAATGAAAAATATGCTAAATATGCTGATATGTTGTGGCAGTCATACTGGCCTACATAAATCAGAGATTAAATCAAGTATATCTGGAAATAAACTAGGATATAAACTGCTTATTTTCATGACAAATATATTTGGGAGTAAGGCTGAAAAATTTATCGAAATATTATCGGAATCACAATGTGAAATATCCAAATCGCAGGAGCTGCCATTTTTTGCTTAAGGTTAAATGTTTCACAACATACCACAAATGAGGCATTGTGACACTACAGAGATGCCCCAGCCTTAAATCATTCTCCAGATGTAAAGGAACATGTGTGTTAACACATCATCATTTTAATGTTTTTTTTTAGTGAAACTGAAATGCAAAAATGACCATTCCAACTTAAATTGTGACTCATATTGCAATCACAATATCTGCCAAAATAATTGCAATATTTTGCATATCGTTCAGCCCTATTTGGAAGTAAGGTTTTACTTCCTTGACTGCTTCTAAAGTATATAGAAACAACACTAATTCTACAGACCAGGGACAGACTTTAAACGTAGGTTAAGGAATAATTCTTATTAAATATACCGTAAAACCGTAAAAGAAATGAGATAAATAAAGGCCTAATACAATCCTTGCTCTTTCTTCAGTGGTGTAAAATCACTGACCACTATTTGAGCATTCATGGTAATAATCTTATCTTCATGCAACTTGAGCATAATATACAAAGTTTGAGACACTTTATGCTGCAATTATCAAGTATTAAGGAGAATAGACCTCATCTTTTAAGCATTAAGCAAGTCCCTTCGAAGCATCCTTAACAGAATTACGAAAAAAGACAAAAGTGATCCCAGAGTAGTTCCCATACTCTGACACACTGTCAATGTGCAGCATTTCTCTAGGTTTTAAAAAAATCAACCTGTTGACAAAAAGTGACAGTATGGAAATTTTTATGCATCCCACAAAGGGGATGTGAAGAGATGAGGAGGTTTACACCATCAGTGTAACTCATGAATCCTAATTACCTTGTAAACTCAAACAACAGCCTTTCGGAGGCAAACAATTAGTGTCAGTACCATCATAAATTATTGCTGGTAATGCTGTTATAAGCAGTCTAAGTAGTGATTCACTAGAAGTAGTTGTAAAGTTATAATACTGAGAATCAAGTCAGAGGCTGCTATATCAAAAAGTAATTGCACTGCACTTCTGTATAATAGACACAGGGAACAGTAGCTTACGTAGGGTGTATTTAGTTATGACACTTGATTTTATATTAAACTATTTCATTCATGTTGTTGCAACACTTGTCTTGCCATAGGTCCACATTAATAAATTTGGTCCAACTCATTTGAAGCGACACACTGCACAAATCTTGGAATACTGGGAAGACAGGGATTTACGATGTTGTTATTATGAAAGCTTTCCTCTTTGTTAGAGGGAAGTAAAGATAGACATGTACAACAAAGACAACAAACCAAAGACAATACGCAAAGACAAGAGATACAAATATACAGCTGAAAAGATACTGGAGGGCACTTAATCAGCCACTAATAGGCCCACACTGGCATAATACACTACCTACTAGTGAACACAAACTCTGTGATTGTGAAAATGTGACCTCAGACGGAACCTGATTGGTCCAAATTAAACCATGTGTCACTCTTTGAGTCACTGCATCTGTGGTAAAATTAAGCCCCTTCTACACTGGACAAAACACCTGCTAACCCCTGTCACATCTGGCTTTTGTGGTTTCTGTGAAAGGCTACCACTGGCAGGCAATCCTGGGTATTTATCAGCTCCACCTCCAATCAGCAGTGATGTAAACATAACATCCGGGTGAACACACTAATTTTTGCCCCTTTTCCATACTTATCTTTCAGAGTCTTTAAAGCACACATTGTAAACAGACCTGTCACCTGTCGAGCACGGTGCTGTTAAACCAAAAACACCTTGGCTACACCTTCCACTGAGAGTGAGCTACGTTCCAGGCTGTAAGTGTGAACGCAGCCCTGAAATAAGTTTTTAAAACACACAATCACCAAATGAAGTATCTAACAGTGGCCCCAACACTTACAGGAGCATGATTCTGGAGAGGAGACGTGACGGATTCATTTTACCAGTCTGCACAGCAGCTAGCAGCTCACTCTGAATCTGTGAAGATATTCCCTCCACTGCATTTGCATCTGTGTGTGCTCTGACAGACAGAGAATATGGAGTAATGCCAGCAATACCTAGTTCATAGTAGCCTTCTAAGTAGCTGTGACTAATGTCAGTACAGACAGTGCACCTAATGAATGTTAATAGTGTTGCATAGGGATAGGTAACGAAAAGTGGTATTAAACAGGTTCCAGGACTACACTTTTAAGACCATAGCGATAAGCTCCAACATTATCTATTCTGCTCTTGTTACTGGAGAAATAAGGAAAATAGATTTATTATTGCCATTAAAGTTCTCTCGCACATTTTATCTCATCAACTCCATCTCTGGCTAAGACGTTCGTCTATTTTCGCTGTTCTCAATCCAGAAGAGAGATGTCTCTCCTGTGTGTGCAGGCGGGGCAGCTCTGTCTCACATGCTGGAGCACATGGCAGTACACACACAGAACCCCTGCTCTTACTGACAATGGTGGAGAGAACTAAACGTTCAAAAGTGTGGTTACGTCTTTTACATGTAAGGGCAGAAAAACGAGTGATCTCTCAAAGCATCTAGTGAAAGTCCTTCACATAAAAGCAGAGAAATGTACAGTTTTTGACCGCCTAGCTCGTAGTTTGTATGCTAGCAGCCTAGAGCCCACAAATGTAGTTAACTAATTTATACAAACATTGGTTAATGATAAAAAGTAACCATTGGCCAGCTGATTGTTATGGGCGTGTTTTTAAATTCAATTTGAAACAGACAGAGCATCAGCTGAACTTTCATTCAGATATTCAGTTTCTGTTTCAGATCACTCAGAGCAGAGGGGAGAAAGCGATTTGGGGGCTGCTGTTGAACTACTGCACAGAAAAATACTGTCAAAGAAAAAGTCCTGTAGTAATATAGTATATAATATATATAACTAGTAGTACATTTGTTTTACATTTCCATCATTACAAAATTAGTCTATAGTAGTCATTTTTTCAAAACAATGCTGTTGAGGTTTGCTACTCAAGAATGTTAATTGAGTACATATGAGAAAATAAAGCAATGTTAATTCTGTTCATACTTTGTTTTCTTTTTCTCTTACAAAATAACAAAGAGTACCGTTAAAGTATTGGACTGATAAGCATAATCGGTTAAAGTACTTGTACTTTTAAAAAGTCAGTAAACTACTCTACTGTTCTCTTGGCTTATGAAAATGGAGCGAATTATCAAGCTGTGCTGAAAGGATAATTATGACACCAAACCATATGAATTGTAAGGCATTGAAGCATTTTGGATTCAACACCACAGATTTAAAAAACTTGCATAAAGGTAAGGCCATATGCTACCTTAAAATAAAAATTCGATATTAAAATTAGGACTTATAATCGCATTTCCCACAGGTTCAGAATTCACTTACAGTAGTGGGTGGCGCGGCACAACCAAAGTGCATGCAACCCATTTAACCCAGGTTAACTACAATTTACAGACATGCCCTAAATGCCTCACATGCCGGCTATTGGTAGATGCTACCTAGGCATCTGTGCACAGAGAAGCCTCTTGTCCCCACTCAGTTACTATAGTGCACACGTCTCAGACATGTGTGGCCAAAAATTTGTTAGTTTGAAAAAGGTTGAAAAAAGGTGTTAGTGATTTTCTCTACCTGGGCAAGTCTTAATTGACATGGGCTTGCAGCTCAAGTAGAACGTATGTATGGGAAATGCTGTGGGATCAGCAGATAAAACGGAAATCTTCAAGTCCTTTTACACTACACTGCGCCAACATGCAAAATATAGCCAGATTGCATGTACAGAAGACATGAATCACTGCTGCTCTGTCATAACAAGCATTCAGGGTTTATGCACTGTGAAACAGACAACCCTTAGGAGATGTATGAAGACTGTAGTGGTTTACTCTTGAATGACTGCTAACTCTCAAAGGTTCTGCATGAAGAGTAGCCTAAAATAATGTCCATCAAGACCACTTCCAGCTATCTTCTAGACCACTCCACCCTAACCAGCCCGTGTCACCTGAAAATCTTTTATATATACTATATATGTGATGTCTGTTGTGTTGAGAATGAATGCTGAATTACTGTAATGTATATTTAGTATTAAAGCAGCAAAATAATATGGATATACAAATACCTAAAGGGCAACATTTTATAAAATCACCAATGGAAACTTGTCAACTTGCCACATCTCACATCTCCGGACTTTAAACGTCACAACTACCAACTGCTCAAGCTCCATCAATATGCAGTATGAAGCAACACAGACAAACAACAAATGCTTGGATTTAACGATCAGGAAATGTCGAAAGATATCTGCATCAACCAGACCAACACAAAAATACTGTCATCAGACAATTGAAGAAGAAAATTAACAAGAATGTACCTTCAACTTCAAATACCATCAAAACCTCAAAACCAACATCGACCAATGCATGACAACCAGAGAGGGAGCACACAGTGGCAGCAGAAAAAAGCCTCTGTTTCTCTGGGTGTGTGGGAGCAAATTAACTTTAAATAATTTTAGTCTTCTTCCATCTTCCTTGTGAAACAACCCATACTCCTACCTAAGCTGGTTAGGGATTCTCTTATCTCTTTGTAACTCTCTCCACCCCATCCTCCTCCTTCACTTTCAGTGCATTGGGGGAGCTGGGAGAGCTGCTGAGGGAAGGGGAAACAGGTGTTATTCACAGGCAGCATAAGGCACAGCAACACCAAACAAGGAAATACATTATCAGAAGACTGATCGTTAAGGGCTGGTGTCCTTGCTCTGTGTGGTCAGGCCCTTGAACCTTCGATTAATTCACATGTATAACAATAGATAATAATAATTTGTTAAAAATATCTTCACTCTTGGCCTTCAGCATCTCAGAAAAAAAAGCTAACCAGTTCAGCGCTTCAAGTGAAATACAACCATAGATGTTAATGGAGACTTGGTCAATGATTGCTGATCAGCCTTTTCCTATGGGAGGCTTTTAACAGGCCTATCGTGAAGGAAACCAGCCATTAGTGTAATGCAGAGTAAATACTGGAGACACATTATAGAAAGGGACTTTCTGGCAAAACTAAGACAAATCTGTACATAAAACTAATTAAAGGGGGGCAGAATTCCCCACAGATAGTTTTTATTGCAGCTCAGGACAATATTAGAGCCCCGGAACAAAACAGACCTTCTGAGATGGGCCTGTTTTGTACAGACTTGGACTTTCCTTTTAAATACCCCCTAGTCGTGTCACTGTTTAAAGAAACACTGGTGCCAAACAATGTTGTGCATTAAAAAGTTTCTACTAGCTTACAAATGATCCGTATCATATCATAAATCATGATGTGTTATCATGGTGTGTACTTAACATAGAGAATTTTTGAGAGGAAATAACAGGAGAAGCAAACACAATATCATGATCTACCTTCAATATGTGCTTCAGGGACTATTTTGAGTAGAGCAGCTTTTTTGTTTTTTGTTTAACCAGACAGACGTATTAGAAAAAGACTTCAGTTGAGTAGCATTTTCAGTAAGACCATTAGCAAGATTTAAAAGGGGAGGCCATATACTAGGTATCTGCAGAATCATTTAAGTTAGATTTAAAACTTTAAAAGATGTTCAGTGTCACAGTAAGGTTATAAAACAAATTTTTTTTCATTTTCATTTTTTTATTTTCAAGATCTTTGAAACCTTATTAACCTCATTACTACCCAAACACAACATTCAATCATAAACTAATGACTGTTGTTTTTCTACAGTAATTGTATGTCTGTAAGGCAAGACCGTCTGTCTACACAGGATGCATTACAGCTTAGGAAATACAGTCTGAAATACTGTCTCTCGCCTGCCTAACAGAACTGATATGCTTCCATTTTAATCAATATACCTGTCTACACAGGCTGCTTAATGACTCACATTTCACTCTGGTTTACATGCATACCCACAACCCCAAGCGTCTAACTTCAGTGATTGTGTATTGGGCACTAAGTGCTGCCAAAACATGGTTGACCACACTGCAGTGCATCCAGTTTAGACACTGACAGAGGACTGGAGCTGCTGTGTGTAGACACAGTGTTATAATGCTTGCAAATTAATTGCATCTATTCATACTGTTACAGCTTCAAAGATTTTTTTAATTGTTCTTGCATGCACAAGCAATTCCACTGTTTACAACTGGACGGGCACAAAATCAACTAGTCAGTTCTAACTTAACACTGAGTCTCTAGCATGGCTTCCAAATAGAACAGCAGCTCATCAATAGAGCCATCAAACTTAATTTAAAACAACTAGTTAATGTTAGAGAGAAGCATTGAGATTTCACATGCCACCAGAGGAAAAGCACGGATATAAATAATGAAATGAATGATGGCTGAAAATCAATTTAGCTGCTTGGTTTCAGTGTCCTGGTATTGTTTATGCTGGCCTAGTGTCACACTGTCATGGCTTATTAGGACACTTAAATAGAACAAAGCCATCATTTATGTTATTAGAAACATCTGTGCTTTTCCTACAATGAAACATCAAGATGTCTGCTGTGAAAAAGGTTACTGTTATAAGTATAGCTAGTCATGGTACAAAATGTTTGCTTTTGTGTGGATCAAGAGTTTCTGTATTTAAGTGCAATTTTCGTACCATTTAATGTGGAGCAGCAGGCTCTTATGAGTCTCAAATATCAGATCTTCCAATTAGCACGTGAATATGCCGGACGAGCAGATTTTTCAGACAGATCAGATCACCATTCACTGATAATGCAACTTTAAAAAAAAAAAAAAAAAAAAAATCCTGCATGTAATATGGTGTTAGTGCATACTTTTCAGTAAATTAAGAATAAAAATGACTGATGTTCTAGTTTAACTTTCTGATTTTAAGATATTAAAAAGTCATTATAGAGTCCCACAGGACTTCAGTCTTGCTGCAGCCCTCTATCCTCATGCCTAAAACACACATCAACCAAGATAAGCAACATTACTTGTCACTCATGCAGTGCCTACATGATGAGCCCTGCTCATGGTACGACAAAGCACGGATACCCCATATGGAAATTTGGAATTACCAAAAAGGTACAGTAAATAGCCTCATATACATCATAATTAAATGTTTTGGTTGTCATAAAACCCTTCCACTAACCCAACAATTGCTTTCTCACCATCTGCCTTACTTATTGGCCTACCAACTACATGCTGGTCTGGTGGGACCTGAGTTTCAGGGCTTCATAAGCCTCAAGGCTTTACAGACAACATAAAGAGGTACCTGATGAGCAACAGATGCTTTTACACTGTTTTTAAGTGATACAATTTTCCCAGGTATTTGTGAAAATACATAGTCATCAGAAGTTGAAATGCCAACACAAGCCCTTCACTTTATTCCTACATATTGTGCACAAGTATTCACAGAAGGGACATAGGATGTCAAAAACAAAGTACTAGATCAGAGTGAGTCTGTGGATGGGTTTATCTGAGTTGATGTTGCTCAGTAATGGATCCACTGGCATAAGATGATCTGCAGTTTGTAAAAAGCACAATAAGGGCATACAGCCCCTGGCATCATGATTTTAGTGTTGCTGTAATTGACACGAGCACAGAGTCTACATTTGAGAAATTATCCTTGATTCCATTTTAGCTAGATTTTAGTTGTTCATAAATGACAAAATAGCAATTAGTTAAAGTTAAGATAGAATTTAAGGGTTTAAACTTATTTTTTAAAACTTTTTTTCATTAATTAAATGACAGAAGGTAGTATACGGCCGTTTATAGCTGAAACAAACATATCTCTGTTGGGAAATTGGGAAAAAAGTCATTATCTATTCCACATTTTGCTTACTATTTTCCCATTAAACATTATTTATTAAAGAACGTATGTATGAACGCAGTCCTTCAGTCTTGACATATCTGGAGAGGAATTCCCTTTCATGACCATTTCTTTATTCCCCATTACCTGCCACCTCCTTTAACACTACATACTTACTTTTATAGCTTTGATTCCAGACTTGGTGATCTGAGTCATCTTGGCCTTGGAGATGGGCGGCTTGTACTCATTCAATGAGTACAGCTGAAACATGAAATGGGACAAGAGAAGATCTTTTGTCACACAATGTGTTAAAACGTACTACAATACTAACAGACATTTATTCAACTACTATATAAACAAGCAGTACTCCTGAGCATCCTCCATTCTTGTTTGCAAGCTTTGTTCACCATTTGCAAAACGGTCATTGTGGGTATGTTAGTGGTCAGGGAGCCACCAAGTTCGTAATGAAAGGATGTAGAGGGTAACCTCCGATTAATTAGTTTGATACACTCATTAAAACAAAATAACCACTAATTGCTGCCAACTGTAGAATGTAATTCATGTTAGATTCTAACTGAGTGGATAGTGAGGCCAGCACAGACTGATTGTACCAAAGGACAGACAGGATTTGGTGTCACTGCAGACAAATGATGGTTGCGCTACTAACTGCGATAGCTAGCCGTTAACCGAGCATTCTGAATATGCTAGGTTATCTCACACCATCTACATGCTGTGAAACTCTAGACCAGGAAGCTAACGCTAAATCAGCCAGACTTCAATTATATAATTGCAATATTTATCAGGAAAACGGCAGTGAGATAGGGGCATTTCCCCCACGCCCGTGCTGGTTAGCTACCATACCAAGTTATCACGCAACTGAGGCGGTTTTGCTAACTTGTTAGCTTGCTAGTTACGGTTAGTTTAGCACCAGGCTAAGGAAAATATTTACACATAGACTACCAACTTAACGCGGTGTGCGTTAACATATTATTGTCTTTGCTTTAGTCTGGACAATTCGCATGAATTGGACTGAACGACGTAATCGCTGTATTGTTGTGAACAGACAGCGGCCTTGTCCGAGACTGGCCCCCCTCTCCTTTCTGCTACTGGATGCTAACGTTGGCTAACTCGCACCCGTAAATGTGAATTAGACAAGATTTTCTACTGTCACTGGTCAATATTCTGTAAAGGTTTCACACAAACCTCATTGTTAAATGCTTTGACGGCCTCCATGATGTTGTCTTTAGGCTCGCAGGTGGCTGTAAATATTTACAGATATCTCCTCAGTAACCGGTTCAGACATGCATGCTCGACGTTTGGTGAGATGGAGGAGACTGCCAATATGGCGCATATAACCTCAACGGGAAATCTGCAGCGGGACCGGCGACTCCTAGCGTCAATTTCGGGACACTACAATTTCTACTAAACAATCCCCTCTGCTATTTTTCCTATTAAAGTACACAGTGCTTTCAGAGGCCTTCTATTTTCACATTTTATGTTGCAGCCTTATGCTTAAAAAAAAAAGAAAAAAAAAAAAAAGAAAATTTCTCCTCACACTCAATACCCCACGAAGACAAAGCAAAAACATTAGATTTTTTTTTTGCAATTTTATTTAAAAAACAAAACAAAAAACCCCCCCCCAGAAATATCACATTGACATAAGAATTCAGATCCTCTACTTAGTACTTAGTTGAAGCACCTTTGGTAGTGATTAAAGCCTTGATTTTTTTGGTGTTGCACAGCAAGCTTTGTACACCTGGATTTGGGGATTTTCTACCAGTCTTCTCTGTAGCTCTTCTGTCAGGTGGGATGGGGACTCTGTGGGCATCCATTATCAGGCCTCTCCAGAGATGTTGGATTGAGTTCAGGCTGGGCCACTAAAGGACATTCACAGAGTTGTTCCTAAGGCACCTCTTTGTTGTCTTGGCTGTGTACTTAGGGTCATTGTCCTGTTAGAGGGTGAACATTCAGCTCAGTCTGCAGTCCTGAGCCCTCTGGACCAGGTTTTCATTAAGGATATCTCTATACTTTGCTCTGTTCAGCTTTCCTGCAGACATGAGTCTCCAAAATGTTTTGAAGCCTTCCCGGATCTGTGCCTTGATACAATCCTGTTGCTGAGCTCTGCAGGAAGTTCCCTTCTCCTTCTGGCTTGGTTTTTGCTCTGATATGGATTGAGACCTTACATAGACAGGTGTGTGTCAATTCCAAATCATGTCCAATCAGCTTTACAACAGGTGACTCCAATCAAGGTGTAGAAACCTCAGAGAAAATCAAGAGAAATGGGAGACACCTGAGCTAAATATCTTGTGTCATAGGAAAGGGTCTAAATACTTATCTCAGTGTGATATTTCAGTTTTTCCTTTTTAATAAAAAAATTCTTAGCTTCTATTTTTGCATTCTCATTACGAGGTAGTGAGTGTAGATTGATGAGGGAAAAACTAATTTAAATGATTTTTGACCACATGAATCAAAATTAAACCAAAATGGGAAAAAGTTAAATCATTTAACACTTTATTTCCCTATATACAAGCAATCACACTCACTTTCATACCAGAAGAGATCAAAGAGAATTAACATCACACATCCATTTACAACTATTTACGCATAGTTTATTCAACACGCACAACAGATGAATTCAGAAAAAAAATGCATCTTTGTGCCTTGAGCTTGGTTGGGTCACTACCAGTAGGTCTGTCAGGACCCTTCTCGTGACCTGAGCTTCTTGTTGCTCTCTGGAGGTGTGGCTGGGCACAGTCACGTAATGCCTGATGTATATAACTGTATGACCTCCTACTCATCTGCTTATGTTGTACTGGTACAGGGTTTGGGTTTGCTGGCCCAATTTCAGTTTTTTTCCTGAGAATTGTCTACCATGCATCCTATGTTTACATGCAAATGATTGTACTAAATCCTGTCTCAAGTCCAATGACACTGGTTACTAATAAAGTATTTATCACATTTGTAATAAAATATATATGAAGTTTTCTGTTGCTGTCAATGTTTGTTGTTTGTCATTATGGTTGGAATTCTTCATTTGAAACAGTTTGTTTTGGTTTAGTAGAACACAAAACCACACAGCCTACTGCTGAAATTGATCTTTTTGGTCTGGGAAGTCTTAATGTTAAGTGTGGTGATGTAATTTCTGGGGCGAACAACATGCACAAATCATTTCCAACAAGTTCTGTGAAATGCAAGTGTAACAGGCAGTGATGGTGCATGGCACCAATAAGAGATTGAAAACAGATAAAAAAATTTGTTCACTACTGATGAAATCAAAAAAGATAAAACATGTTGTAAAAACAAGTGTTTTCCATGCAGAGAACAATGGATCTATTATTTCAACATACTCCATCATTCCACATTTTAAAACAATTTATGCATAGGTTCACAGAATTACATAATAAAAACAAACAGTAAAAGTAATACTAAAACACGTTTCACATTTTAATGTGACCTCCTATTCATATACTGTCTGCGTCATCTCCATTTAGGAACTAAAAACACTCATCTTCACTGATCCAGTTAGTTGTTGAATAGCACTTAGAGTCCGCTGTCATGGAAAAGTAGTCTCAAATGAAAACATCAGTATGTGTGTGTGTGTATCCAAAGTATGTGAGGGTGACGTCCTCAGAGTCCAGACATAGTACAAAAACAGTCATGAGGAGTCTTTATAAACTGGTCTCCACTACTGGAGCAGCACTGACTGATGCTGCAGCTTTTGTGGCCTCTGATGCCACCTGCTGGTCCTTTCTGACACAGATTTCCTGCACCAAGGGCGCATTGGCCTCCTTCCATTCTCTGAATTTGTGTGAAGTAAGCTCCCGGTCCAACAGCACCTGTTCTATTGCCTGTAGGTCCGCTTCTTTTGACTGAGACAGAAAAGAAAAACAAAAAGACCATGAGAAAAATGAAATAATGGCATAAAGTACTCCCAATTCTAAAAAATCTACATTGTTTTGCATTGTATTGCAATTCAAGCAGGGGAAAAACAGACTTTGAAAACAGAAAATATACCTTTAATGTGCTGTTGAGTGCCCTGATAAGGTGCAGTTTATCATTGAGGGTATGGTTTTTACAGCGTTTTATGAAGGACGCCCTGAATTCCCTTTTTGTGGATGGTTTACGATCTCCTATTGGCGATAGGCTGGCCTCTTTTAGATGATTATACAGCGTCTCCATCTCATCTGAGCTCTTCCCACGATTCCCTGAAACAAGATAAGGTTTCACTGTATCACCACCACACACATCACAAAGCTTACACTGAGTCAAAGACAACGCAAAATGCAGTTACATGACATACAGATCAACAATATATTAGTGCTGCTTAATGGAACAAAGTCAGGTCACAGATGAAGAAGATAGGGAACAAACTATATTACAAAATCTGAAACAACAAAAATATGCCAGCAAATACATTACCAACATATCTTACTCTGAGAACAGATGTTATCCAGAGTTGTGAGAAACAGGACATGCCCTCTACTAGCATGTTTTCTTACAACTAAAAATGAAACCTAAAACAGCAGAAATCTGAATTACAATCTCTTTGCTCAACAAACAGAAGAGACTGAATCAAAAGTTTAAGGCAAGACAATAAGGTTAGTTTTTAAAGTATAAAGGTCACAAAACCACAACTGAATTTAAGGAGTAAAACAAAGTCTCACCTTCATCTTGAGCATCTAAAGCACCCCTCTGTGCCTCCCCCTCTGCAGCGGGGCTTTCCTCATTAGACCCTGTTCCTGAAGAGCCCTGGGGAGCTGAGCTCTCCAACACCTGGGAGTCTTCCTCCTCCTCTTCTGTCTCCTCTTGTGGAGGTTGATGTGAGTGTACTTGAGCTGAGCACACCACTGCTGTTTCCCCAGCAGCAGGAGACGCCTGCGAGACCAGGTCCAACCAGGACTGCCGGTGCTTGGAGAGCGAGGAGGCGGAGCCCTGCGATGTCATCGTACTGACGGGTGAGGAGAGTGAACCGTTGACTTCGCTGGGGACTGTGGAGGAGTAAGGTGGAGGAAGGGTACCCTGAAAGACAAATACTCCACGGTCAGATGTAATAATCTATTGTAAAGTAAACAGGGTTTTGTTCAGTTGAAAACAGCAGTTTTATTACAGTTGGAAAGAAAGAAATTATGTGCATTTTTTTTCTTTTTTTTTTTTTATGATGTGCATTTTAATACACAATTTCCCACTGAACCACAATAAACACACTATGAGAAATTAATCCAGTAGCTCCAATGTTTGGTGAATGGCAGGCTCCTATAGTTGTGACTGATGGTGTGGTGTTGACTGTTTGTAGCCAGAGACATGACTGACCTGATGTGTGCTACCAAGCGGTGCAGATGCATCCACAGAGTCCCGCAGAGTCTGTTCAGAGTATGGTGGAGGGGGAATCTCCGTGCTTTCAGTCTCTTCATGGTCGCTGGCTTCACTATAACACTCTAAATAACCAAATGTGTGTGTTGGGAGGTGGGGGTGATGGGACAACACACACAAGATTAGAAACCAAATGCATGAATCCAGAGGAAATTCCATTCATTTTTTCTTATTTTGGCTCTAAAATAACCAGAAAAGTTCTGTACTGTTGTTGATTGAAAACTTTTTAAGACATCCAAGTTTTTCATTTGGATGTGTTAAGTTAACTTGTACATAATATTTTGAGCTAAGAAAATTCTCAAAGCTCTCAGGAATCCATTTCCTGAGAAAACCAAGAAAAAAAAAATCTATTTCAAGATCAAGTGAGTAACATCAAAAAAGCATTTTTGTCACACTAAAATCAAGACATCTTAAAGGAAGAGGGTTTTCATCCAACAACAGTGACAGGTAACAAAAAAAAAACTGATTGTCATGAGTGCTCACCGGCTGCAGGGTTTTGTTCTGTTGGCTCATACTGAATGGAGGCTAGGCCAAGCTTATTCAGCCATCTGAAAAAAAAAAAAAATCAACTCAATAATGTCTCTGACAAAACAAGAGAATGAATAAATAAGATTAGATCAAAACATAGTATATGGCTGGACTGGTCAATGTGCACAATTGAGGATGTAGTTGAAACCTGGTTTGGAACTGCTGTAAACAACTGACGTCATCGTGTCCTATTTGCACCCTGCCTGACGTCAGCTGGTTTCAACCTGTTTGCTCCTCTCCAACTCTCTGTGCTCACATACAGTATTATAAAACACTCCAATTTCCAACAAAGCTCATTTACATGTTTTCTGTTTCTGTTGTCAGACAAGAGAACAAGTTTGCAATGCATGAAATGCAGCCCATTAAGCTACATTTTAACTTGAAAGCCATTTCCAAATTGCTGCTCTGCAACTCTCTAGAATCCTGAACTGTGATGCTGTCAGAAAGTTGGAGGTGACATAGAATTTTTCTTATTTAGTCTCTCATTCCGCACACAGCCTCTGTCTGGGTAACAAACTGCTGCTCCACCTCTCTGCCACTCTCTGAAGAGAATAGACATGAGAGAGGGAAGTACTGGCAACTCTTTGCTAAGTAGCCAAGGTTTGTCCAAAAGTCTAGCAACAAATGCGCTAATTTGGCAACAGACCGTAAACAACCCCATGATAGAAACTGTTTATGCCAATTCATTTTGAAAGAGCAAACAGCCAATGGAGGAACTCCAAATCAGTCACATGGCATTCAGCTGAGCAACGGTGAAACTCTGATTACTCAACTCTATCACTCAGTCAGTCAGTCAGTCACGGACATTGTGCTGTAGTCCAGCCAAAAAAAAACAAAAAAAGACAAAGACAAAAAAAACACACACATACACACTTACAAAAATACAAAAATACAAACAATGCTGTACTGTTATGTGACTTACACGGTCATCTCCTCGTGGCTTTCCGCAGCAAAATAAAACATCATGACTTGTGGGTGGCAGGCTTTAAATGCACTACAAGAGGAAAAATAAATGGAGAGCAGTTAAGACAGGATCAGACAGAAGACAGTAACAGTTTGAGTTAAACTCTACATTTATTCCACTTCAATGATCATTTCGAGATTGTTTTAGTACTATACACTGCTTATGGGACCACGTTCTGTCATTTTGATCCAACAATAGATATACAGTCCAATTAGAAAGTATTCACATTTTGTGTTGTTGCAGCCCTATGATAAAACTGTTTAAATAAAATTTTCCCCTCACAAATCTAAACCAATAACCCATGATGACAAAGCAAAAACAGAATTTTAGAAATTTTGCAACTTTTTAATAAGGTTAAAACTGAATTCACATTGACAAAAGAATTCAAATCTTTTCCTTATTTGAAGCACCTTTGGCAGCGATTACAGTCAAGAAGAATGGGGACTGTCAGTGCACAGCCATTTTCAGGTCTTTCTAGAGATGTTGGATTGGGTGTAAGTCAGGGCTCTGGGCCACTCAAGGACATACACAGAGTTGGTCCACAGCCACTGCTGCATTGTCTTGGCTGTGGGCTCAGGGTCATTGTCCTGCTGGAGAGTGAACCTTCGGCCCAGTCTGAGGTCCTGTGCACTCTGGACCAGGTTGTCATTAAGGATATCTCTGTACTTTGCTCTGTTCAGCTATCCCTCAACCCCGACAGTCTCCCTGTCCATGCGGCTGAAAACAACCTCAAAGCATGATGCTGCCACCACCATGCTTCACCATTGGGATGGTATTGGGCAGGTGATGAGTAGTGCCTGCTTTTCTTCAGACATGACACTCCAGGCTGAGAGCAAACAATTCAATCTTGGTTTCATCATTCCAGAGAATCTTGCAGCTTTCATGGGTCTTTCACCGAGGACAGGCTTCTCTCTGGCCACTCTGCCATGAAGCCCTGACTGGTGGAGGGCTGCAGTGTTGGTTGTCCTTCTGGAGGTTTCCCCCAGATCTCTGGAGCTCAGCCAGAGTGACCATTGGATGTTTGGTCACCTATATTACCAAGGCCATTCTCTCCAGTTGATCAGTTTGGCCGAGCAGCCAGCTCTAGAAAGAGCCCTGGTTGTTCCGAACTTCTTCCATTTAAGAATTATGGAGGCCACTGTGCTCTTGGGATCCTTCAATGCAGTAAAAAAATTTGTAGCCTTCTCCAGATCTGAGCCTCGATACAATCCTGTCTCTGAGCTCTTCAGGCAGTTCCTTCCTTCTTCATGGCTTGGTTTTTGCTCTCTACACACTCTCAGCTGTGAGACCTTATATAGACAGGTGTATGTATTTCCAAATCAAGTCCAGTCAATTGAATTTATCAAAGGTGGACTCCAATCAAAGTGTAGAAACATCTCAAAAATGATGAAGAGAAATCAGAGGCACCCGAGCTCAATTTCAAGTGTCGTCGCAAAGGGTCTGAATACTTACAGTTTTAACTTTTTAATACATAGAAACATTTCTAAAATTTTGCTTTTGCTTTATTATTATAAACCACATGAGTATAACTGACTGTAGATTGATGAGCGGAAATTGAAATTAAATGATTTAAGCACAAGGCTGCAGCATAACAAATGTGAAACAAGTGAAGGGATCCGAGTATGGTTCTTTTTTAATCCAAACCACAAGTAGTGGGCGGTATACAGAATCTGATTCATTAAACCAGGAACCATGAACAGAGGAGAGTATAACTATGAGCTTACTGTTTCTTCTTGCACTCTATGGCTCTATCGATCATGAAGTTGGTGAGGTCAATGTAGCCCTCGGCTTTTTCTGCCTGCAACACACAGATTGAACAACAGTTAGCGTTAAAGCAAAAATGATGACTTCAAACCACTTCCTGACAATGACACCTGCCGTTATATTGCAGCAGGCTACTTCTTCTATTTTCTCACACCATGTGATGGTGACATACAGTAGATCTGACTGAAGTCATCATCATACCAGTAAATCAAACATGTCAGTATGCCTGTATCAGGGCCTGATGGGCTATTAGTGACACTGTCACCGTCAGGAAACACAATGACAAGGCTTGGTGGTTCCTGCAGTGACAGGCTGACAGGGAGACAGCTGTGGCAAAAATAAGTATGATTTATGTGCAGCCCACCACTGCCTCACACTGCATCTGCGTTACTCGTGCGATGTGTTAAATTCAAATGAATCACTGCAGCACTTCAAAAGACATGTCAACAAAGTGCACCGTTACAGACTGTGTGCTAATTTTCATTTTGAATGTGAGGAAATGTAGTTTTTAATTTTTTCAAAGCCAAATTTCTTTCTGTCTTTCTTTCTTTCTTTCTTTCTTTGTAAAACTTGTGGAAGAGAAAAATAATTCCTCTAGTAGATATAATCACCCTTTTCTGTATTTTTCACGATGTTCAGACTGAGATGTTGAGATCAGTTACTGTCTACTTTGTGGATTTTTTAAAAGTTATTGACAATTAAACATTGTTTATGCTGTTTTAATTTCTGAACCTTTACATACTACCAGTGTAGTTCAGCAGTAGCTTAATGGATATGTCTGGTGCATTTTTCATATTGTCAACAAATCCCATAAAAAGACCATAACCAAGAAGGAATTGACCCCCTGATAGTAATATTGTGGTCGTACAGCCAAGGCCTCCTAAAGCATATTCCTCTGTGCCATAGAGCTCCACACACATGTTGCACTCACTCACATTTCTCCATGATGACAAACATGGGCAATGTAGTTTATGTAGAGTCAATATCACATGCACTTGCTGCTGAAAAAACTCCCCAACAAGCACAACAATTTTTACTCTTGTTTGAGTAATGTCTGCTAAAACCTATAGTTGTCAGCTATTTAGCATTTATTATTATTATTATTTAAAGTATATTTTCATGACTTAGTTTTCTAGATTTTTATCTTCAGTACGAACCACTTAGCTTAAGTCTAAGAGCTACAGACAAGCTGAGGAAAATCAGAAAGTATAGACAGAAAGAAGAAAGAAAATCACCATCATTGCATCAAATTGTTAAACAATATGTCATTTTATCATTTAAATATATGTTTTTAGTGATTTGCTTGTTGTTATTGCTTTTTTTCAGAATTACTATATTTACACTGTAAACCTTAAATAATCTTAATGAGGTGAAACTAATTTGAATTTGAGAGAGCAAGGGGAGAGCTACAGAGAAAGGGTAGTGGGGACAAGTGGGTGGGGGCAGAGAGAGAGAGAGAGAGAGAGAGAGAGAGAGAGAGAGAGAGAGAGAGAGAGGCCACCTCACATGCACAGCTCGGACAGTGGTTAAACATGTCTAAATCATGAATGGGTCACCTAAGGAAATGGTAGTTTAGAAAAAATACTCACCAGATGGTTGCTGTACCAGTAGAGAGCTGTCTTCTTCAGCACAAACCAATATTTCTTCCATTTGATACCCAGGAAGCCTTTGCTCTCTTTCTTCCTGTACAGCCAGCCCTGGTGGTCTGGCTGACCCAGCTCTTTGACCGAGACTCGTCTTCTGCTCATCGTACCATTGCCTACGCACAAAAAGCACACATGCACATGAATGCACAGAGACCTCCTCCCCTCTGTCCACAGAGAAGCAAAGCCACAGAAAAGTAAAGCTCAAGCAAGAAGTCTGAAATCCTACCACAAAAAACAAAAAAAAATCCATTTGAGTCCAAATAGGCCACTGCATTTGGTCAATAACCAAATGAGCCCTAAAAATAAAATTGAACAAACCCACACAAAACCAGGAACAGTCGGTTCAGAAGTTGTGCTACATTCAGCCTACCTATTCTCGTTATCAATGTCGGCAATTACAATATCAACACAAAAATTCAAGTTAGCTTCCCAGAAGAACCAAGCCAGTGCCACACAGAGCTAAAATAGATGAGAGCTGAAGTGAAACTAGCCAAGCGTTGCCTAAAAGCCCTCTGTACATGCTAATTGCCCTGCCACTTCACACACGCCCACACAGGGGACAAATTATAGTTGCAGGCACACACACAAAGACAAATTGATGGGTTGCTCACGGGTGAAAACTTACCTCCTCGGCTCTTCTTCTTGGATTTGTGTCGGAGGGAGACCTTTGGAAGAAGGGCAGAGGATGTCAACGTGAGGTCAGAGTGTCACAGGCAGCAGAGAAGAAGAACACAATGGCTGTTTCAGGGCCCTGAACCGAAACGAGGAGGCTGTCTGGAACATCCTGTTTCTTACACTAAGTGTCACATGCATTTTCTCTTTGCTGTTCTCTCTATCTCACTACTGATACAGATATTAACACACTCCTCTCTAACATCCTCATCTGAGCCTTTTGGTCTTGTGCTTTATCTCTTTTTGCTCTTAATACTTTTTACTTCCTTGTGAATTAAGCTTAAAAAAAGAAAGAAAGAAAAGAGAGAGAGAGACCAAACTAGATTTATGGCAAGCTATTCACCTGTTGACGTATAATTCCTTGTTGCTATAAATATTTAACTTTGTCACCATAAAATAACAGAAGCAGAAGTATTTCTACCATTAGTAAGAGAGTGGAGTTTCTGTTTCATTAACAGCAAGAACAAGTCAACCTCTGATTCTGAAGTAAATGTCATACATACAAAAAAAAACAAGAAAAAAAAAAAAAACAGAAAAAACACTTACTGGGTTGTAGTCATCAGCAGCCATAGATGGGGAGACAGATATGGGGAAGGCAGCCTATTGAAAGAAACCAGAAGACACAACTTATTCACAGAACAGATGTGTGGGTTGACACTATTACTACCCACAGATAAATGGGCAGAAAATTAACAATTTGCTGCTCCAGCATGACAAGAGGAAGTGACGTCATGGGCAGACAGTACAGACAATGTTTCTCAATATAATTTTTTTTTCTTTTCTGAAGTGAAGGAAACATAAATGTGAATTGAAAGCAAGAAGAAAAAGCTGAATTTCTCCTTCTATGGAACTGAAAGCTGTGTCAGAAGTAAAGGTTTAAAATTTATAAAGTTAATTCTGATGAACAGCACTGACTCACAGCTGAAGAACCATAATGATCACTGTCAGCAGTTTCATCTAGCCCATGACACACATTGCAAGCACCTAGAAAGTCTGAGACCACTTTGGTAAGCTTTTGGAGCCATTTAGATACCACTGTATCTAAGTAAGGTTGATATGATTCTGCTGCAGTTATCACATCTTGAAAAATGCTTTTTTAGCAGCACATAGAATAAAAAAAAAAAAAGTGAAACATTTTATACTGTGCATCCTATATGAATGGTGACACAAAAGATATTGAGAAATCAAAGTTGCCATTATTGACTAACTTCCTCTGCGTACTTTGAGTTCCTTATTTGAAACATGACAAAGCTTCCTGAGACACAGAGAAAATATCACTGACAAGCTAACACTATACCACACATTCAACAATTTGCCACCGTTAAAAGGCCTATCCGGATACAATACAACGAAAACCACAGAAAAGCGGTCTCAACCAATCCATTACCCTTCTTTGTGGATTAGAGATATTAAAAAGAGGCTGCCTTTCATACAACCTTGACATTACACCTTGTCAGATCAAGTGCTACACAAGGAAAAAAAAAACCAAAGGAAAAGGAAAAAGCACAGGTGGTGGTCGAGTCACAGGGTCCTCAGTTCAACTCCTGCTGCAGTTGTTCGCATTCAATCACTCACTATAAACTCAATCTACAAAAATCCCCAGTGAGAACAGGAAAAGAGATTCATACCTGGTTCTGTAAAACTTTACAGATTCACCTCGAATCCACACACCTCAGCTGAGTATCCTCTGTGACTCTAAAAACTCACACAATGACAGCAAATGGCTCTTATCTAAGCGAAACTTGTCTGTGTGTGTGTGTGTCTCTGTCTTGCACAACACAAATGCATCATAACTTATTTTCCGGATGTTTGAATGAACTGGCTGCCTTTGGTAGCTAGATGTTGATCGCCACATAAACCACAGCAGAAGCGTGACGGGGATGGTGCATGTGTGTTTATGAGCTAACTTCCTGCTGGATTTTTTTTTTGTAGACATTGACAGTAACGTGAATTTCAGGTCTGAGATCCACCTTGAACTAACAAATGTGCAGATTTACTTGTGTTCTTTGATAATAAAAAAAAAAAATTATCTTACACTAGCTGTCAGTGTAGGTAGCAGCTATCTGCTAACCGCATACTATCAGTATATTATCTGTCTGTGTATTCTTTTTTGCGAAGACAATTAAATGTACAGTAGCTCTTCAGAGGGACGTAAAAATTAAAGCATAACAAGTTGGTTGTGCATGTGAAATAAAAATATACATAAGTCTTAGAATCTATACAAAAAGCAAATAGAGAAATAAAAGCTAAACCCTACAGTAATGCATCATGCAAACTCAAAATATATGTAAAAAGTGTGTTTTTGTGCAAGTGCAAGACAGCAAATCTACATTGCATTGTAGTTTCCTTTAACCCTAACCACACAATGTAAACCTAAAACACATTTTTTAAAGTTCATATTCCTGAGATATACAAATAACCTGTAATTTAACCAATGGCACTGCACTTTAAATGAATGTCATCAACACAAATACAATTTTAAGTGTTTATGAAAGTGAAAGAATCTTTAAAAATATCATGAAGTCTGGCCTGTAACGTTTACTTTAGTCCCATGTTAAATTGAGCCTGTCTGCTTGTGGTCTGGTAGCTAAGCTAGCCAAACACGACACCTGCGGACACAATAATCACTATGAGATAGTTTTAACAGAAATATATAACGACACTGTACCTTCCACCATAATCTCAACGACAAAATTTTGGCCTGAAAGCTCTGTTCAAAGTCCGACCAAGCCTTGGCGAGCATGTCGGCTAAAAAACAAAGAAGAAATTCAAAGAAAGCTCGGCTGGTTTCAGGTGAGCTCAGGACCAGTTTGGGTGTTACCCCCTTTGTTAACCTCAAAGAAGGTATCATGACCCACGCTCACACTGAAGTGGCAAAAATAGCTAATGCGCAGTTTTTTTTTAATGCAGCCGTGGCATTTGTGATTTTTGGCATCTTTGTAGGCTATTATTAGTCAGACGAAATTAATAGTTAATATTAATAGTTTCTTTAATAGCACTCGCAGTTACCACGCGTAGCCACTAGGTGTCCCTAAGTCCCTGCTATGTAACAGCCGTATGAGCCAAAACTCAATCTGGTGACAGAGGTAAAGCAAATGTAGTGGAGAATAAATTCAGGACGTTGTTTTGTGTTTAAATAACTTACACAAGGATGATAAAACTTGTTATAGTTTATGTCATTAACTTACATGAGTAAAATTTAGACTGGACTGGAGCTCAGTCCAGTCAAAACATCTGCTCTCACCTGCAAATCACCATTTCAAATACCTGAATAGTAACTCACAATGAGTGCACCTTCATCAGCATGGAAGAAATGTTAAGATCAAAACCCAGCTAACCGAATGCTACACAGCATTTTTTTCCTATAATTTCTTTGAGAATAATTCACAAAACAAATATGACGTCCTTCAGAAAGAAGGAGAAAAACAAGTGTTTCGTGTTACAGAGTCCACTCATTGCTTAGGGAAGCTGTGACCTGGCTATCAACACCCTTAGCTGTCTCAGCGGTGAGCTGGGGTTGTAGCCATAACATCACTGCTCGAGCTGTATAACTGCACAGAGATGTTGCCTGGATGCTCTGGCCTGCGTCTGTCTGTGTCAGTATGGCGGTAAACCAGCAGACACATTCCTGGGTCCTGCATTATTATAGTCTCCATTTCATTTCTACTTAAATAGACAGGGGCCTCTTCTCTCTTTCCACTTGTTATTGTACTGCAGAGAGTGGTCTGAAGTGACCATGAAGAGACTCCCCTCCCTTTATATCTTCCACATTCTCACACCATAGCTTCCTCTATGCTTCCCCTACAATTTGTCACCCTAGCTGTCTCATCCATTGCAAGTAACTCCCTTGTGTTAGACCCCTCAAAAGCATCACCCTTTAACATTTCAATAAAATCTGATGAATTAAGTGAAACATTTCAACACAATTCACACTCAACTCATTTCTGTGTTGAGGGAAAAAGCCTCAGCATGCCACTTTAGGGTGATTTAAAGAGGCATTTTGCTGAAGCTGAGTTTTGGTGGAAGTGAGGTAATATTGCATGCGACTCATGTCAAAGGCCTGAAGGATTCACGGGAATGTAGATTGGTCACACCATTGTAGCGCTCAATCTCCCATCATGATCCATGCTGAGAATTGTCATGGCACTTAACTAATGTCCTACCCCTCCCACCCAGAAACTGTGTGTGTGTGTGTGTGTGTGTGTGTGTGTGTGTGTGTGTGTGTGTGTGTGTGTGAGGAAGAGGAATGAGAGAGGGGGGACACAGAGTGGCTATTATTTAACAGGGGAATCTCACACAGTGTAAAGGGGGAGGGGTGCAGGGCTGGAAATGATATCAGATTCTAGCTTGCTCAGTTTGATGGAGCTCCATGTCCCTCCCTCTGCTGTAGGTGGTAACGGCCCAGTTGCCCTGCTGCTGATCACCACTTCAGTTTAAATCTTGCTACATGTGCACATTGGGTCATTATAGTTCTAAATGCAGTATTGAATGGCAGTAAATGAGGATCTGGTGTGAAAGGATTTTCCTCTGTGCGGCACATGTATCCGTTCAGGTATGCACACAAATAAAGAAGCTAGTGACAAAGAACAAAAGAAATAAAATACTCCATTCATCCATGTATTCAATCTTCCATCTTATATAAATGCTGACAGCAAGGTCAAGGTTTTCTTGTTTGGTACAACAACAAGTTGCCATTGGACCATAAATCTGTAAAATATGATTTGCTCACTTGCCTCAGTTGACTATGCACCTAATCCATCTGACCTTTGAGAAGGTACATGAGTGGTATGTGCCACTGAGGGACTGACATTAACTTGTATGTGTGTTTGTGTGTGTGTGTGTGTGTGTGTGTGTGTGTGTGTGTGTGTGTGTGTGTGTGTGTGTGCAAAGACAGGAAAGCAATCCTTAGTTTACGCCTGTGGTGATTGCATTTATACATCTGCCATAGCTAATAGGTGCCAGATCAATTTTCCTCTAGCAGCACATTCAGTGAGGAACAAGAGTCTACAGCTAGCAGCTCTGTGAGGCAGGGCTTTGAGCTAAATGCTAACTCTAACGCACTCACAGTGACAATGATAACATGCCGATATTTAACATAATATTCAGTTTACCGTGTTTATCATCTTAGATTGTAATGTTAGCATGCTAGCATATACTAATTAGCACTTAACACAAAGTAAAGCTGAGCCTGATTGTAGTAGTCTAGCTATTTGGCTATAACCATAAATTCTGAGCAAATAAAAAATATAACCTGATGATCTTGCAAAATAAAAAGCTCAGGAAGCAATCACCAAAATTACTACAATTTATCCTGAGGGCATGATGAATGTCTGTATCAGATTTCATGGGAATACATCCATTGTTGAGCCATTTCACTCAGCCCATCGGTATGTCAAAGTCCTAGTGGCGCTAGAAGGAAAGTCAGGGGGATCATCAAAGTCTTTAGGATTTATCCCCTGGGGAACATGAATGGCTGTACAACATTTCATCCCATACTTGGCGAGATACTCTGATCTTGACAAAAGAGGTGGACTGACCGACAGACATAACTTGCCATCCATAGAATCATGCTGCTAGTGTGGCTAAAAAGGAAGAGCTTGATGGTGTCGATTCAGATTGTGTGTGTGTGTGTGTGTGTGTGATGGAGAGAAATTGTGGTTGTTGTCATATGTCACTGTGAAATATAATGGGCCTGTAGCTGAGGCTTTTGATTTCACCACCTCCTGCCAAGGCTGAGGCCAGTGACATTCCTCACATTGCACAGTGTATGTATCAAACTCACACAGACTGAATGACTGCATACACTTCATTTTTAAGTCAGTTAAATCTGATAGCTACTTACTGCTTGAGAGAAGGACCAGGATCGTATATGTGGCTGATTATACCTGTAAGAATAGAATACATAGACATTGCAAGTCAACACATTAATGGTTTAAAACAATCCACTTAAGTTGATGTCAGTACTTTACCGTAATGTTGTCTTGTACACTACTTTAGATCAGACAAAAGTGTCTCTAGAAATTTTCCAACACATACTTACTGCTTCCCAGTTCATTCGCAACCATTCATTATCTTTATCTAAGTTCCAATCTGGCTTACATTGATTTGGCCTGAACAAAACAGATCCCATGACGAGTGTTTAAGGTTGGAATTTAGTTGGTGTGTCAGTGGTTCTGATAATACATTTGGCAACCAGCCCCAGCAGCAGGGGCAGACAAGAAGCTAGTTCCCAATGCTCAAAATACTTGATTTACCTCAGCCGGGCCTCACCCTGCAATTTCACGTCATGAAATTGTCTCTGGCTAGTTTTTCCAGTCTTTCTATTGCTAACATTTCTTGTGTTCTCCTCCTCCTGTCGTCCATAAATTTTCATGTCTTTGTCGCCTCCTTAAATTACTAGTTTGCTAGAGGAGATGCAGATTTTTTTCCCTTTTTTTTTTTTTTGCAGGTGTTTTGCAACTTCAAATGCTTGTGTAGATATGTTCTGCCTACCACTTAAACAGAATGGCTCCCACATTTTTTTTTATAGTTTTGATAAATGACATAGAGATGAAATTGATGCACCATCACATTTTATGCTTTGTCATCAGGAAACGGGTTTGTTTTTACAGATTACCGAGCCAAAATTAAAATGACACTTGATTAAATCCACCGTCAATCAAATTCTCATGCTCAAAAACCCCCACCAACGATGAGTCAACTGCTTATCTGCCAGATTTACTATAGCATGTTTCTATATATTCTAAATGTGAGTAATATGTTTTGATTGAGCGTGCAAAAGACCGGATGTGATGTGCCTGTGTGCGGCTCTTAGAATAGAACTGCCATGGAGGGTGGGGGCATTGTGCAAGGCGTTTAGTCATTGATCACGGTGTTAACGTGGCGAGTCACACCTCCTCAGGCCCTACATCCAAGACCAGAGGAGGTACATTTGTTCCAAGGATGGAGCAGCAATCCTCGGATGTCGTCATATTTTGCAGTGGGATGGAGTTATTTATGGTCGGAAGCGCAGGAGAATCGAGATTTGTCATAACGGTGACATTTCTAAAGATTCTCCAGAATGTGAAGGTGTCTTGGGGGTGGATGGCAAAGTATGGACACACGAGACGTAATGACGTCTAAAAAAACCTAGAAATATATCTACCCATTTAATAATAAGCTCTAAATTGATAAGCTGATTTAGCATTCAAAGCAGTGGTAACTCATTTTCATGATGACAAATGACCATCATTTATTAGCAGGGGTTTGATTGAGTTTAAATTTCTTAACTCTTAGTAGTTCAAGCATTGCCCCTCAGCTAAAAAAGCAAATAACAAGATTTTGAGCACATTTAACCACTGAAACAGATACATTTTGATTTTTTTAGTTCTAATTATATAAAGAAATTTAATATAAGGTAGGAGTGATACTTTTTCTAGGACAAGTTCAGTTCTACCCATGTTGCTGCAGTTCCCAATAGTCTCAAGCAAACATTGATTAAGGTTACTTGTATACCGTCACACTTGGATGGTAAAAACGGCTGTTTTTTTTTTACCTCAAACCTGTCTCCATATGTTTCTGTCCTGCATGAATCCCAGCCTGGTTGTCTATGGCATATTTTCCCTGATGATAAAAGCAGCCCACCTGCTGACCCTACACCCTGTGGCTTGTTTTAAAGAGATTCCACAGCCTGCTGTCACTCCCTGTAAGAAAATTAGACCCACCCTGCTCTTGTTTCTCAACTGACCTATAGACTATGCAACACTGTGTGTGTGTGTGTGTGGGAAGTGGAGATAGAGAGAGAGAGAGAGAGAGAGAGAGAGAGAGAGAGAGAGAGAGAGAGAGAGAGAGAGAGAGGAGAGAAACTCACCGGTTGAGGAAGTCACTGCTAGAGTGCCAGTCAGGTCCCTGTGATACATAAAGATCTATGTGTTAACGCATGTTGGAGATGGAGTCTTTCTGCTGGTCTTCTTTCATCTTTTTGATCATAGTCAACATCCAACATGTGACTTTATGTGGTAACACTTAAATGTTAAATGTAAAACTGCAGCATCATCTCTTGCAGGCAATGAAATTTTAAGACACATTTAATAGCACACAATTTTGTGTTATGGCAAAATAGATCTCTTCTGCATAACAGGAAAAAAAAAGAAAGAGAACAAAACATTCATTACATTCACATAACTCTGTCTGTGATTTGTGATAAATTAACAAAAAAATTATTCCACATGCACAGTCCACCAATAATTCAGCATATCATTCCTGTGCAGGCATAACATGTTAGTGGTTAGCAAACTTAGCAGTGGGTTAAGCAGAGTGCAGGTAGTACTTAAGCAGACCACAGGTTTTCAGAAAGTGCAAATTAGTGAGGACCGCAGGCGACTATAGCTTGGCAAGCTTGGGCAGAGCAAGACATGGGGAAGAAGAGGTGGAGGAGAGATAAGAGAAGAGGCCCATCTCCATCAGTAAACTCATGCACAAAGAAGCCCAGGCAAAGGGAAAAGAGGTGAGGGTGGTGGGTTGTTGTCGACAGCAGTCAGATCTTCAGCTCCATGATGAAAGGTGCTGATCCTTGCCCGGCAAACACTTCTTCAAATCAATGAAAATGGCGAAAGCTGTCAGGTAAAGTAATCCTAAACTCACATTTAAATTTTTAAAGGGCAACATATGTGCAGGAATAAGGTTCCCTGATGGAAAACCTGCTTTGACCATATGGACCCCCAGCTGGAATTTAAAGTTCATCAAAGAGGTAAGTAGTTACATAATCATCACCATCTGAGACACATTGAAAAAGGTAACTTGACATTAAATATCCTGTTTCACTGCAAGCTTAAAAAACAGAAGCAGGGTTCACCTCAAAGGTCAAAGCAGGTTAGAAAGACGGCCGGCTGCAGCTCTCAGTTCAAGTTGATAACTAAAGCTGCCCATCAATTAAAACTAGAATAAAAGTTCAGCAGTGTAGTTTTCATAAAAATAAATCATTACCCCACATGCTACATTATAGTTACACTTAGAGCAGTAATTCCACACCCAATGGTAAAATAAAGACAATACAAAAGATCACTGAAGTAACTGCAATTTTTAATAAACGCTATTCAAATCTTACAAAAAGGCAGATAAAGCAACAACAAACACTTCTTCCCTGTATTGTCTTATATAATACTGTCATTCTGTCTCTTGTGATGTGTGGTCTTTCCATAGCATGAGCTAATAGAAGGCCATTTGACCTGTGTTTCCTAAAGGACTGGTTCAAAACACTGGCTTTAAAAGACCAGTTATTACCGTCAACCAGCTGTATATATAGGCCCCTTTAGATGGGTAATTGCAGAGTTTACTGTGCATAGCTGTAAAACCAGCACAAATACTGTATTTGCTAGTGACAAGATATAAAGATCCTTTTACCAACCAAAATAGCACTGTCAAGTCACTGTAAAGTGACTTTAAAAATCTTTCTGAAGAATATGCATAGCTTACAAGAGGCAACCATTGGCAGAGGGTAGTGTAACTAACTGATCACAAAAGTGTAATTTGAAAAAGAAAAAATAACATGTATAGCAAAAGCACAGTTTCACTAACAAAATATGCTGTTTGTTTCACTTAGTTTTATTTTTATAATTTATTTACGCAAATAAAATCAAAATAAGCAAATAGCTGAAATGATATCAGGCATGTTTTCTGAAGTATTAAATAATGGTACCAGAGAGCATTTAAACTAAACATGACATAACTTAATATGTACAGAGGAGTCAAGAAACAGCACACAAGGCCAAAGTGTCCTAAACCTGAACAAACTGTATCCTCTTGAGGCAGAGAAGGGACTTGTAGTCAGAGACGAGGAGGATTGTGGGCAGTGTTAAAGGGGTGATGATATAATGTAGTGAGTACTACAGAAGCAAGTTTGGTTGAGGAGTAGTAGTTGGTAGTAGTAGTAACGCCAGGGAAATATGGAGGTTGGGGAGAGAGGAGTGTGAGAAAGCCCGAAGCTGCCAAAAAAACAGCTGGACGTTAAAAATCAAAGGCACTGAGGAAGGACACAAGACAGGAACAGGAAGCCCTGGACAGGAAGCGCATCATCAGTGAGTCAATAGCTTAAGCCGCGTGATCCAACTGACCAGTAGTGAGCGTTCTGCTGTCGTGCGCTTGGAGACGGGGGCTATGGGGGCCTTCTTCATGTCCTCCTGGTAAGGGATGGTAGCGCTGTTGTGGAGGTCTGAGTTGGAGTAGTAACGGCTGCCCCGGATGTGATCCACTCTGACCAGGTGACGTTCCCCCGCAGGCCTGTAGGGGGGGGACACTGAGGGCACCTCCTCTGCTATGGTGGGAATCCTCTCATTGCTCAAGTATCTGTACAGCAGGTCTTCACCTAAAACAAAGACACAATGACAAGTTTATGAATATACTATACTGATAGCATCCTTGTCAAACCACAGAGGATGGCAGCATGTGTGTACATACCTTTCCTTCCCTGTGCCCAGGGCTTGGCGTAGGGATCTACCACTCCAACACAAGTATCCGCTGGCATGGACAGAGGCCGGGGCTTTCCTAGAAGTAAAAAATAATGAATATTCACGAATGATGTTATTTTATGACTATTTATTTAATATCCATCAGCGGAATATTCATAAGATACCCTGATGAGAAAATACTGACCACGCGAAGGCTTGTGCTCTCTCATTCTGGGCTGTATCACATTAGCCGTGATGGGACAGCCGATGCTTAGCTTGTCATAATCTGCGATGGTGCAGCGTCTCCTGCTCTCCTGGTCCAGAAAGGAGTTGGGTGACTCAGAGCCCTTTGGTCTTTTACTAATGCTGGAGAAGGAGTCTGTTCTCCCCTCTCTGCAGGGAGAAACACATGCTCATTTATTTATGTTGCGAGCCTCGGTGTAAAGTCAATTAAATAAATATGACAAGGCGTCTAATTTCTTTTTAGAAATTCAGTTCTCTAGCATTTTAAGTGAAGTGGTCACGTTCCATCATCTTCCTGGAGGTGGAAGATGAAGCAGCTGTTGCATAAGGACTCTGGTGGTACTGGTGGGAGCAGAGTGGGCAAGCAGAACAGAATGTACAGTAGGAGGGGAATGAAGTAAGGCAATCACGGGCCCAGGACACACTCATTATCCACCAGCCTCAAAGGTCTGGGTGAGGAGGTGTAGCAAAGGTTGACTGGATTGTTTACTGAGGGGTGGAGGTTGGCCTCCTTCATTCTTATCATTAGTTCTTAAAGTTGTTTCGTAGCTTATATTTAGTGCTTTAATTTTTATAACCCAACTCATTGAATAAAACTTCATCTCCTTTAATAAGCTCTGCAAATGAAATGGGACAGCTCACCGTGGGGTGTATGGTACTGGAGGGGGAGGGGGGATGTACAAGTCCAGGATAGCTGGCTTCTCTTTTTTGGTTGTTCCGTTAGCTGAGCCGCAGGGAGACTGGGCTCTGATCAAGGAGGAATTGTTCTGGAAAACACAGCGTCATTAATAAGTCAAAACGTTCAACATCACATACAATAAAGAATCAGTGATTGAGGGTTTTCTGTTATCTTAGTTATGCTTCTGTATATAGATACATATTTGAGTTTCCTGTTGAGAACAAATTCAAATCAAATTAAGTCACTGCTTGCCGTTTTCTACAGTGTGAATATAATATAAATATGACTTGCTGGCAAATGGGAGGAGTTCACCAGCAGTGGTGAGACATTCAAGTGCTTGTGTGTGTCTCCCCCCCGAGTATAAACCTTCTTGTTTGAGGTACGGAAAGATTGTAAGTGAAGTCCAAAATAGCTTGTGAGACATGTACTTAAAACTGCACTCATTTACCGCAGTTATGTTTCCCAACACTCAACGACACTGTGCCCTTAACTCAGCGGACCACTCTTCTTCCCTGTCTCATTCTCATTCCTCATCAGACCGAAATGATACATCAGATAGTACAGTGCAGTAGATGTCATATATTAATGACAAACTAAACATCTGATCTGGGATCTTATGAATCATTCCCTCCTTGTCTACTCCAAATAGTTCTCTTGTGTACAAATTATATAGTATTACAAAGCCAGCACCATTCAATCTTGAATCATGGTGTGTGATTTGTCTCTGTTTTGCCTTCTGGGGCGTTATTATCACAGATAAACTGAGATGGTTAACTGTGATACCTCGTTCTACTTGTTAAAACAAGATGCTGGTGGACATGTTGACATTGGCCACCCTTCTGCTGAGAGGCTCTTTGTTGTTGTTGAGAAACCCACTCTTATCTGATATCCTCTCATCTTGCTTTCTGAGGCTATAAAACCAAAAACACGCATGCTACGCATGATAAGACAATGCCAGAGCCTGAATTTTGGTAGTCTAAGCTTACAATGATCTTATTGTCTCCCTGTCAAAGGGGACTCAGGTGCGGAGACGTGGTTAAAAGCTAAGCCAAGCCTAATGTGTCCACATGAGGGAGAACGGCAAATTGGATTACAGTCACATAATCGTATTAGCACAATATTTATCAGCTACCCCTGGGTCTTCTTTGAACAATAGACATTTGGGGTGTTTTCTCTTGAAAATAGTAACAGTAAACACAAATAACACTGAGTGCTATTGTCTTCTTTAGATGGCAACATCTGGAGCGTTTGTTTCTAATAAACCAGATACAATCTAACCAGACTCAAACACTATACACTGGCAGCTTTATCTCCCAGACTGAATGACATCATCAGACAGAGTTTGTTTGCCTCTGATACTGCGTCTGACGAAAACCTCAATGTTGTATTCAACTGAGCCAGTAGCACTTTCAGGGTGGCTCCGGGACACTTGTCCAAACTTGTTGTTTTGGAACCAACAACCTGAAAATCTGATAATTGGTTGACAATGACACAGGCTTTTGTTGACTTTCAAGGATGAAAGGAGCAAGAGTGTGTGCTTGTGGGCATGTGTGTGTGTACCTGAGGTACAGGGGGCTTCCAGCGCATGTTCTTGAGCGGGGCGGGGGTGAAACCTGTTGTGCCAGTGGGCCTCTTCTTGAGGAGGAGAACCACACCTTTGGGGTCCTCCCTCAGTTTGACAACCAGGTTTTTCAGCTGCCAGCCCACCTGGTTAACAGGACGTGAACACACACAGACATATACACAGTCAATTTCAATAATATTTATTGCGTGTGTGCACTATGTGTGTTCAAATATGTAGATAGGGTATCTAAAAAAAGTGGAGGTTCTCACCACTGTCTGCTGGTTAACCTGGATCACCTCATCACCTGCATGGATCTTCCTGGTCAGGTCTGCAGGTGACTAAAAGAGCAAACATGCACTTATAAGGTCAAAAACAATGTTTATACATCAATGAACCTGCTGCCAACACAAAACTGATTATCATAAATTAGAAGCTACTTTGTGCCTGATTACAACTGTTTCCGCGTTTGCATTCCCATTCAAAGAGCAAATATCTGAAGAACAAACACTCCAAGTTCAAAATCGTGAGAAAATCCACACGACTCTCTGTTGATGAATATCAGTTCCATTGTTTTTCATGTCACACAGATGTCAAACAAGATTAACTAGTCATTAATGCTGATGATTCAGGTCCTGATTCACAATTAAGGACCGGAGGCGAGAGGATCCAACCGTGGCAGTGATGCTGCTGCATTAGTCACTGACTGGTTGTCTCAGTGTGGGGGGGTGTGAGGTGGTGGTGGGGGCATAGGACTTCTTTTTGTGGATGCTGTTTGTGATATGTAGTGGTTACTGGAGTTCAGAAACAAACAATTCCCTTTACAGATGAGTAGTTCTTCACTCCCTCAGATACAGTAACTCAGTGTGCCCTCAATTTAGGAGGAGGAGAATGAAAAGGAAGATGATGAGGAGGACGAGGAGGATGAGAGTGAAGGGTTTAAAAAAAAAAAAAAAAGTGAGAGTTGACCATATGCATGAGACATTAAAATAGCAACACAAATTAGCAGTAAATGCTTTATTCGGTGATAAGACTCTGATTAAATAAATTCAGGCATGGAAAGGGTCTGAATGTATTCTTGTGGTAAACATTTTGTTATACTTACATGCTCTGTGGTTCCCGTGATGACATGTAACCCATCGTAAGTAGACTTGATGTACATCCCCTGGGCAAAAAAAAAACAAAAAAAAAAACAAAACACACGACAACCTTATGGTCAAAATCCAATATTCCCAGAGGGAGACGATTGTATGACAGAGATATGAGGGTCACAATTTGACACACATTGCATGCATTCCTGGTCAGAGACAGCAAGTTTAGGATTGAAAAAAAAAAAAAAAAAAAAAAAGAGAAATCCCAGCATTCCTTACCAAACCCTCTCCAGGCTTGATATTGGTCAGCTGGACTTCTTCCAAGCAGGCCGACTGGCTCATCAGGGGGTCAGAGGTGGTTCTCACGGTCTGATCACAGATGCTGTTCAAAATCTTCGACTGCAGAGGAAAAGGAAAAACAAAATGCATCCATGAATAAAAGAGGAAGCACAAGACTCCAGCAAACTTTTGATTATAAGTGAAGTGTGAAATCCTCTAATGGTGTATGGTGCCCTTGATAACCAGTAGAGGTATTGTGTGCTTTACATGTTTGAACAAGTCAGGTTACACTACTACTTACCTTATCTTTCATCAGTTTGTTGTCTTACTACCTGTGTACATGGCTCTGTGTTTGTATATTTGTGTTTAGTGTAAGGCTTAATGGGCTAAAAGGGACCATTAGTGTGCTATTAACTAGATGTACCTGTGCACACACAACACTGAAATCAGTCCTGTGCACACACCCCTTCCCTCTGCTTTGTCCCTTGCTTGTTTTAGGACACAAACTGTAATTTGTCATAATTAGAGGGGTCTTTTCTGTGGCACATTGTGTACATTTTATGCGGAAGAACTCAGAAAATGGGGGAAATTAAGATGCAGCACAGGCTGGGAACAAAGAAAAGATCAAGACAATGCAAAACCTTACAAAGACAGCATCAGCTCTACTGTTGACTTGTCTGAGAGAGAGAGACAGAGTGCTAGAGGAAGCCCACTGTTAGCCTAAGGAGTCTGGAGAGTGTTAGCAACAGGAAACACTGATTGATGGCCGGGGTGTGTTAGTGCCGCCTCCTCCACTGGCAATCCTATAGACCTGTCTGCACTATTCACCCAGAAAACTGACCTTACTGCTGAGAGCATGTCACACAATCTCTATGTAAAAAGACATTTACCCAAAAAAAAGAAAAAAGAAAAAAAAGATCCTTTTCCCTTATACAGGAAATCCTGGGTCCTCTTTAGTTTACATTTTAGGGAAACAAAGAGAAGAGATAAAGTTTACTTACAACTTCGAGGATCTTCTCTTCCATCTCGTAAACACTGCAGTCCTGTATCAGAGAAGGCAGTGATGACAGATTAGACATGTGAGCAGTAAACAACAGTGAAGAGGAAGAGGTTATTCAATGGCTAGAGAGAGAAAAAGTATAGGGGTTGGGAAAATACGATATAATCAGCATTCCCGATATAGAACTGAGAAAAATGGAGAGGAGCCACAAATAAACAGCTTTTAGTTTCAAATGACCTCTTTGCCTAAATTCTGGGGATGCTATAATTGCATAATGCCCTGTGTGTTTCAGAAAACTATATTGGAACCTAAAGACCATATGAACACTCATCATATAGTGATAATGTGCAGATGACGTGGTGAGAGAAAATGTGTAATGACATTCAGAAAGCCCTCATGCAAATAGTGCTTTAGTTTCCTGGGAGGCAGGGGTCTCTTCAAGTCAGACAAGACACAGTAGCTGTGATCTTGATGATTTGGGGGAGAGAAGCGCTGATAAAATGTGCAAGGTCAGCTGGATACTGAGTACTATCCTCAACTCAGGACGGGTAGACTGCAGCTGGACTGGACACAGCTGAGGCAACAGCCTCCTCTGACAACTGTGTTGTTGGTGGTGAGAGGGCCCGTGGTTAGGAAAGGGGGGTTCACAGTGTGTTATTTGTTGGGGGAGGGGAGGGGCTCTATGCTGGGAATGCCCCAAGGGAAGCCATCCATCAAAACACAGGTGAAATGCTTCTGTCAAAACCAGAGAGCACAGAAAGCCCTCGCAAGCCACAAGCCTTTGTCAAAGCAAAATAAAGGGAGACTGGTGTTGTGGCCCTCATAGTATTAGTGACATGCATAGGCATGTGCCATGTACAAAGCCTGCTCTGTTGCTCTTTATAAATCCATTGTGCAGGCAGCAAATGGGGGGTCGAGCAAGTTTTTCCATATTTCCATAGCGTGCACATTCCACTGGGCTAAAGGCGAGCGTCTGTTTTCAAATGCATTTGGCTTGTCATGCTGTTGGTTTGTTTGCATGGACAAGGTTTGCATGACAGTCTGTGGCCATGAGCGATGGCTTCCTATCAAGACAGAGTCCACCCTATGTTTCCTAAGAAGTTTTGCTTAAAGTACCACATCTCCCTTACTTTGGGGAAAAATGAAAACCCAACATAAACAATAAGTAGGAAACAGGACAATTATAATAGGTTTCATTTGACATACATTGGTCCCAAAATTATGTTTCCATAAAATATATTTTCTGAAGTCAGCCAAGAACACGTGGTGGTTTCAGAAAGAATTTGGCTATGCTTGCATAAACATGCAACTGCATACTTCTTTTACAGACTGGACCATGTTTGGATGACTACACTGTTGACTGAGCCAAGAGGGATGAGCTAAAAATACATATTTTGATGTTTAGAGGTCATGAAACAGAACAGTACCATTATGTGCTGTAGACATGGCTTGGCACATTTCCCATCAAGCTTTAACATTTACAGAATATTTCTCTCCTGGTTTCATAGTACCATCAAATCATGTGAAAACAATATCACAGATAATCCCTCTAAGATCTGTTTGTGATATCCAAAATAATCCCATATCTTTGCAAAAACCAAAGTCCTTCTAGTAGACAGGAGCCAGATCATAACTAAGCACTGAGAGAGGCTGAGGGACAATTCCCTGGGTGTACTGATCCTGCACGTTATGGACTTGATCCCACAGCCGGTGTGGATCAGATGACTCTCTGTGTGCAGCTCTCCGGGCCTTTGATCTGCCACCAGAGCGGATTTGCATGGTCGAGCAATGAAGTGGCCGACAGAAAAGAGTGCTGGCACAGTGCGGGAACCTGGAGAGTAGCTGCCTTTACACTGGAGTGAAATAAAGGACGTGGACTGCAATACTTAATACCTGGCCTTCCAACATCCTGTTATTCATACAGTATCAATATAGGGTGGATATATTTGTTAAAGTGCAGTGTTTGGCCTTCATAATGGAATCTCTGCCTGTTTTTCTACTAAAAATAGAGAGAAATAAACTACATATTTCATCCAAAAACTCAGGAGTGGGAAGCACGGACAAAAGACACGGGGGATCGATGAAAAATGTGTTCTTTGAAAGAGAATGACCTCCACACAGACAGGTCAGCCAAGATGGGTGATGCGTTCACAGTTTTATGGCCGTGTCCCATTGTGTTTGTACACACAGGCTTCATTCAAGCAGAACACATAAACTGTGTGATCTGAAAAGCCCTAATTCTTGGCTGAAGTTCATGAACGAGCTGGGCAAACCTCACGCTGTCCTCCCCCATCATAAAACTAATCACTGAGGCAGTCTCCTGTACAACCTATTTTAGTGGCTCATATGCTTGCGTATTATATATTTAAAAAAAAAACAAAGGTCCAAAGAAATGAAAAACAGAGCCCAGAATTTCACAGCTTGGTGTGAAAGTTCAGATTCTTAAATGATGAAGCGAGTTGGAAATAAGCCTCTCTCTCTTTTGCGTTTCTGCAGCTCTGTACAATTATAGTCAACAATGAGTAGATTTAAAACTAACAGGGGACCAACCTACACCTCCCTTCCAGCTGTTGGAGGAAACTAATCGCTCTGGTCTTACAAGACTCTTTCAGCACCTATCAGGAGTTTACTCTACACCATAACCTCTCTACTTCACATGGCAGTGTGGGAAATGTATACCCCCCCCCTCTCCTGGATGACCATGACCGAGACACCCACAGTAAATCACCAGAAGCACTGAAATCCCAGACTCTGGCGAGGAAATAGGCACTCTGGGAAAGGAATTTATTTTGATGCAATAACCCTCCAAAAACGACACCTGCAGTCTCAGCAGCCACTTTCACTGGAACTGTAAACCTAGTTGCTTATTGAGCTGCGCTTAGGACAAAACCTTTGCGAGGAAGAAATTATACATACAAACTAATGGATTTGATACTGAAGGAAAAGCCGCTCACCAGCTGCCTTTGTTTAATACATATGTATGACCAACCATGGTGGGTTGCATGAGACAGACAGAAGTAGACACCCAGTTGTGCCATGATGCAACGCTAGAGCAATTCTCTGCAGAAAGTTCTGGAGTATAGTGGATGCTTGCTGATGCTCTGTTTTAAGCGTTAGCCATCTCTCTGGCAGTCAGATAGACCTCCTCCTCATCCCTGCATTAAACCTACACACAGGAAGTGCTTTCAGACAGTTTGGTCTCTCACTGTGAGCATCTTGGAGAAGCAAAAACAGGAACCACATGGCTGAGGGAGAATGGCAGCCTGGGGAATGTTGGCAGGCACCTTTAAAAGCATGCCAGCGGGTTTTATGAAACTGGAAACACAAAAGCGACGTTTACCATTTACGTTAAACGTCCCCGCACGAAGGGGGTCTCTTTATTAGCCAGCGTGAGGAGGAAAAGATCCCAAGAAAAACATCAGCATTTGCAATAATGTGCTCAGACTGCTGGCTTTAGGTTCATGTCATGGCTGCCAGACCACATTTCCCATAACTCCCCTCTCCTACACTTTATCCTGCATGTCTGTGCCCCCGAGCTGGTATGTGCTCAGTGGAAAAAGCTATTGTGTGTGTGTGTGTGTGTGTGTGTGTTTCCTTGAGGCTAGCTACATGTGTGCTGTTGAACTAACTAGCATGCAGACCTGTTGAACTGTGGTGGTGAGCTCCAGGCACAGCTGAATGATCTTGTTCTTGGTGGCTGTGAAGTCACTGATCCCTGTAAGAGGCGTCCTGCAAGCAGACAAAGAAGGAAAGGGAGAACATTAGGGACCACTGATGGGCTGCAGAGTTCAGTTGAAGTTTGAAATGCATGACTGCACAATCTTAAATTCTATTTTTTAAGAGCAACAATGTTTGATAATAATATCCAAAGTAATCAAGTCCTTCAGTCATAAAAATGCTAAAAACAGAAAACAGTGGATGTGTATGGCTGAAGTAACTCAGTAACTTGAAGTCAGATAAAACACAGCAGACTCAGTGACCTTGCTCTGATTACTGTGTTTGGGTGACTGGCCACAGACAGACTTGGTTATAACTGCAAAATGTCACCGTTCTGGTGCCATTTTGTTTCTTCTTCTCTCCTGACTCCATCTAAAAACATATGAACTCCAAAACAGCTTCCCAAACATCAGGCCCCAAACCTCCATGCAATCACTGAAATATGTCAGTGGCCAGACTCGTCATATTAGATTAGATCTGAGTAAAACCTGCTTTATCCAGAAGCAAAGGATTCCTAAACCTTGCCTGTATACCAGAACTTGTTGCTTACCTGGTGACTAGACAACAACACATGCAGAACTGCATACAAATGTATTAATGTTATTGAAAATACACAGGTAGGTGTATTTCTATGGTATGAGACCACCAGCTGCCATAATACTAAGTCCAAGATGTTTTGTTTGTTAAGACTGTGGGATGCTGTAAAAATGCTAATATATAAATATATTAGCATTTGATATTAACATTGTTTTGAGAGACAGGTACTAAAATAAGGGGAAAATCAGTAAACAGTATTGACACATAATGATCTAAAAACTGAACAATTACTATAACATTTAATGACAACAGTGACTTTATGTTGTCATCTGGGCACTGAGTCAACATTTAGCACAGCACCATTAAAGACTGTTGTACTGCTCTCATCTCAGCATCACAACTACCATTTATAATCATGATGTCACCATACGCAAGCCTGCCACAAAAAGAGAAGCTTAATTTCAGCCAGCTAACACTTAATCCTGGCAACCTGCTTAATATGCTCTGCTTTTATGGTGTAATGTGTTTTGGAGCAGGTCATGGAGAGAGCAGAGGGGATATAGACATTCAGAAATGAACATATCTGCTTGGCCATCATGTCAAAATAAAGAATGACTTATTTCATCTGCCTGCAGTCTAGATTCAGTGCTGTATGAGGACCAAATGTCATACTCACATATTGTCAAATTATGTTTTTATGCAAAACCAGTGTGATATCTGCTTTTGTATGTAGCCAGTTTAAGCAGTGGTCTTATGGCACCCCATCTGATATCTGATCTGATTCACAGTGTGCAGGTATTTGGTGGCGATAAAGTCTTATTACCTGTCAAGCCAAGCCAGGAGGCTCTTTGCAGCTCCAATCAGCTCCACCACAGAAGTAAGGAAGTCGTTGGGTGGCTTGCGAGACATGCTGCTTTCATATGCTGGGCTTTTTCTGCGATCAGACGTGGCCATGTGGAGACTGTTGGTGGCAGCTCTCATCCTCACAACCAGATTCTTCAAGTTGTCCGTCTCTACGCCATAGTTCTGAAACAGTAGATGAATACACAACTTAAACTATGCACCACACTCACACCAATCAAACTCAAAATCAAAGCAAACAATCCTTTCACACTCTAGTCCTGGGAGGTACTTGCTTTTTTTTCCCCTCAGGAAAGCATGTTGCTTCCTGTACATTGAATGGCTCTCATCATTTTTTGACAGATGTGATTTAAATGCATTTGTCTGTGAGGACAGCATATGCATGAAATTCCCCTCAGTCTGCAGATTTGTTCGAGGGTGTACACATGCCATCACCTGATTCCTATCAAGCAGAGCAAAGTTTGCATTCTTGAGCTGGGGTTGTTTCCTGCTTTTGCATTCCTCTAGTTTATAGGTTATTCACATGCACAAAGCAGCAGAGCTCTGTGTCTTCAAGGGTCAGTAAGTACAGTACAGTACAGACCAGCTATGAACTGCACTACTGCAGGGTAGTGAGCTGCAACAGGATGCACATTTTTTCTTGGGGGGGGGGGGGTGACGTGTGTCTGAGGCTGAGTTTCACCACTTGTCAAATATTTTAAGGAGCTTGTTTTAAAGTCTTGTCAATGTTTTGATTGAGTAAATGGGTGTGTAGTGATGTGTTGCTTAAAGGTAAACAGAGGAATGGCGGCCTGGCTCTTGTCCTGGTAAATATCAACTTACATGGTGTTGCATCGCTGCCAGCGATGCTGCCATATGTGTGATATGCCAGCAGCTAAATATGCTTTGCAAGGAGTAAAAAAGTGTGTGTTTGGCAAACAACGAAGGAGATCTGCAAGTGGTTAGTGTCTACTTTTATTCCACTGCCTGTCTCCAACATGTGCTCTGAAAACATACAAATCATTTCACTCATTTTAATCCCCAAGGAATCACTGGAATAACCGGACTAGTGGAACAGTAGTTGTAGGCAGTTTTCCTCATGCCACACTCAACACATGAAATAGATGGTTGAAACATCACAAAAGAGAAGCAAACATCATCAGAGAATATATGGCAAAAAATAGGCAAAGAAGTCATTTGATGGTTTGCTTTCTCATTGAGCCCTTCACACAGTCCAAAAGTGGAACTTTGGCACACAGGCAGTGTGAGTATTTTCCAGATCAAACGTGTCTCCTGGCTTTTTCATTAGCAGGCTAATCACACAGTCACAGCAGCTCTGACTGGCCCACAGATGTCCAGTGAGCCTTTGTCCCACACTGCCAGCTGAGCTAAAACCCACGTCTGAGCAAAAATCTGTGGTTCCAATCAAATACAATATTTCATTCTCAGCAACATTTCAGGCCAAATTTACATTCTTTCAGTGCCTTTTTATAGACTTTCTGTTAATCTATAATCAAGATGGCAGAAGCTTTTTTTGTGTAGACTCTACTTGGGGCTCTTTAAAGGGAACTATATACTGATATAAGTGTCCTCAGGAGAAATGGAGGCCGGCTATCACAACACAGCACATCCTGCCCTTGCCACAGGCATTACATGGATCTGACTTGACTATAAAAGATACAACTTTCTGTAGCCTGGTAGGAGCGTGTGTGATGGTGTGAGTGTGTGTGTCTGTTGCTAGATTGTGCCATCTAAGGCTGAGTGTTACATTACACCCTAGGCAATAGTAAAATACATTTACAGCTGCTCTGCGGCCAGATGATCTGTCATATACTGTATGTTCAATGGCCGTTGGACACAGCTAATATGTGTGTGAATATCATGAGGCGCTCGTCTCTCAGTGGGCCACTAGAGTCTGAGAACAAATAAAGAAGTGTTGGGTTTCAACACTGACTCTGCAGAAGGCATCACGGCCTTCCAGTAAAATTAATTGAAATGTTCTTTCTTTGTCCCTCGACAGCAGTTTGGTCTTGAAAGATTTTAGGTGGAAGAGAATCATGAGTATAAATGCATCCTAAAGGGCTGTGGGGTTCTACATCAGGCCATTGGTCATCATGATTTAGGTCATGAAGGTGTTATGATGGTGAAATCTTTATTTTGTGCACACATGAATAAATATTTAAAATTCAAGGGCAAAAAAGAAAACAAAGATTATCAACAGGACGTGTCTGAGCTAACAGTAAACCAAAAGAGACAAAGTGGGGGGTGTCTTAAGAGTGTGGTGGATTTCGGGTGCTGGTGGCCTGTGTTTCTGTTGGTAGCAGTGACCTTGCCACAGTTACAGCTAATTGACTCGGGGGCCTCACTTCCTCCCAAGGGGCCTGTGGAAGGTTGAAGCCTCATTCTTAATAAGGAAACCCCTAACAGACATAAAACATTAAGCCGCGCTGCTTCGATCAGAGGTGAAAGGTTGCTGAGAGTCCAACATTCCTGGCTCTTAGTTCCATGGAAAAGAGAGAGAGGGTGATTGTCCAATGTGCCAAATACTTCCTTACTAAATTGCATAAGACTATGCATTGCAAAGACACACAAACAAAGTATTACAAAGAAGAAAGAAGAAAAATGACTTCAAATAACAAAAGCAAGCTGAAGCAGCACTTTGGACGCCATGTTTATGAAGCAGCTCGAGGAGAAAATTACTTGAGATTTGACTGCGTTGATGCAAGGGTTCTAGGGTGGACAAAAGTCTGGGCCTGATTACTGTGATGGTAAAAGAGGTTATGGGCCACAGGATGTACCATATGGTATATATTCTATGATGAGTACATCTATCAAAACAAAAAAGGCAACCACATGTGCCAAGTGCTTCCATGTGTCCATTCCAATGGTTTGAGGTATGGAAGATACTGTGGTCAGGTAGTGGACAGGTTGCTTAGCTGAATGAGAAACAATGGGAGAAACAGAAGTGTGTATTGTTACAGTGAAAGTTAGGTCAAAGTGAGGAGAGATATCAAATCTGTGTCTGCTTTGCTCAGGATCTAAGAAAACCCATCCCTAGCTTCAGTGTGCCGAGATGGCAGATCACTGCCAAGTCAACATGTTTTCGAGGCCTAAAATGAGTTGATGTCACCTACAGCTTTCAGATCACCATCATCACAAGACGCAGCCTTGTGTGGGAGAGAAAAGGTTCAACTTCTAAGTTTCTCCAGAGTAAAAATAACCCTGCCCCAAACGATTAATGTAAAGCTTTTTAAGAGAGCATAAAGGGAGAAATGCTGACAGTGCGACCACAATCTGGGACTTTTATGGCACAGGAAGTGATAAAACTTCAAATCGATCCCATCTGCTTGAAAACCTGGTTCTCTTTCAGTTGGAGCATAGACAGTTTTCATCGCTCTTTTTATGCTCACTAGTTGAAGGCAGATACATTTTTGTTGGCAGTTCTTCTGGAGGCTGTCATGATGGACAGTGGGTCAGCTGGTTCGCTCCCACAGTGACTAATATGAGCCACACAGGGGACGTTTAATTGAACCAAGAGAGATGGCTCAGGTGAGCAGAAGTAAGAGTGAAACTGACGTTTCTGTCATTTTGCTTAAGACACTGGAGCCTAAAAAACAAATAGAGCTTTAAAATAAATGTGTTTTGTGTGTGAAGGAGAGTTTACATCTAAGGATCAAACTGTCACTCATTGCTACATGATAACCACCATTAACTGCCTCTAATAATCTCCCACAGCTTCAAACTGCCAAATCGCGCCCAGGGCCCCTCTGACCCGATCTCTCCTCTTCTGTGACACTGCTGTTCCCCAATGTCCTCGGGCTGCTTCATGTGTTGTGGTGCCTCCACACCCCACTGAGCTTTGTGGGGGTTTTGATGAGCCCTTATGCATCGTTGCTTCCTTTAGCTGCCCAACCAGAAACTACAGGCTACAGAGTTTTTAGTGAATACGGACACTGAGAGACAGAGAGAGAGGGTGGGGGGGTGATGACCAGAATAGGCCACGCTTGTTATAAAACATTTCTGAAGATACAATACAGTCACGTCCCACAATTATGTCATGCACACACACTCAGCAGCAAAGATGTACTGACCAGAGCACAGAGCAGGTCGACAGCCTCCAGCACCAGCTCCTGGTGTCCAATCCTGGCCACGCCGAGCTCCTCCAAGTCTTGATGTGTGATCTTCAGTAGCTGCTCCCCACTGATCTTCTCCCGCTCAAAGTTGCTCACATACTGCTGCAGGCTGTCATCCAAACCTGGACACACAAGATGAAACAGGCAAAGAGAGGGGGGACTCATTAGACAAACATTAAAAACACAACCAGCCTGCTGCTTTAGAAAAGTTCAGTTCAACTGTAATTTCTTAACTTCAGCTTAACTGCTGTATCTGTTTATTTAGCATGAGTCCTCATATTGTATGTAAATGTGTATGTATTCATAGTGAAGATAAGGAACAGGTGGGACTGCTATCTGTACTGCTAGCTTGACAAACACACCATGAACAGAGTAACGGTTGAGACCTCTAAGTCTGTTAGGCTGGTTAAACAATGGATGGCTATATTTGCGTGTGTGTGGATGTGGGTGTGGGTGTGGGTGTTTCAATAAACGTGCCAGTGTCAAGGGCGTCCCCTTGCTACTATTTGGAGCTGCAATAACAAATGAGTTGGACCGTTATGCTTCCAACGGCTCTGGAACATACAATGATTCAACTCATGTGAATATACTGTGTACTGTAGTGCACTGCAACAGGCTGTTCTGAAACACTGTAGAATGAGTTATGTACAATGCATTGCAATAAACAAACTCACAAACGTGCCCTCCCTATGCACGCGTTGTGTCCCTCAGCGGACCTTCAAGTAGTGTTTAGACAACAGAGTGAAGAACGAGCCTTTGTGTGCTCATGTGTGCGTCTAGCTGTGGGTGCACAAGTAAACGCCATCTCTCTCCCCATCAAAGAGTGCACAGAGAGGGGGCAGCTGCAGCTACATGGCCCTGCGCCCTGCTCCTCTGAAAGACCTGTCAGCTGCATGACACACTCGCTCACTCCAATCATACCCCGCACACACACACACACACACACACACACACACACACACACACACACACACACACACACACACACACACACCGCAAATAATATTCCTCAGCATGATATTTGGCGGATCCTTTTACAGTTTGATATTCAAGTTGCAAAGGCTTGAATTCTTTCTTTTTTCTTTTTTTTTTTTAGGAACATGAAACTTAACAGCAGATAACAGCATCCAAATAAAATGCAGAGCATGTAGTTATAAGTGAAGACACACTGGGTGGGTTTTTTGTCACAGAGCCATTTTTGTGAATGGCACCTGGTATATCTTCATGCCTCTGAGACACTTAGTCTGTGCATTTGTTGCAGAGAGTATGCATAAGGGAAAGACAGAGATAATGTGTGTGTGGTGGTACTCAATGCTGACCTAATGGGCTGTATACATAAGAAGCACACACTATATTTACTGCCTTACATGTGTATAACCTTTGCTGATAAATATTTATTATGCATTTATTACACAATGCAAAAAAACTAACACCAAAAAATAATACAGCACATATTCTACATCCTGCTTTGAACTGCTGACAAAAAAAAAAAATCACAGAACAGATTTTCTCTATCAGCTCCTTACTATTAGTAATGGCGTCCTAACATTTTCTGCCAAAGTTAGAACAGGTTGGGTTATTTCATATTAGAGATTTCTGTCTTTTTCTGTGCTGTTCTTGTTGTTGTGAAGTGGGAGGGGCTCAGTTAGAAAAACACAACGTCACATACTCCTGCCCACCAATCAGAAGAAATCTTTAAGTTAGCTTTCAAGGTTAGCTCAAACACTTTCTTGTACAGTACATGGATGCAGCTGCTACACAATAATAACGTACTTTATCAGACTTGTAAGATGGAAAGCTTTTACTTTGAAGCAGCTGCAGAAGTTTTCCGGTAAACCTGGAATGCTAAGTCGTTATTTGATAAAAGCTTGAGCAGAAGCCAAAGAGCAGAGCCAAGTTACTTGCTTCATGATTCCTTGATATTGTGTTATTGCAGCCCTTTGTGATAGGCTGATAGGAGAAATACACATAACAATGACACTACACATCAGAATATGCTGCATTGTGTTGCCCTAGGACTCAAGCTACCTACAGAGGACTCCCTTCAAAGCCATTAAAATTCCATTATGGCACCACAGTTCACTTACAACAGCATTTTCAACCCTTGAGAAAATATATGTGAGAGCTCAAGTCATCTCCACTGAATCAAAGGGAAAATCCATCATGACTTGTTAACCATTAGCCGCCACACAAGTCAAGTCCAGTTAGGCTCATTAGATTTTTCTCATTCCTCGGCATGCTAATTCCTAGGCACGACTTCAGAGAATTTTAAGCTTAACCCCTGACTGTCCAGGAGTCTGCAGAGGAATCCACTTCGAATTGTAAGAAAGGGACTAAGTGCTGGCCTGAGCCCACACTGCTGTGAACACAAGCCAAATACAAACACTAGGCTAGTCATTTAATGCGATTAGATGAAAACAAAGACGTGGATCCAGCAGGGGCAAAGTTTCTCCTTCCTGCTGTGTTAAAAAGGCATTTCCTGTGGAACAGTGCCATCGTCCTCACCAAACAGAAGAAGAAAGTGCACAAGGGAAACTTGTGGTTCAGCTTACAATAAAACATTGCTGAGGCTTTCATTGTGTGTTTTTCTGAGCTCAGTTGTTGTAAAACCACACAGACTAGATATGGGAAAACAGTCTTGAAAGAAACAGTAGGGGAATTAATCTGCACCCACTAATTGATGGATGAAGGGCCTTTCCTTTCCTCTAGACTGTTTTCACTTTTATTCATTCATTCATTGGCAAGTGTGCCCTCCCCACATATCCTATCCCTGATCTTAGAGTTTAGAAATTTCAGGTCACTTCAGGGTCAAAACTGATCTGCATTTGCATTGAAATGGAACGACTGTGAGTGTGTTTACTTGCGTCAGAGAGAGACACCTTCCATTTTAATGGTAGCAGTGATGGAGAATAAGGGTAGATGTGTGCTACAGAGGAAATACATTACTCTCCCACTAAATTCAGGGGCCCTCACAGGAACATACCACACAGCATTCTCTCTCTCTGGACTCAACCATCGACACCTTCGGAATAAAAGAGGGGTGTCCTTACAGTGAGGCTTATAAAACATTTATTGGGCCTTGATCAATGGCTGCTGCAGTGTGTGAATGTGTGAGTGAAACTATCAATTTTCATTAAGGGTAGAGAAAGCAGTAAAGGAGATAGAGTGTCACGTTATTGTGAATTGAGAGGAGGGGGAGGCAGTAGGGAGGACTGTGTGAATGCTTTTCAAAAGCCTTCACAGGATGAAACGCTTTGGAGGAGTTTTATGGCCTCTGTGAACCACTTGGCAAATGTCCTCAAACCAGAGAAAGTGGGTGTAACTGTGTAGACACACAGCATCAATGTCAACTCCAATCACATGGCCAGTAAGCTGGAAAAGCAGTCAGTGCCCCCAAAATATAATTTTAATAACAAATTCAATAAAGGCTTCAAACTGGACTTACATTTCAGTATGAATTAGCAATTCAACACCACACTACTACATGAAAGCTTGGTGCAACATAAAAAAAAATATTCTAAAGAGTTAATTTACAACTGGAGTTGGAGTTGGCAGTTTCTTGAATCATCATGAATTATTAGAATAATATAATCAAAGTACTGTATTATTTTAATAGTTAAAAATTAAATCCACACAACTGGATCCAGAGCTGAGTCAAAAGGATCAACTTCAACTGACAGACAATGAATTGCTTTCTATTTTGAAAACTGATTTGGTCATTTATCAAGCACAATGTGAGAATTTCCTGTCTTTCAGCAGTTTTTAATCACTGTAAATTTAATATTTTAGGATTAGGAACGTGTGATGGATTATTTGGACTTTTCAAACATTTATGGTCTAAATAAATTCCAGGAATTGAAGATGTTCCTGATAAAAATGCAAAAATGTTAAAAAAAAATGCAATGATAAGAATTATCGATATTCATGAAAAACATGCTACTTGTTCCTTGGCCCAGGCCTTACAGAATAGCAACAAACTGTGGTAATTTAATATAATCAAATTGATTATTAAACAATTTCTTACATATGGTTTAAAAAGATTGCCCCAGTATGAGAGAATCTGTCAGTGTTGCTCATCAATAACCAAACAGTGCAGGAGGTGATGCCAGTGTGTCCCAGTGTGGCACCTGTTGTTCACTGTGGGGTCTTTCTTACCACCCACCATCTCCCATTCAGTAAACAGTGATTATGTGGAGAGCAGGTTACCAACCCAACTGTTTCGGTGTATGTATGCATGGTTGTACACACAGCCATATTTCTGAACAGCTGGGAAAGCAAGAACCCTAGATATTCCAAGTCTGGATGCTACAAGTGGAACTGGACACTGTTGGAGGCCTTCGAGCTCTGCAGCCTACGTAAAGGCTGTGTAAGCACACATTTTTGGCAATGTAAACAACAGAACCCTTTTCCAAATGGCTGGGCTATTCTTGTCATAATCTCAACATTTTCACATCCGTACAGAAGCACAAAAACAGCAGATTGGGTTTAATGTGGCCAAGTACATCACAGCTCAAGATCATTTTTGTGTTTGTGATGAAAGAATTCATTAAAGAGCAGCACACGGGTTTGGATGTGACATTTTACATAAGTTCAATGTTCTGTTCTTTGAAAAATGTTGATCGGTTTCGAGCAACGGTGCCTTCAATGCATCTTTTGGTTGCCAACTTTTCGTTCTCAGGGGTTTGATTACACTAGAAAAAGAGCAAACACTCTTTCACCTCCTACAGAAAGAACGAAACCAGCTCCGTCCTCTTCACCTCCCCCATCTTTCAACCCCTTCCTGTGCTCCCCATGGGAGCTGTATCCACCCTGTAACAAACACACAAACACACACACACACACACACACACACACACAGGGACACACACAGGGACACACACAAACACAAACCAATATCCCCACTGGGGTGGCCAGTGGGAAAGCTACTGGGTGTAGAATAGCAAAGCCACTGTAACTCTGCTGTCCTTATTTGTCAGCCTGGGCTGTGGACCTGTGGGGAATGGGCAGGAATTTGACTCATTGTTCTCCACTGAGCAGCTCCATTGTGGGAATTCACAGCGCTCGGGCACAATGGTCTCTGGCTAGACCAGGCAGTGTTGTAATTAGAAAGAAAGAAAAAGCTTCTCTCGGCGACTGCTAAGCTATCCTCTAATGCATGACTTCACAGGACAACAACAGAGCCTGTACACACACTGGGTAGGCCCTTCCAATGGGAACTGGGGATAGGAGTTACACAATGGTGCTCTACATCTCTCCAATCAGCATGTTGTGTTCTCATCTCTGGACAGTATAGAATCTTACAGCTTTCTATGGGCCTCTCCACTCATAAAAAGGCATTGTTTCTTACAAGCTATCAAGTTTGATGGTTGTTTTTGAATGAGCTGTTCTTTTACTGTTGCTGCTTTCCCTATTTCTATCACTCTCTGATTGCTTAACAGGCTGCGACCCCGTGTGACCCATGTTTTAATCTTATCACTGACAACAAAAGAGTGTTTCACTTCATGTACCCTAATCTGAAACACAGACAACTAGAAAATGGCAGTGACATGTCCCCAGTGGGCTTCTTAAGTGAGGAAAAAGCAGCTGAGGCCAGTCCCTCCACGGGCAGACAAAAGCAGCTCTGTCTCTCACAGGGTGATGGACGATGACTGATGAGAGAAAAGGAGGGTCAAAGTTTGCGGGGCTGTTGTGGTTGAAGCGCACCAGCAGCAACTATATGAGTGCCAGCCCCTGGGCTCAGTTAATCCTCAACTCAAGCAGCACCCGAACCCAGTCACATTGCTGAGAACCTCATCAGGTTTCCAACTTCCAAGTCTAGGTGGTGGACGGCTCAGTTAATATTGACTGGAGCAAGCTGAGAGGTGATTTCTGGGAGTGATGCAGGTCAGAGCACAGGAGGTTAAGAGAGGTATTTTGGCTGTCGCATGACATAATACATGATGACTTCTGGTCACAAGCAGATGAGAATGTAAAAGAAAAACAAAATGCAGTAAGAGAGACACTAAAAAAGAGAGAGATGAAACAGACTGCTGCAGGCACAATAGTGACTGCAAACCTGCAGCAACCAAACAGTTGTTGCTTAAGCTGAGGGCGTGGAAAGTGGAAGAGAAAAACTGGCTTTCTGGGTCACTGAGTTTCTACCTGAAACACTGTTTAGTTTTCTTCTTGTCAGACTTCCTTGACATACAGTTGGAAAAACACAGACAGACATTTGATTTATTTACAGATAGTTAAGTACAGGGATATTTAAGATCAGGTTTGTAAATAAACCTCTTCCCTTTCCTGATTAAGACTCCGTCAGTGATAGTGTGTGCAGGTAAAGCGGAGCTGGTGCCTGAGTGTTGGACAGAGGCAGAGGCTGGAGCAATAACCTCTCAGGCCAACATAAACACCCATCACTCTCCAGTCCAGTCGGCCGCCCGGCCACGCTGCATCTCATTACCACTAGCATAAACACCCACTAAAGAAAACAACAAAGACCTCAAAAATGCCTCAAACTTCCCTCTCCTCCTTCTCCTCTCAGCCCTGTTCCTGCATCCCCACCCACCACAATCTTGAGTCTTTCCTGGCCCCTCCAACGTTCATATTGTTGTGGTTCCGTCTGTTGTCAAGTATCCCAAGATAGTCACAGTCTTTTGTGTCTCGAAAAGACATAAAACAACACAAGACTGTCAGTTTTGGAATTTGGAAATGTGTTGTCTTTTCCAGTTTTAATCACAATAGGTATTAAATCATAGACTAATAAGGACATTCACTCTGTGTGGCCTGAGAGTTTCTACTGGAGATGGGATGACAGCACTGTTTGTGTGTCAACACAAAGTCTCACACACTCGCCCTGCGACAACCTATAAATCATTTCCCTAAGACAAAACTATAATTAAGGAGTTTTTGCAAAGACACAGAAATGGAAGGAAGGAGGCAAAAAGCAGAGGAACAAAAGGCAGAAACAGAAAAAGTATGAAGTAAATGACCGCTTTTAAGACATGACATCAAACCTAAACCTGGGTTCAAAGTCACAGCCACTGAGAAACAAACAGGTCACAGAAAAAAAATAGGGAACTCCATTTAGTGGTTTAAACCCGTCACATGTATGGTGTATGATCAGGGTGGCCCTACATGCTGATTACAGACCAATTTACCAGCACCATAATAGCTGCCTATGGAGACCACAATAAAGATGAACAAGGTTTTGGGGGAAGGAAATAAGCCCCACTCATTTAGCTTGCCATGGGAAAAGTGTGCTAGTAGACTAACACTGCACTAACACTGCATGTGGACATACAGTATATTGTAGCAGAGCCAAACTTAACTAAAACTTTGCATCAATTGTGTTATTATGTTGTATGACAATGCTTTATTTGGCTTTTATGAAACAGATGGACAGAAGCAAGCCTCTAATTAGACTAAAGATAGCTTCATATTGCCCCTGTGGCTCATACAGTTGAGTGTAGTACTTTCTCCGTTCCTAATGTGGATCCCCCATAAGCATCTTTGGATAAGAACCTGCTAATTGCTGCAAATCTCCCAGAGTGTAAATCCCTCCTCAAATCTTGTTAAAAAGCCTAGCTGCAAAAGTGGAGAGAAAGATTCTACTGCCAAGCCACGCAGAGGATTTACTCGATCAAAACCGACAGTGGCTCCATCAGTGACCTTGGCACAGTGGAGGTCCCTTCCTCTGCCTGGGCTGTCGACACGCAAATCTGAGATTGATCCCTGTGTTCTACCCCGGCTAAACCCAGCTGGAGCTCTTCGCTGTGGAAGCGCAAAGAAGCGACTGGTGGCCAGCCTCTCAGTCACAATGGCTGCCAACACAGAGCTGAAGAACGGTCTGGGGCTGTAAATAAAATAAGGGTTACTATAGTGACAGGAGAAGTGGGGGGTGGGGGGTGGAGATTTGGAGAAGTTGGAGGAGAATGAGGTGGAGGGAGACGGAGAGGAGGAAGGAGTGTGTGATGGCAATCCAACAATTTATAGCTGGCTTGTGTCCAGATCGGGGGAGGAGTAGACAGGGGTCAAAAAGACTGAGAACATCATTAGTGTGTCCATCCTCTCTGTACAAGACTAATAAAAACAAAGACTCACACATACACACATGAAGTGATTAGCTTTCTCCAGAAAAGAAATTCTCAATGACTCATTTCTCAAATATCACCAACAGTTGAATAAATTATGCAATGTAAAACATTACTAGGCAGCCTACAGGCCGTGGGCAGCTGGGCCTGTTCTCCCTGCTGCGAGGGCTGCGGGTGGGGGAGGGTGAGTCATCTTGCACGAAAGGTAGCGGTAAGCGACAGTGTGTGTCACCCACAGGGCAGGACAGGGCACCTATGACGCAGACACACGGACGCACAATCAGACATTCACACGCTGCATGTTGTGCTGTGCTTACTGTGTCGACTCTGGCTCTGGTGTTAAGAAATATGTCCCTACATTTGGTTTTAATGCTCTAAACCAACAATGGATTCTTCATAAAAACACACACACGTGCGTGCTAAGCTCTGTCACTACAAAAAAAAACACACATCAACCATTTGCAGGTGCGGTTTGTTTGTGCTCTTGTCGGCACTTGTGGGTCTCCCTCACAGCCATGACATTAAGAAAGGGACAGTTATGTTCCTATAAATAAATGTGCTGTTGACTGGAGAGGGTGCAACACACAAACAGAGATGAAAGGCAGGTGGGAGACTTTTCCCAGGTGTCTGCACCGACGCTAACAAAAGGGAGAATCAACAGAATCTCCCATGATTGTTCCTTCAGGGCCAGGAGCCACCACTCCCTGCTTAAACAAATTAAAAACCCGCTTTTTGCTCCAACAGTATTTGTTCAACCTATTGAGTTGACATCAAGGGAAAAAAAACTTGCTGGCGTTTTCAGCCTTGAGTGCAGATTAGCTGGGATATGACATAAGATTTGTCAAGTTTCAGCCTCTGGCAACAAAACATAGCCAGCAGATGATTTTAAGTTCAGTAAGTTGAGAGGTTTCACAAAAAATTACAATATGACAAAGCATGTCAGGGTGGATCCGTCATGGCTGACCAGTATTCTAATATGTTCCTGTGTGCTAGACCCTGTGGGAGACAATAGGCAAATAAGCAACACATGGTTGTTTTTCTTGAAGGTAGGACCAGTGGAGGGGAAGTCCAGAGGAACAGTAAGTAAAACCGTTCATCCACACAATGTGTGACTTCACTGTATTGTGCTTGTGGAATTTTCTGAGGACTCCCTGGGTGATTTTCAACTATAACCAAATGAAAATAGAAGTCTGGTACAGGTGTTTCACCTATCAGCTTTATGACCTTTCCATAATAGAGTAACATGCGCCTTTGTGTGCTGTGGAAAACCAAGGATATAAATAACCACAAAGAAAGTTTGCAGCTTCCCTTTAATCTTCCAGGTGTTTTTCTAAGTTTCCTGGTTAAAACCAAAACACTTTCATCCCTCCATCCACTCAGGGTACATGAAGCCATTCTGATGGTGGGCCTGGGGGCTCATCAGTGCACCATCAGCGATGTGAAAACACAGACTGGCCCATTACAGCTGCCATGTCTATCAGCACTCTTTAATGTAACCAGTCAACAAGTGAACACGCAAACACAAGCGCAGAGACCTACAAACAATAACAGCCTGCATTCAGTACTAATGTGATACCATCATGCAAATATAAACAGAATGGATTGTAAAAGGGAAGTCAGCGAATTGTTTTAAAGTTTAACCACAGGATTGCCGTTTAAACTGTGTGAATAGCTTGTCAGGAATTCAGTCAGTCTCTGTGGCGTACTGGGAAAATATGGACTGGTCTGGACATGTTCTGAACAAGCTCTGATCTGGCGTCTCTCCAAGTGCCCAGCTAAACCCAAAAGTGGGTAACAGTTCATAAAACTACAGACCACTTCGTAATCATAATGACATTGTACTCCATTACAGTGTAAGCTGGTGGCAGGATGAAAGAGCTTTGTGTGTATTTGGTCAGCGAAGGGGGACCGTCAATTCGACTGGGTTCAGCATTTTAAATCCGTTAAAAGCAACTGGTGGCCCCAACTGCAACAAAGGACATGTGTGACCTGTTTTGACTGCTCATTCGCAGAGCTGCTGGTTTAGTATGGTAGAAAAAAACAGCAGTTGACTGCATTCCTCTCATATTCTGTGGGTATTTGAGCATAACTGCATTAGCAGTGCTTAGATAGCAATACCAACACAGCCATACACTTCCTTTTTCGTTCTCTTCACCAGTTCTCCAGCACATTATGTGGTGCCGCAGCAATTTGAAACTTTAATATACTGGAAAATTCCGATCACATGACTGAGATGGTGAGCCCTGAGACACAATCATGACACGCAAACACATACAAACCAGTGAGCGTGGGCAGGCACACGCACTTGACATCCCTGCACGAGAGGTCATTCAGCATGTGACCCGTATTTGCACCCGCTGTGCCACCTCAGGTTGGAGCGTTTATTCCCCTGGCTTAAGAATGGCACTTCACAGGCCAATGCTCTTAGGGCAGAGCAGGGCCAAATAGCTTGGTCCAGCTAAGCTGAGATCATCAGGGAGATTTGCAATGCATATTTTAGATTTGAATGAAAAGCAAACTGGTCTAGTCCAGGTTGGCAGGGATACGAGGGGACACTTGGTCTCCTCCAGTGGCACGGTGAGAAAAACTGTTGGATATACACACAAATGCAAACTGATATTATTTTACTGATGAAAATCCCCACCCCTATAAAGTACTGTACAAATGAAGGATCATTGCTGTGTACTGTCCAAACACAACATCAAAGCTGAACACACTGTCTTGAAGCTCAAATGGATAGCAAGTTTTAACCACTACGTAAATAGTGAATAAAACATACTGACTCTTGCTTTCTCTATGTCTCCTCATCACTTGATCAGAACAGTGGCATTAACTATTGATGATTTCTCTAGAAGTCCCCATATGTTAGAGCTCCTAAGGCTATAAGGCTGAGACAGCGGGCCGTGTGAGAAACAGGCCGCGGAGAGGCCGACAGGAACAAAACCATGGCAATCCCTTTCAGCCACCTCTCCCCAGGGGGAATCCTCTTACAGCACTTCCCCTGAACTCGAAAGACCATTTTCTATGGAAAAGTAACATGGTTATCTGCCCATCAATGGAACACAATAGGTCGATTTTAAAGGCTGAATGGCTGGATGACTGGAGACTGGTAAATGACAAAGACAGGAGTTTTAACTTTGAGGGAACAGTTACTTTCATTTGAATAAATTATTTCACCTTGTTACTTCCTTGTAAACATGAGGTCAAGAGAGGGGGCATACAGACTTCCGCTGTTCCTAAATCCAATGTTTGGATTAATTGAACACCTGTCCTCCTTGATGCATATACACATGCAGCCTCTACAGCATAAGGGTTGCTAAACTGGATTAATGATGCCTGTGGAGGCTATCCAAACATAGACCTCCACTTGGACGATAGAGCCGGCACTAAAACAGAGACAGTGGATGCCTTAATAAGGGTGAGGTGTCTGCACAACGTCTGTTCACGCTCCAGTTTAGGAAGTCTCTGTTTCAGCCAGATAAAGATCACAGACCATCATTGCCCACACCTCGCCATCAACTCTATAGATAAGGCTGCTGACGGTACCCATCAGTGCAGTCAGTTAGCATGTGTGGACTCGGACACAGTGGTGTTATTTTTCCAAGTGCCCACTTGTTCAAAGACAAAATCATATTCAGCACATGTTTGTCACCTCTCTGACAACCTAATTACCTTTTTGGCACCTTGGTGCTACTTGAGAAGCAGCATACAGCCACACAGCCACACAGAAACAGACACACACACACACACAAACACCCTCGCTGCCACTCTTATGTTTCCCACCACATGACAACAAATCAAACACATCTGGGATGCCGAGCACGTGTTCAACCTGCATCTGACCATTCATGTCAGACTTCTGGTTATTGGGAATGTTCACACACAAGACACACATCTGCATCTGCAGCTCTATTAGCTTATCACTGCTGAGCTAATAGAGCCAGGCCTTGTATAGATGTGTCCCAAACAGGGTTGTTTGGTCTAAAATAGGTATGAGATAGATGTAGGCCACTAGATCAGCAGGACTTTAATCATGACCTCATGCTCCAAATAAACTTCAATGCTAAAAATTCACAAGCCTAGTCCATTTACAGATACATGGCTTTGAAATTTGATTAGGCAGTATTAAAGCGTAGAAAATGTTGGAGGACATCCAGCGTGTACTGTGCTGCAAAGCCTGGGCTTGTTAAAGAACTGGATGAAAGCCATTCAGTCAGACAGTAGTTGTGCAGGTTTGCGTGTCTGGGATGCCTTGTTAAAACTTGGCAGTCGTACTCCCAGTAACTACAAGGTGGATAAGAGGAAAGGACAAAAAGAAAAGAGTGTTTGGTAAATAAGAAGTTGGAGCTAAACATTCCCCGGTCAGTGCCAGCCCTTCTCAGCTGAAGCATTGCCCACATGGAGTCAGGACTATATTTGGAAAATGACTTACAGCATACGACTTAAACTTTTGACTTTGTGGACATGGGTATGTAGGTCAATGCATTAATGCCACTGATACAGCTCTTCAAAGCCAACCCAACCCAAAGGGATTCAATTGTCACAACAAACTGAAAATTTAATGCAATTAATGAAAACATATTATGGCTGTGCCATCTATACTGCCATTAGAAAAGTGCTGATTTCCCCCTGGGCAAGCAGCTCCTCACATGACATATGGCACACCAATCACATGACACCACAGGTCCAGCTGGAAGATCAGACCTTGTGGTGAAGGAAGTGCGCTTCAGGGCATCTCCAGTCCCCAAACAAAAAACAACAGTGATTAAATTCAATGAACCAAATGTCCTTTCAATGGCAATAAACATCCACCAACCGCCGCTTGATCTCCTTTAACAATACAAGTGATTAACAATTGTCTCAATACACAAAACAAGTCCCTGTCCTACTGAGGAAAACAACCTGAGGCAAATAAGAGCATACAGTGCTTACAGGGACTTTAATTTGACTTCTTTCACACACCCGTGTTAGCCACTGGTGTGAACAGGTCAACATGAGGCCATGACCCGGCTCTCAGCAAGGGCTTTACCACAGTTTGACGCCGCTTGTCTTCAGTATGAAAGGATTACACAAGTTATTCCTCAGTCAAACAACATCAGTGGTGGTTACATGCCATGTTGTGGCTGTGTACTGTACAGCGGTCACAGAGGACAACACAAGGTCTTTTCTTTTCCATGGACACAGTTTCACAGTGAATTTTGGCGCTCCCTCAGCCACATACTCTGCTGTTCTTGAACACAAAGACGTTAAACATGCTTCTGGAGCATCTGACACTACAGAATAAACAAAATATCCTTGTTAATAAGGACAATTTAGCCTATGTTATTGCAATTTCATGTTAAATTGCGTAAACTAAAGTCATTAGCCATGCACAGTGGACCTATCATTGTTTTTCAAGAAGCACTGCTGTATTTTGAATGTTAGTTGAGAGCTTTCCTTGTTTTGTGTCTGTGACTGCTTAAAGACAGATCAAATTGCTTGCAAAGTAATTGTAGTGTACACCCATAGACAATGCCTCTAACCTAAGCAGATGACTATTCAGCCTTCCTGGACCACGATGAGGAATATTAAATTTCAGGGGTGACTCTATCTCCAGCATATAACGACAACACAGAAGTGACAATATGACAACAATGACAGGAAAACCTGGTATTTTCCCTTCTGTGACCCATCACTTGGCACAAGTGGTTCACTCCAAGTTGACCCTATGATCAATATCCCATGTCCATCTACCAGGTTTGTATGTGTAACTTCAGTTAGTTCACATCTACCAAGTTTGTATGGGTCTGCAAATCCAATGGTGAAGAGCTGCAGAGACAACCGCTGAGTCAGATTTTTAAGAGACTGACAGCAATGGGGCCTGTGTACACAACTAATCCTCCATCCATACGTGCCCTGGCTGGGCTCTTCTCTTTGCACACACTGAAACTAACCCCTCCACAATCCCCTTTAGCTCCCAGCTATAGATGAACACTGGAAGGCATGCCTAAATCAGCAGTTACTGCGCTCCAACACGGTTACAGTTCCAACTGATGACAAAAGAGCTCGCCCTGAAATACAAATTATGAGATTAAACAGGAAACCCCCCATGATTTGTTTTGGGGTTTGTTTTTCAAAATGTCCTTGACAGTAAAGCAAAGACAGACAGTTTTGTCCCACCGGCCACCATATAAACAGCCCATTAGTCTTTTTGCAGCATAATATAGACACACTTCACTGTTTCTGTGGAATGATAGCACAGCGACTATTTCCATCCATACTTCACATACCATTTGGTGTCCCTCACTAGACATACCTATGCCGTGACTGAACTCTGGCTCAAAGAGTACTGAAGCTGTTACCATAGCCAGCATTCCTGTCAGGTATGGTTTTTATGAGCTGTCAGATACTAAAAAGCGCTAAAACACAGACCAAACTGTAAAATGATGGATGGAATTCAAATAATTTAACTTCCTCAGAAGGCAGTGATTTCAAAACTGAGGACAACGACAGAACAAGTAGCCTACTGGTTAAATATCAGTATTAGTTAATTTACCAAATGACTTAGTGTACAGACTTAGCAGTGCCATTCCTTACTAGTTCAAATACCAGTAGAGTCTGTGGTCTACAGTGAGACTGGCTTAAAGTATTATTTTGGAAACCGGTGTGTTTGAGACTGAATTAAATGTCTCTTTAGCAGCATAGTTTTCAGCTAATGTTTTTCTCCCAGAGCAAACACATTAGTGTAATTCAAACGTTGCAATAAGCAGCAGTTAAGCAGCCCGAATCAAAGAAAAGCTAACACAACTGAGTGAACCTGCCAACATCTTTAAGTGAGAGTAAAAGAAAACGCAAGTCCCATTGTTATGCGCCTCAGTGGAGGTATGTTGTCACACAGGAGCAGTTTCTACGAAACCAGCTGGTGATAACCGAGGAGCGACTCACAGCTGAGACACACAAGTGTATGAAGAGCAGCAGTGTCGTTAATGAGCCACTTTTTCTGTCAGAAAAAGCGTGAAGTGAAGCTGTACACAAAGTAAAGTGCTCCACACTTACCTTTCATCCAGTCGACAACTTGCTTCGGCGCCCACTTCGTTATCGGCTCCATGACTTCTTCAACACAATATCAGTGAGAAAAAATATGCCAAAAAAAATTTGGCGACAAGGTTTTGAGACTTAAATAAAAAAGATGCTGTCACATTCTTTACAACAGCTCGGTGCCGTTCGTCTGTTTGTGTTCACTCACTAACCAGCTCTGTACACGCATGACTGTGGGTCGGACTGAAATCCCCCACAGCTCCTCACCGCCCGGTCTGGGATCAATGCTGCCTTCACGTGCTGCTGGGAATACTGGGAAAAGTCACAGTTAGATGCAAAGTAACGACCCGGCAAGTAGTACTGAAATAGTGTAACTTGCTTCTCTCAGTTACAGATAAACTGGAATAATTGTATAGTTTATGTTGTTTTTGCTTTATTAATATTTTATTTGAATAATCATATACTGATTTTTTCACAGTTATGCGTGCTTGCGGAATCTAATGTTTACCATGACGTAGTTTCACCTTTTCAGTCAAAGCAAATCTTTTTCTGTTGACTATTACAAAACTGGTCATTTGAGGCCAATTTTATAAATATTTCTGATCATAACTAATATGAACACACAGCAGTGTGTAGGCTATTTACTACACCGAGCCATGTAGAGAAGTTTACTGAGAGCACATGAATGTAGCATGTGATGTAGGTAGTTTCTGTGTGTTCACCGCACTCATTTGAAACAGGAGGCTGTATACCAAACAGTGTGGTACTCAGTTTATGGTTTGCTACTCTTGAAAAAAATGAGGAATACACAGATTGGTATACTGTAAGTCTGCCAACATCATTTAAATAATGGGTCACAGTTAAATATCAATTCAAAATTTTGTTAAATAAGTAACCTATTAAACGTATTATTTGTCATAGGTGCTAGAACAATGACAATACCTTATACTGACGTGACATTAAGTCATTAGTGTGATATTAGCTGAATTTGTTCAATCACAGCTGCAGTCACCAAGTTATCACATCAGTCATGAAAACCACCAGAGGAAAAATACCTCCTTTCCATTGAACTGAATATGACTCACCACTGCTCTCTGTTGGTGCCTTGTTTCTTTGCAAGTCATTTAGCAGTAGGCTGCTCTATAGTCACCCCAACACTGCTACTCACATGCTTACAATAATACTTCACATTGTACAGTCTCATCAACTAATTTAGAAACACATCTCCAATCCATCAAAACAATGAAACTGGATTTTAGGCTGTAATGAGTCTGACGACTGTCCCAGCTGAAGTGGGGAATTCACAACAACAAGGAGCCAAGTTGGAAAGATATTTATTATATATATTATAATAATGTATTGTTCTTCATCTTTACTGTATTTTATCATTTAAATTAAGTTTTTTTTCCCTAATACTCATTGCTCTGTATAGCCAACTATGCTGTTTTAATGTTATATGGCGAGCTAACTAACTAGCATTATTGTCTTAATAGAAAATAAAACAAGAATTAGACAAACACAATGACTATATATGTAGTCATAGGTATATAGTCGCAGTCATATGAGTATGAACATAAAAATATGCATTTGACCAAACAAAATCTTGCCTCACATGGTGGGATATTATGTATGTCACATAATGCAGACTATGGTTTATGAGAGACAACAGTGTATTTGCTTATAGATAGAACAGCTGACAGAGAGAGCACATCAGGTATAATCTATATTAAAAGGGTTTCCAGGAAATATCAAAAGAAAAAGAAAAAGACTGTCTTTAGTGGATAGAGGCAAGGTTCCTTTACTGTAAGGTTATTTAACACATCCCAAGTGTTACAACTCTGGTAGGCTTTAGCTATATGCCTTTATTTAGAGGTGTTCAATAGAGATAACGTTTTACAATCTGGTTTCTGACATTAAGTAACCTTTCCTGACTTATTGTTTTTTAACAATTTTAAACACACCTTTCATGGGAGAGTCCCGGCCCTTCCCATCACTCTACTACAGCTGGAAGCTGTTGTATACTCTGCACTCTAATCAGCTGCAGATTAAAGTTCAGCTGTTATTAAACTTGGGCAATGCATCAATTTGCTTTCAGGCAAAGAAAAATACTGGAAGCCACAATACAGTGCTGTACAACAATTTATTCTGCTTGTCTTCATTTTTCATGTTCAAACATGCTGGTTGTTCTGACCCAAGAAATGTTTTGGAAAAGACTCCTTTTCATCACATTAAAGTTAATTAAACTATTTTTTAATAACTAAAATTAGACAAACTAATATTTTCTTTAATGTTTGAGCCAAGTAAGTTTGGTCATGGCTGACAGGTAGGGAAGCTTTGATAGAAAATCTATATAACATAACACCTATACTTGGATGGAGGATGAGTGAAATTAGCATAAAAGTACAGTAGAATAAAATACAGTATAAAGCAAGGAAGTGAGGCAAAGGTCACTAAAGTAGTTTTGTGTTTACAAGTCAAAGGAAGCTGGACGGTTTGGGTGGAGACTGCGCAACATGTCCCCGTCTTATTTGGCCTTTGAAGCAGTTATACTTTCCATCTCCTTCAAGACAGAGATATACAGTATGTTTGTGTATGTTGTTACCAGGCATCGTAAACATTTCTGACTACAGCAAATGGGGGAGTGAGAGCCACGTTCAGTTCTCATGGGAGTGGGCTGGATTGAAGGGAATCTGGGTGGTGTGGAATTCAGGGGAGGTCCTCCCTGAGAGGATTAAGTGAATCATGGGATTGTTGTCGAGGTGAGGCGGAGGGATGGAGGGAGTGTTTGGTCTGCTCAGGAAGAGAGGGCCTGAGCTTTAAAGGCTGAGAGAAAGGTGGGGTTGAGACATGAGGAGTGGATGCAAAACTGGAAGAATTGTTCTGGCTATTCTTGCATGGCTATTAAATTAGACCTACAGAAACAAAGTTCACACTTCCTCATGGAAAAGGTCACCTTTCTTTATCATAATGACCAAGCATCAGAGCAGGATCAACGTCTTTACCCATGGCTCCGAAAGTGCTAACATTAAAACAAAAAAAGACTTAGAAAGATAAACAAACTCTGCATGATCTGCTTTGTATGTGTAACATTTATTTTGGCCTCAAAATACAGGAAGTCCAGATTTGGCACTGTATATTATTCTGGGATCTACATTAAGGTCGGGCTAATAATGTCATATAAACAAAGGCAGGCATGTGAAACATCAGCATAGGAAGTTATCCACTTCACTATCAGAGATGACAGGATATGAAGGGCTGAAGATGTTGTGATAATAAAAATAAACCCATTTCCTGCCACCGACAGGTTTGCTCTCTAAACACTGAACAGATTTACTGCAGGCGAGGAAATGTCACATCCCCTGTAGCTAAAACCACCTTGTGACACTGTCTCATGTGTGTTGCCATATACTCTTCCCCATATGTTTTTGTAGAATTCATGTGAATGGCCTATTGTATATATGCATCATAACAGATTATGAATGTTATTAGCCCAGAGTTGTTCATATAGAACATATCACCAACTTTGGACATCACAGCATTTTATCAGCACAATTTATCATTTTTTCTAACATTCTTCCTCATCTCTTCTACAAGTAGAGCAGATCCTAGACATTAGCATTGACACTAAGATGTCTCTTCACAGGGTAAATGAGGGTTTAGGCTGAAATAAAGAGCGCAGTGTAGTAAAAACACACAGAAGATCCTGTGTGCTGATCTCACTGCTGGTGACTGAGGGCTTGAATGGAAGATGAAGACATAGAGTCTGAAAGTCTCTTGAAAATACTTCTTATACATACTCACATAGGACAAAATATAAACTTTTACCTATTAAGACTCAGATTTCAAAATAAAATCTGAACTTTTTTATATGAACATATTCTCCACGTTAAATATTCTCTGCAGTTGGCACCCATATTGTGAACAGATGTGTTGGTATGTACCTAGCAGTAAATGCCAGTCTGTAAAATAAGAGCTAAAGACCTTTACTACATCCAAAGAAACAGAGTTACTGAAGAGTATACTGGGAATTTTATGGTGCATTCTGTGGGTTTGAAGGGTTTGAGGACACTGAAGGGATAGCTGGTCTGGCGTTGAGGTACTCCAGAACAAAGACTTGCAAGATCTTGTTTAGGTTCTGGATGGTGGAGCGATCCAGGTTCAGTTCGTTGTCGTCAAACGTGTGCCACACGGATGGGAAGGGGGAGGGGATGAGGTGGAGGATACGTACACCTGACAGAGAAGTATAGGATTGGGAATCAACCAACAGAGTTTACACAATATACGTTATATTTTTTGTGTTAGTTTTGTTAGTTGGTGTGTATACCTCTGTTTAGGAATGGTATATGATCATCTTGTATGTGGCCAACAGGTCGATCGGGCCAGAAATACTGCACGATGTTAGGATGATCCACCAGCTGGTTCATGGAGTGGAGTCGCTTTTCTGAGGAGACAAAGAGTAAGAAAGTGCATGTGTAAATTCAGTTTAAAGAAAAAAACAAATGATTCATTAGTTTAAAAATCAAGAATTAGATGATTTGCTTCATCAGGACTGTGTTGGTGTGGTTTGATCTTTGGGAAACATAAGCAACAATCCCACAGCTGTCATCACATTTTGACTCAAATGTTGTTAAATCCTGATTGGTGCACGGATCATGTGACTTTGAACCAGTGCGAAAAAACATGTGAAAAAACCAAAAGTCTTCTCACTTTGGTAGAAAACAGTGTATTAATGAAGCAGCCATTTGCATGCAGAAAGAAACAGATTGAGAAAATAGGCTTCCAGGGCCTTTAGAGTTTCATTAGTAATTTTGACTAAAAAAACATAATCTCTACAGTGCAGTCGCAACAGATGGAAAAAATACAGTGTAATTGCAATCATTTGTCAGCACAGTTGGCACATTGGCCTCCATACAATGATGGCTATCTGTAATATGACTAACACATTAATGACTTGTAATGACAGTGACTGATAGCTAATTTATGGGTGTTTGTGGCACACCTTCAGCAAAGCAAAAAACCCCACATAGCACTACATTTTACAATAATTGTAAAATATTGGATCATTTACCAATGTTCTGCAGTCTGGAGAGCCAGGGTGTTGTGCTGGGGAACTGGTTGCCAAAGTGAGGGCCAGGAGCTCCGATCAGGTCCAACAACACAAACAGATCCTGGAGAAGAAGAGACAGGGAGGGGGCGTGGTTGAACCACACTGATGAGAGCTCTCATGAGAAACTTTCCCTGCACATCCTGAAGATAAGTCCCTGACCAGAAGCCTGTTCCCATAATAATCACACCTCAGAGCCACTGCTTTGAGGTGGCATCTCACATCACACTTGTCTATTCACACGCATGCACACACACGTGCACAGACTTGATACTGTCTGCTTTATCTCTGTCTGTCCACACAGGAATGTCTCCATTTGTTGATAAACAGTTGCTCGATCTCAGCATTGCTACGATAACGAAACGTATACCAATTAAAGTGACGTCTTGTTATCATAGACTGTATAATAGATGACGCTTGATATCAAGACACCCAATCCTCCCACATGATAAATTGAGTGGCTTTGTGAGCTTTTGAAATTTCCTTACGTTACAGAACTATTTAAGACATGTGCCTCCCTTGTTAAGGTGTCTGTGTGGGCTGTGTGTGTGTGTGTGTGTGTGTGTGTGTCTGTGTGTGTGTGTGTGTGTGTGTGTGTGTGTGTGTGTGTGTGTGTGTGTGTGTGTGTGTGTGTGTGTGTGTGTGTGTGAGAGGAGATCAGGCCTAAGCACATTGTACTGAAATTGTTGTGGGCTAACAAAGGGATGATCTTCGGTGTGATTAAGTGATTATGCTAATCTCAGGTGGTTTAGACAGAGAACGATGAGCAGAACTGGTACACACTATGCCATTTAGTTGGTTGGTGCCTGTTGCTCCAGCAGGGTGTGGGGTGCTCTCCATCTTCTGGGCCAGGTGGCGGGAGCCGTATAGGGAGTCTGTGGGGGTCCACTGGAAAAGAGCCTCCTCTCCATCAAAGAAGATCAACTGCAGGGTCAGGTTGGGGCTGGAGCTCTACATTGGGGGTAAAGATAAAATATTGCATAGTCATATATAACTGCAGTTTCCATTCCAAGAGCTTTTCTGCCCTCTAGTGGTTTTAAGGTAACAGTGACACGAAAACAGCCTGATGGTTTCAAAAGTAGTTTTTACATTAACTATTAATTTCATTCTTTAGTTTTGTTTCCCCAAAAATATGCTTCTGTAATGCAAAGTTTGACTATTTTCTATGTGATTTATTAGCTGTAATATTGATTATGTGTCCTCCTCTGTGGCAGCTAATGTATTTGTATTCAGGGTGATTCCTATTCCCACAGTGACCTTTGTGACAGACAGCTGAGTCTGATAAACATGTCTCTTGGCAGATCTCCCTGTCACAGGCCCTGTCACTGTCCACCCAATAGATGAGGCTCTCAACTGTGAAATAGGAAAAGAACAGAGTAGCAAGCTGCATGAATACTAAATGTGCTGCTTCTGCATCATTTGTGCATGCAACAATTAAACACTGTTGACAGCAAATTTGTGTCAGTTACTATAAGATATAACCAATCATTATAACTTTTGTATTTGAAATGTTGTTGCTGTTGAAGTTGGGTTTGAGCATAGACATTTGCAAGTTTGATTGATGTCTAATTTATACATGACTTTGTACGTGAGACTTTATTTAAGCTTAGTTAACGTTTAAGTTTGTTTAGCAAAACCAATGAGCTCTTATTGAATGACTCACTGACAATGCATACAGGATAAGGCCTGTGAAATAAATTCACCATTTTCCCACAAACGTCTACATTTGACTATTTTTGACTATTTCAATGCCATGTGATTCATCCATACCTGTCGCTGTCCAATACTGGTCAAAAATCTAATGAAAGACCAAACCAATCTGATAAACAGCAGCTTATTCCTCTATGCTGTGGAGCCCCATTGTGGTCACAAAACTATTACAAACACATCAATGAGCCAAACTGCTGCACTGGCTGACCTGTTCCATCGTTACCATGAACAGGGAGACTGTATTTATTTTGAGTCAGTTTCACATAAACTAATCTGCTGATATATACAGTCACTAATGTACCAAATGTATATTAATCCACAGCTGAAAATAGTCCCCAGTAAATGTGATATTTACTCGTGTTTGAGTACTGTTTGCTAAAAACTACAATACCCAGGTGTTTAAGAAAATTATTCAGCCTTTATATTTGTGACCCATTTTAAAAGACTTACATTAAGTCAAAAAGGACTGACAAACAGACTAACACATCATTGATTTCAGTCTTTTCTTGAGACTTGTTGACAAAAAGAGAAATATAGAACAACACCTGTCTTATCTATTAAATTAAACTATGTTTGCAGCACTAATAAAATGTGTTGTAAGTACTACATTCTTTCTTCTTACCCCCACAACACTTCACTCAGCTTTAAATGATAATTATTTCCTATGTTTGAGTGTGAAGAAAACCCACAGTGATGTTCACCCAGTTGGAGCTGGACTTGTCTGCCACTTGTTTTGCCATGTTATTTTAGAGCTTACTGCCGTCAGTGTTGTTGTTGTAAGACTTCACTATGACTCATGACAACAAATCAAGTTAGTGCTAACCACAACCACAGAAACTATTACACACCCCCAAAATGGCCTAACTATAATTGAAATGCATGTTTGCACACTGGAGGGATTTAGGCATCTATAGTGCACATGGGGTCACAGACAAACAGAGAAACCATGTTTCATTTACTGCAGTATATTGTGGATTTAAGTCACTTGTTAGCCCACTACCTTCTGAGATTTCAGTTCCTCATCCAGGGCTCGTGCCATCTCCAGCATCATGGCACAGGGAACAGCAGAATCAGTGGCACCTTGGAACTCCCTCCCGTGCCACTGTGGCGGGTAGTACTTGGAGTCATAGTGACAGGCCAGAACCAGGCGGCGCTTGGCGGATGGGTTGAGGGTGGCAATCAGGTTGGTGAAGGACAGGGGGCCATAGGGTGTTTGTGACATAAACCTATCCTCTGTCACTTCCCAGCCTGCCCCGAGAGAGCCGAGAGTTGTTTTGATATGCTGAAAGAAAGATGAACAAACACATAAACACACACAAAGAAAAGAGGCTGATTCAGACCTGTTGCTTCCCTATTTCTCATAATGAAACAGTATTTTGTGACGACTTCTTGATGTGGATGTATTTCCTACTGAAACAATATGTTGCAAGACATAAAATGTGGAGGAATCAGTAACAAGTGTAAACCAGCGTGGTATCAGCTCATATCTGCTGCTTATCTTTAGTTTTTAGTTGCCATAATGTTGCCACTAAAATAATGGGTTTTCGAGAAGGTAAAAGAAGTAGGATTTTGACATTTATCTTGCCAATTATTGCCTTAATGAATTGGCTTAATTAATAGCTTTGCCAATCATGATACACTGCATGTGGTCTGGCCATGATATATTATCCCACAATGATAAACTCACCTCCTGCACAGCTTGGCTGCCTGCAGAGCCTGGGTACCTGGTAACCAGCAGTGGCCTCAGATCCCTCTGCCACATCTGCTCCAGGTCAGTGTGAGACAGGGCGGTGCGAATCTCATCTTGTGTTAGCGTGACGGCCCGGTGCTGGAGCTGAACAGGACCAGAGGAGACAAACAAGATAAACCAAAATGGATGAGGGATGGCACTGGGTTCAACTTATATTCATGGAGGAAATAAAAGTGCATAGAGTGACTATTGCAATTTCTAAGGATGAAATGTTACTACTGTGATCAGATCACTAAGCTCTGCTGTTAATCACTGAGGCGTAATGTTTACACCTATTTTCAGTCAGTGTCTGCCATGGCATAGTTTCAACACCTTCTTAGTAAGAGCAGTAGAAGTCATCCTGATACATTTAAATGGAGCAACAATGCAGATGACACACAATACAGAACCAGTAATGTTAGTGTGTCACAACAGTCAATTCCTCCTGTCTTATTACTGGAAACCACTAAAAGTGGAATTTTTTTTAAAATATATATTTAAGATATGCTGTGGCCATGAGAGAAAATCCATCTTAAACAGGATTATTCACAGTCAGCTACGACAGTATCAACTACATGACAACGCCTAGAAAACCCATACAGCATATTTGTGTAAAAAAGCAGCAATTTGATCTTGTGGTGAGGTTGTTTTAGATGAGCTGTGAAGTTCACTCTAACACCTCCTAAGTGTGAGACACAAGAGCCAATTAGAGCTGTGTGAATAGACATTAATTGACTGGCTTCACAGACACACACACAAGGGCTACTTTAGTAAATCAGGGATCTAGGGGACTAGAGAGGCAGAAAAGTGAGAGGCTCTTGTTAACACGTTATTTCTCCCTTTTGCTCTAGGAAAAGGAACATGAGCCTGTTTGTTCAATTTAAGGAACACAACATAGATTTAGATTTCACGTTTCAAGCTGTGTGTCAATTCAGTGTGTTAAAAAAACATATTGATCCTCTGATCCCATGGCTCTTTTTTCATTTGGTCTCAAAGTTCAACTGCTGAGAAGCACGGTTGTCCTGGTAACAAACTGAACTGACAGGGAGGATGGAGAGCGGGAGCATGAGGGAAAGAGCTGAGGGTGAACATCAGAGCCCAGTCAATGTCTCTGTTGTATCTGTTTTGCGCCGCTCCTGCCTCTCTGATAATTGGCACTCTGACTGCTCCAAGGTGTTGGAAGAGAACATGAGCTGGAGTTGTAAAATCTGTGTTTATGATTATTTCTGCAATTAGCAGTTAGTTTCATTATTAGTTAATCTGATTACTAATTTATCATTTAATTGTTTAGTCTAATGATAAGTGGTATGGTTAATGAATGAATGTTTAGTCCATAAAATTTCTGAAAATAGTAAAAACTACCTCACAAATTTTCCCAGAACCCACTGGGATGTCTTCAAATTGCCATTTTTAAGTCCAAACCCCAATTTTACAGTGAAATAATTCAGAGAAAAACAGCAAATAATCCCACCTGAGAAGACGGAACCAGCAAATGTTTAGCATTTTTGCTTAATAAACGACTGAAATTATAAATTGATTGTGTGATTTATTATCTGATTATTTATTTTAGCACTTTTTAGTCTTTGAAATGAATATTTTTTTAAGGAAAATCACAGCGTACATTTGTTCTTTGTTCTAATTTGGTTTCACTTTAGCGTCTTGGACAACTGGAGAGGGCACATTCCTTAAGTCTGTTCATTACAACTAAAGCATAAAGATTCACTTACAACCCCTGTTCACAGTGTGCATTGGACCCTTACTGGCTGACTCATGCATCAGTCCTGTAATTACAGAGTGGCGTACATATAGTGCAAGAGGTACAATTATGTGGTCACACAGACTCAATATAGTCTTCCAAAGAGCTGGGGCTCACTGAGCTCAGAGAGGGTTAAAAGGGGGTCCACTTAAGATCTATAAATACCAAGACCTGCAATTGGAGGATCAATGATGATGACTGTGCTGCCATAGCAACCGGGCAAAGAGAAGAGCAGAAGAAGATCATAGATGAGGAACATGAGTGGCCAGGCATACCCAGGTGCATCTCAGGAGAATTACACAAGTGCTTAGAGACTGTGCAGAGGATTGTTGGAGTATCGTGACTAATTATTATGAATATACCATAAATGTAAAAGCAGAATATGAAAACTCTCCCATACAGAATAATAGTAGCCTGTTGATCGACATTTTTCCTGCAATTCATATATTTCTCCAGTAAAATAATTCAAGAAAATGGGTACAAATGTTTTTATAATGATAAAAACAATTTATTAAGAATTAATCTATAATTGCAAGCAATCATTTGAGCCTTGTTAAAAGTCAGTCACATGACAGTAAAGATATAAAAACACTGCATGTGGCAAGTTTTTAAAAATGGTTTCACTTCTGGACATGGTTCTCTGATTGTCTGAATGTGGGCTACAATTCAGACTACCTGGTTGTGTTCAGACAACAAGCTGTTAACAGACACTCTTAATTGATTTACCTTTTCTTGTGTCCAGGGGATTCCGTTGGAGCAGTGGATGAATGTCATCCAGATGGACACAGCGTAAAACAAACGCATTATGTGACTCCGCTCAGCCGTCGTTGTTGTCGCTCCTCTCCACATTCCTGTCTCTCCTCTGTGAAAGCTTACAGATCATGTGAAAAGCAGGAGGGAGGACCCGAGGCTCTTTAAACCACAGCGCGTCACTATACTGCTGTGTGTGTACGTGTGTGTGTGTGTGTGTGTGTGTGTGTGTGTGTTTGTCTGTGGTTCGTGGAACCACTTGGGTGCCTGTGAACAGTAATGACATAGTGACCCCATGTACAATTTTTCAGCAACAAACACTTTTACAGCATACCTGAGGGTCACAAGAGAAAAGACTAGTCCCATCATGTCTACTTACCGGTCAGCATTTTTCAACGGGAGCTTCATATTTTACAACAAACAAACAAACAAACAAACAACAAACAAACAAACAAAACCACAGAAAATAAACAAACAACAAAACAGAGTGTAATAAGTTATCTATCAATATATTATAATTAGAACAACTCATGCTTTTCTTTTGTCGTTGTGTAGTCCACCAGTAGGTAAAGCATAGTATTAAATATTTATTTATTTACTTACTTACTTAATTATTATTTTATCTTCCATTAATTCAGACTTGAAAACATGCAAACAATCAGACATACCAGTTCTTAAAATTTATACTTATATTATTTCTGTTAGAGTAAGAGCAGTGCCTTACGTCATCTACCACGTGGTCTCGTTTCACGTGGTCAGCCCGGAAGTGCGCTCCCTCGTCTGCTTCATATGTCAACATCTTTCTCAACACACTTGATACTGCAGCTGAAGCAGACTTAAAGTATCTTTGTTGTGATACTATACATCTTTTTTTGTTGTAACCGCGGTTTTCTCGTTGTGCTTGTAGCAGCGATGTCTCAGGAGGTGTGCTGTTTGAAAGCACAGCTCAAGGAGCAAGAGAGAGAGATTTCAGCTCTGAAGAATAAACTGGCTCAGCTGGAAAAGGTATGAAAGTTTTGCTAAATGTCAAGCTGACGTTTATTTATACACCAGTTGTCCACTTTTACAGCCTGTGCCTACATAAATTAGTTCCATAATAGTAATATTATAGTAGTATAGTATTCTCATTACATTTGAATGCAACTAAATGTTATGTAGGCTACTTATGGTTAGCAACCCTTCCTTATTAGCGACTTTGGAACATAACGTTAGCACATTTGACCCAGGTACTCCTATCTTTAAACTTGGACATTTGATAGAGAGCTAACTAGCATGCTAGTTACTTATCATGTTGAATTTTTGTTTCTTAGTGATGGTTATATACTGGACTGCGTTATATTGAGAGGTGTTTCTAATATTCTGCCCACCTCCCACCCTTATATATGTAAATAGGGAGGACAAAAAATAGAGGATCCGAATGAATATAATGTAATAGAGTACAACACCACCTGTAACTATGACCAGAGTAATAAATGTGTAATTGAAATCACACATTTACAACCATTCAGGCTGAAGATCAATTTATGGCATAGCTGCTTGAATTAAATTGCAATAGATTGCATAGGTGCATCTATTAATGTGGCAGTATATGGAGACATAACTGTAGCTCCTCATGTCATTCATCAGGAGGCACGCACACATCCATAAATTCCTTGCAGGTTCTGGGTAACAATAACCAGCTCAAAAAGACACACTGCTGCAAGCACTGCTATCTCATTCACAGTTATTTAGTTTTTATTCTAAATGCTATGAGATGTCACACATCATCTGTGAATTGGGTAATTGATGCTATACATTTAGGACAATATGCCCAATTCTTCTTCTCCTAGAAAAAACAGTACCAATGTTAATGTCACATCAGCATCATATGGAAAATACAGCATTAAAAGCAAACAGGCATTTTAGTGGTAAACATACTTAGTAAACATACAGCTAAACATACTAGCCACTCAGATGTTCCTCAATCCATTCTTATGTAAAACTATTGCTAATCAGCTCCTTATGTCAGACATATTAGCTGGAGACATACGTAAAGAGAGAAATAAACAAAGCTCCTTATATTATACAGACAGATTGTTGAGGGCTGTGATGCCACCTGGCCCAAAGCTCTTGTACAATCTTGTTTCCTTTGTTGTTGTGTAATAATAATTGTCCCGTGTTGTGAAATCAGAGCCATACCTCAGCACTGGAGCTGCATGACAAAGTGAGACCCCTAATCCCACTGAAAGCCAAACCAGCCCTCAGCAATGAGGACATCATGCGCTACAGCAGACAGCTCCTTCTGCCTGACCTTAGTGTACAAGGTATGGATGGTTACAGGCAGTGTTATTCTGATGTACAGTACAGTAAGCATCCTGTCAAGTGAGATTCGTGGCAAGACTGAACACAACAAAGTACATGTTGACTGTCCACAGGTCAGCTAAACTTATCCAAGACCTCAGTGCTGATTATTGGCTGTGGAGGACTAGGCTGCCCTCTGGCACAGTACCTTGCAGCAGCAGGCATCGGTAGGTAATGTAGTTGATTAATGTACAGCGTGACCTTTTGCCAAATTAGTCAAATCATTAACCCTTCTATAATTATCCTTGAAATAAATAAATAAATAGGTGTAAATAATTGTTGAGACGCCAACTGTTTGTGTTTTCCTTAAGGCAGAATCTAAAATTAGCAATGTGGCTCACCTCCCAGGGGCTGGAAAACTGAATAAATGTACCTGCAGGGGAGAGGTTTGCATTTCTCAAAGAAAAATATCCCACTACTCGTTTTAGTACTTTTTAATGAATAAAATCAGGAATCACTCTTATCTTACTGCGGAGACAAGAGTGTGTTTATTTTGAGACATACAGTATATGGCATATGCTTTTCTTTTGCAGTCAAACTTATATTACTTTCTGCCTCAGGTGAAATTTCAACTACACTTTGGTTGTATAACTAACTGAGGATAACTGAAAAAACTGAAGGAAAGGGGTGTAGGAGTTTGTGTTAATATTAACATGCTGTTTAGGGGAAGAGTCACTGACTGTGTTCAGAAGTAAGCCGATACAAAATTTGAGAAAAGTCAATGACCATTCGAGTTTAACGGTCATGGTTCGTCAATGTTATCAGGGTTTGTTATTTATTTATTCTAAAGCTTTTCTGTGTGTCTCCAGGGCGCCTGGGTTTGCTGGACTATGACGAAGTGGAGCTGAGTAACCTGCACAGACAGGTGCTACATGGGGAGGAGAACCAGGGCCAGGCCAAGGCTCTGTCTGCTGCTAATGCAGTTAGAAGGTACTGACTGGTATCTGTACACATTTCTTGAAAAATTACACTTGGTGTGGGACAATATACAATACATAGAGGTCAAAGTACCTTCATACCAATATCCTCTAGTAGAACAAGAGTGCTTGAGAACATTTGAGAAATGTATTCCTGCTCAAATGTGCCAAAGCAGTTCAAGCAGACCAACATTAAAACATTATCATTATTATATATCATTAGTAAATTACATAATATTAGTAGATGTTCTGTAACTATGATAATTGGTGTATTTAACTGCTTTTTGTGACCCTTTGGTTGCTGTGTAATGTATGCTGGCGTGCTCCTGTCTCACCACAAGTTATATTTGGTTGTGTATTTCTCCCCAGTCTGCAAATATTGTGTAAACATGCTATTTTAGAGATGGCTGTTTCTGGTGCTTTTCTCCTTCACAGTGGGCCTACTGTGGTTAGCACACACATTGTATAGCCATGGCCACACGAGGGCATCATTTCACTGACTGAGCAAAAACATGTACACAGTGTTTTGATGCTGTGTCACACGTACAAAACCATCCTCTTCTTTTTCTTATTGTTCATTGTTCATTAATGAGTTTTGCTGAGTGCATAATGCAAGATTATTTATTTGTTTTGTCACCTGTTTGATAGTTGGGAGACAGACAGTAAGTATTAAGAGGGGGGAGGAGAGAGGGGGCTGACATGTGACTCAGATCCCATGTCAGATTCAAAGCTCACATGTTGTTTTGTGATTTGGTTTTAACTGAAACACTAGTACAGCCCTGGGTATGGGATTTTTAAGGTCAATTGTAATACTGATGTCTTATTCATATTATCGTATTAATTCTGCTAACTATGGAGGATTGAACCTGACCTCTTGGGAAACTAATTGCTATTTTTGAATGTCACTTATTGTGTGCAGGTTGAACTCCACTGTAGAGTGTATTCCCTACCACCTGCAGCTATCGTCAGAGAATGCCTTGCAACTCATCCAACAGTATCCTGCTGCAAAGTCCTCAACCTACATCTGTTATGCAGGCCTGCCGCTGGCTAATTCTTTGTCATGAATATTTCTTACAGCTGCCGTCCACTAAGTCCTGTTCAAGCTCATGATTTCTTATCAAGTAGAAACCTAACAAGCAATCTATTATATTGATAAACTCTATGATGACTCCTTGACTTTGCTGACCTCATATATGACATTGTGGCTGATTGTTCAGATAATGTCCCCACACGCTATCTGGTGAATGATGCCTGTGTCCTCAGTAGCAAGCCTCTGGTGTCAGCAAGTGCGCTGAGAATGGAGGGACAGGTAAGGTAGAAAGCCCTCTTTCTTGTCAGGCTCCTCAAGATTAGTAAAATAATTTATGTGCGTGTTTGTAGTTGACAGTATATAACTACCGTGGAGGCCCCTGCTACAGATGTCTGTACCCAGTACCCCCACCCCCAGAGACAGTGACCAACTGTTCTGACGGAGGGGTGTTAGGAGTGGGTGAGTCTTGTCCCCTTACTTGCCCAGAAGCCATTAACTTTGTACAGAGAACAGTGTGTGTAAATAATAGCTGCTGGTAACATTTTCCACTTTTCTTCAAGTTCCAGGGATAATGGGCTGCTTCCAAGCTTTGGAAGTCATCAAGATTGCCTCTGGACAAGGCTGTATCCTTTGCTGTTCCATTCTTAACTCCTACATTACATTCTTCACCTTGCCTGGCCATATTGTTGGTTGGCAGCAGAATTTTTTGCCGAGTCATTGCAATGAATCAACAGTCAACTGCAGAAAGGGATTTCATTGTAGCAACATTAGCGATGGTGTTTTCTGCCTGTCTGATAAAACAAAGCAAGAACAGAGATATTTTGTCTGGATTCTCTGGACTCTGCTGACTACTCCTTTGTCATTGTCTCATGGAGCTGTCGTGGTTGCAGTGTTCTCATGCTAATATTGAGACTCACATCAGAGAATAGGCTTGCCCTGTCATGCCTTCTGACTCGCATTGTGATACTCATGCGAACACCTGGCCGTGATGCATCAGCCAGGGAAGTGTTGGGACTGTTTTCCTACCAAAACGCCTGAATGTTGCTATGGTGCCCATACACGTGTCTGACGTGATACATTTAACAAAGTAGCCTTATCCTTGACCAGGCGTCCCAGCTTCCTGTGGCCAGCAGCTGGTGATGTTTGACGCTCAAGATGCCAGATTTAGGTCCATCAAGTTGCGGCCCAAGCAGACTGGCTGTGCAGTCTGTGGAGAGAACCCCAGTGTAACCAAGCTTGTGGACTATGAGAGCTTTTGTGGGTCTGCTGCCACAGATAAGGTTGGTCGTAAGAGATGAAACAGATCGGGTACTTCATATTGTGGAGTTGTGCACATTTTCATAGGAATGTTGCTTTTTGAAGTAATAAGAAGTGTTTCTTACATCAACTGTATTTTGCCATTTAATATGACACGTAGAAAGTACACGTAATTATCCCCTAATCATAGGAAAATTCTCTTTTTGCCCGATTTTTCCGTGTGTTTCAGTGCCGCAAACTCAACCTCCTCTCCAGAGATCAGAGGATCACAGTACAGGTAGGGAATATATTCTCCAGAACACTCGGCCATTGCGTGACTCCCTGTATTTAGCGCTGTTTATTGTATGATTACTCACAATTTTCTCAGTTTTCATGTGCATTCATAAACTGATTACATCTCTGTGCTGACCCAGCCCCAAATGGGAAATGACTTAATATGGGCCTGTAGATTTTCTATGGGAAAGAATAACATGTTCTATTTGGCACTGAGAGCAGTGGTAGTGGATTGCATCTGTTTATATTTCTGCAGAATTGGCGCTTTCAAACCCGCTGAGTCATTAAGCACAGAGATGGGGATCATGATTGATTGGGCTGTAATCGAGATTGTGCATGGGGCTCCAGTTAGAAACAGTTTTGTTTCCTGTGATTTAAGGAAAAGCAGTTAAAATGTTCATATTACTCCTCAAATACAAATCCAAGCAGTATTTCAACCTTTGCTGTGAGTAATTTTGGTTTCCCTGTTTAACTATGGTCATAAATCAATGTCTTTTTCCAAAAAATAAAGCCACACCTCTCTTTGATTATAAATCTGATAGTATAAGTGCATTAAGAGCTGTTTTAATATTATTCCAGGATTATCAATCCATAATGGACAAGGCAGAGCCCCATCTTTTGTTGGATGTGCGCCCTCTTGTGGAGGTGGATATATGCCACTTACCCTTCTCTCTCAGTATCCTTGTGAGTGATGGAGACACAAACTTGGTCTCACCGTGTCCTAATTCTGTACTTTCACTTCATGTTTCTGTGTGATTATCCTCCTTATATTTCTGCCAGACATCCCACTCTCAAGTTTAGAGGAGAGAAAGAGTGAACACATCCAGTTATTTCAGGAAAGAATCAGCCAATTGAAACAGCAGATGGCAGGTGACTGCCGGCCTCCAGGTAACATGTCAAAACACCATTTAGGCTCTGTATATGTTGTTTGAAATGATCAGGCACGTAGAGCCACTTGTGCATATTCACAGTCCACTGTGTATATTGCATAGTGCCGGGCCGGAGGCCTATTTTGGACAGCTAGTAAAAGGTTGTAATGGGGTTGCTAGGTGACCTCTTTTCCAAAACAAGTGTGGTCAACCTGAGCAGCTGGCCTGCTTTAGAGAAATTAATATTCAAAACATTATTTTTGTGGTGTTCTGGATATTCACTGTGTTGAGCTTTCTTTATCAATGAGTTAAATTTAGGTTTTAGAGTTTTATCTTTTATCTTAGTGCTTTTGGCCACCTATTGTATATTCAGTTCTTGCATATTCAAGTCTTCATTATTTTAAACATGGATCTGTTTATAAATGTACCACTGAAACTCTCTTGTGTGCAGCTTTTTGTCTGTTGTGGTGTTTCTGTGTATTATTTTAAACATGAAAAAGAAGTAAAGGTTAAGTGTGTTCAAATTCAGTCTGAGGCAAATTTAGCTTAAAATTGAGTCCACTGCTTTGACCAAACATATCTGCCAGTGTTTTCTCTCTGTGGCTTCCTCCAGTGTATGTGATCTGTAAGCTGGGTAACGATTCTCAGAAGGCGGTGCAGGTTCTGGAGAAGATGAGCGGATCAGAAGTGGACAGTATTACAGTGAAAGACATCTGTGGAGGCCTAATGGCCTGGGCAAAGAGAATAGACCCCACATTTCCTCAGTATTAATCCATTAAAAGGCTTTTCTTTTAATAAATGCTGCATTCTGTTTGTCATTTTTGTTGATTTGTGTTAAATGTCATTACTGAATTACAAAACCTTACATTCCAAGTGTAACAATAGAGCAGTTCCTAAAATTTGTTGTGTAACCTTGCTGTGCATCAGTTCACCTAAACTATGAGCTGGCAGTTAGATGACGAGTAAGCATCCTTGCAAAATCAAGTAACTCTTCCTGTTTTTCTTGACAATCCAAGTCCAGTTAATTGAATAGATACAGTAGCTTCCGTATATCTGATAAATTAAACATACACCATTTTATGTCATGGTTTACAGACTCCAGTTTTTAAACCTGAGTCTAAAAGGAGTTAAGCTGTTTATAGGATGAGACAACACAGTAGAGACTGAAAGCTGTGATCAGAAAACTCAAACTTATCCTTTCTTTGCTGTTAATTTGATGAAATAAATCAGTGCATTCCTCATCTTGATGGAGACTTATAGAATGAATCTCTTCAATGGCCCCTGAAGACTCCTGGACTCCACTTTGGAAACCGGCGTGTTACAAGCCGAACCGGGTCGTGTAGAATTAAGTTTTTTTTTCTTGGCATGGCCAAGTTGAAATAACGGAAAAGAAAGGCACATGCGCATTGGTTTGAGCTCCATCGGAGGCGCCATTGCCTCACACGGACTGTAGTTCAAGTTTTCCTCCCCACACATGGAAAGTCAGTTATGCGGAGATAATAAAAAGACTCCAAGCCCCAGCTACGGTCGCTGCTCTTTTTCTCGTCAAGCAGGGGGAGTAGTCACAGCTGGAAGGATAATAAGATGCGCATGAATTTACAATCTGGAATAAAAGATAAGAGAAAATAAATGGACGGCTCGAACAGTCTCGGTGCGCCTCTGTAAAAGTAAAGTTGGTATTTATTCTCTGTAGGCTACGACGCAGTGCTTTTGTGTGCGGACTTCCAGAAAGTGCAGAATAATAAACTTGAGGCTCCGCTTTCCTCAGTTGATGGAGTTAAAAAGTTTCTTCAGTCCACTCACAATGGAAAGGAAAGCGCCCTTCGCTGACTGTGAAGGTAAAGTATCATTTCACAATGATTTAATTCGACGTTTGGTTGTGAACGAGCTGTACGCGAGCAGATAGTTCAAGTGCAACAGTGTCCTCTGAATGTGCAAATTTCGAGGCTTGTATAACTTGTTTTGCTGGCATTCTCGACTCGGCTTGTGTTCTGCCAGCGAGCCAATCGAAAGTGGGAGGGGTGCAGATGTTCAGAAGCCTTGGTTCCAGATGTTTGTGGAGTTTGAATTCTTGTAAACACAGAAATGATACGCTTTATCGACTTTTACGTGTCCTTTGGGCTTTAATTTGACTGTTTTGCGCATGAGCAGTTGTAGTCATAATTTTCTTACGTTCACCAAAAGTCAAAAAAGGTCGATAGTAACGTTAAAACTAATCCTCATATACAAAAGTTTCAGTTGTGGCTGCTTTAGCACGGCCCATTTACAAACAGGCAATGTGGAGTTAGCTTAAAGCTAACTTTGAGAAGTACATCTGCACACAACCACAACAGTGCAAGGCAAGAGCAAAACACAACACAGATGGTAGTTATAGAAATAACCTAATCTCAATGAAATTTAAAGTTTTCAGAAACAATTCTAGAAAAGGTAAATATCGATTTTGCGTACTATATTTCGTCAGTGTGGCTGACTGATATTACTGGGTGACGAGTGCTTTCATTGTAAAGGTATATACAGTACATGTTATTAAAGATATGTTGTTCCAAATCAGTTTAACCAAAACGTGTTCACAGTGTGATGAAAAGGAGTTGATTCATTCATACAGATGACAACAGAATAATATGCACCAGTGAATTACTTTCTCTACAGTGTATTCAGATAGGTGAATACCTTTTTCATTATAAAATAGCTGTGTGTGTTTGTCTGTGTGTGTATGTTTGTGGTGACAGGTTTCCTGTGGTCAGAGTGGATTACTGACTTCAGTAAGGAGAAGGAACACCACTCCAGGATATGAAGTTTGTGGCAGTGACTTTACTGCAGAAGCCTGTGGATTGTTCAGAGACTTTCTCCATAACCTGCCCACTTAATTAATGAGTGTGTGGTGTGTGAGATCAGGTGGGCGGACAGGTTATTACCCTCTCAATTTCTGAAAAACAATGTCACTTTGATAAACATACAGTGCTGAGTCACTACGACTGATGAGGACCAAAGGTTCCCCCTACCAAGAGTTTATCCCCACAGATCCAGCTGTGCTTTTTTGTATCACTCCTCTCTGAGTTCTCCACTATTCAGCATTTCACGTCGCCATTGGAAGAAACCCAATGTCTGCCTCCTCTCCCCCATCCTTACCTCGAGCCTACCTCCACTCTCTCCATCCGCACCACCCGTCCTCGTCGCCGAGCCCGCCTGGACCGCTCTACACGCGGCTGTCCAACGGCAGTCACAGCGCCCCCAGCCCCACCAACTCCCGCAGCTCTTTCCATGGGGTGTCCTTCCTGCTGCAGATCGGACTGACCAGAGAGACGGTGAACCTGGAGGCCAATGACCTGTCGTTGTCGTCTGTAAAGGACCTGGTGTGCTCCATTGTGGACCAGAAGGTAAGGACTTCTCTCATGCAGGATCCCTGTCAGGGACACAGGACATGCCTCATCAAACTTTCTTTCCCTATTATCCTCTGAAGTGAAAGGTTTTCCGCAAACGCACACAAACCCACTACAATTAGCTTGTTTTCAAATTTCAGCAGTAATCCTGAAGGCAGTAGACAACTAAAATGATGATGCACCCGTGTGTTTTGCCATCTTCTACCATATTCATCTGTTTAGGTTTTGTTTCCAACACAGACATCTGGGCCTCTTGCCCCAAAATGAGTCAAACACCACAGAGGCAAGTACACAACAGCACTGATGCTCCTTCTGTTACAGGACACAGTCTAGTAGCACCAGTTATTTACATTGTGGTGTAATGTTGCCGGACTTACATGATGCAAGTGCACGCATACACGCTCACATCCCCACACACACGCACACTGCTCGGTGGTTTTGCTCTGCCTGTGTGATGTAGGGAACTACTTTATTTTCCATGACATTGGTAATGTGTTGTAATGACACTGTAGTGTAGCCTCAGCATAAGAGGTGGCTTTAAACACAAGTACAGCCCCCACCATTCCACATCATTTGCCATCTCATATTTGGTTGTTTAAGAATATCCTAAGTGCCAATCAAGCTTTACTTTGCCTGTTCTTGTTCTTTTGTGCTGAGAGTGGTCGGGAGGTCCTGATCATGGTGTCTGTCTGCCAGTGTGTGTGTTTGTGTGTCCGTTTTTATAACATGTGAAGCGAAAATGAGGCTAAAACATTTTAATTTTTGTTATCTTATCTGAAGCAGTCCCATGTAATAATAAGCATTGTAAAGCTACAGCACCACAGATTTAACGCCTTTTATGCAAAGTGGTTTCCTCTGTCAGTAAAATACATTCATTGCACTACTACTAATACCAAATGAGATCAAAACAGTGTTTCACATAAACTGGAGCATGAAACTAGCAGTAAATTTGTACAGTAATACAATTAATATTGCAAATTGAAATTGAGAGTTAATAACATCCATGAATATTTGTACTAAATATACAGTATTTCTAAACATATGAAGGTGCTCTAAACCTCTTACCCAGTTATTTTCTCTTCTTTGAGCCCGTGGATGTGAACTGCACTTTATACTTGTGTGGGATTAATGGCGTGTAAAGCCTGTTGGAATAATGAAATGGCTCCTATGTGCATCCACACGTTGCTGTTTTTTTTTAACCTCTTGTGAATAATGATGATTACTCCATTTGTGTCTGTAATTATCATTGACTGGATAAAAAGAGGGTGATTAAACAGAGCACTTTCATCAGCCACTAGGATCTGAATATGTAGGTAGGTCAGAGCTGTATTTGTGTTTGTTGAGGTGGTGATAATGGAAATAAGGAAAAAAAAAATGAATGAAGGGCTTGTGCTGAGCAGCAAGTGGAAGATAGTGAAGGATCTATCTGTATGGCGTCCGTGTCCTTTGGTTCTATGTTGTCCAAGTTGACATTCCAGAGGAGCAGGGTAATGTTGTTGTTCTTTACGAGGTCTGCTGATTCTCACTAGCTAGTTATGAACAGTTCTGGTCCGCAGAGCAGAAAATCTCATCACTGTGCATATTTACATGGATCCTGTAACATTGGCATAGTCACAAGAATCTGTAACAGGAAAAGAGTGGGAAATACGATGCTTTGAAGACGACCCTGGAAGAAAATCAGTGCAGTGCATTCATAGTGAGTGGGTGCTGATGATCTGCCAAGAAGTGATTAAGATCATCTATTGGTTTTGTGCAATTTTACCACTGTGTATCAATTCATATCACATGCACTCATCTAAAGATACCATGGAGTCTCATAAGATATGACAGGAAACTATCTATCTAATTTATGGCCAGCAGTCATGGGAACTTTTAAAAGGCTATAGAATAAACATCTGAACATACTGTAGCTCCTTTTCATCATAATATACTGCTCATTAGTACCACAGAACATATCCAGCCCGTTCATCCACATTATTGTGCATTTCTTCTATTAAACACTGCCAAATGCAGTGCACTGCCTCAACTATTTCATGAAATCCAGCCATATGGCTTTGATATCAATGGAAAATATGACTGTAAGCCTTCTGCACTCTCCAGTCCATCCCTGCTCTTGTTCTAAAATATGCATGACAATGGTGAGCCTTTTACAAAGTCCACTCATGGCGTCCAACTTTTCCAGCTGAGGATCTCTGACCCTCGCTTAGCTGTTGACAGTCGTCCCAGGATGTCTCCAGTCAGCAGAACCTCAGGTATCTGTCAGCAGAGGCGAGACAGGAAAAGGCTTTAGACTTCATGTGGTAATATCTGCATGGAGATGGAGTCTGGATGGAAGTGTATTCCCCCCTCCATGCTGCTGTTTCCTCCGCTGAGAATTGGCCTGCTTCACTAAAGTGACTCACCATTCAGCCATGCAACAAACATGGATGCTTATCCCCACTTAAATCTGTCCACTCCGTGTCAGGTTTTCTGCTGTGTCAGCTGTTGTGAGTGGGATTTAGTTGTATGTAAACAATGATATTAACCATGCTGGTATCTTGTTAGCCTTCAACCTTGTATTACAGTGGCAGAGCAAGTTGTCCATCTTCCTGCTGATTATCTGGGTTTGGGTAACCGTGCCAGCAGGGCAAGAACGGCAGCCCAGATGCACTTTTCCAAGTAGTTCTCTTCATGGGACCCCAAGGTGCTTTCAGGCCTGCCAGAAGATGTAGTTTGTCACAGACAACTGGAGTTACATCAAGATAATTTTGCCTTGTGTCGCTGTATGTTCAATCATTCATTCATTGATACAGTGTAATTGTGATCTGGAGGTCTGCAGTGTAATGGCTTTTCTGGAAGTGTGTTACTGAAAAGGAGAAAAGAGCTGGGAGTCTTTCTTCAGCTTCTTTAATGTTTACTCTCAACAAACTCCACCGGCATCAGAAAGTTGAGAGAAAGCACACACTGATCAATCACAGTTCTTGCAGTCCCCATGTAGCTTCTACCTTGCTCACATAGCCCCAATGTGTAGTTTGGAGGAGGTGAATGTTAGCTATGGTGCAGACTGTGGCTTACGCACATAGCTGCTGTAGGTATGGTATAACCCTTTGCCACAGGACCATAAATTCAGCTGAAGATTCATACTTTTCATATCAGATAATACAAAAACCCCATTTTGACTTTCTATATCTGCAATCTCATTCCTTTAGTATCTTCTCAAAGCTTGTGACCATATATAGCTTAAGGACAGAAAGTTGGTTTTCTGGGGAAGTGAGTGCTTTAATTTGCTGCACTGCTGCCGGTATTAGTACGATTTTAGCTTTCTTTTTTGATGTTTTATTTTGGAACCTGTTCCTTCACTGACTTACTGAACCATGAGATGTGTGAGATCTTTCTGTGTACTAGACAGCAACATCTGAAAAACTAGCTCATGTCCAATTTTCAGTGAGCCTCTGTACTAAAGATGCTTGTTACTCTCAGAGAAATCACAGTAAACACCGTGGATTCAAGCCTATGTGCTATAGCAGATGCATCCTGAATGCAGTTGGACAGCTGTATAATTTCCAAATGTTTGCATGTACTCTCTTCTACTGTGTATATTGTGTCATACTTCAAGGTTGACATTTCATATCTTTCCTGAACCCTTTAGTTTTGAATCAGTCTCATTGTTTGACAGGGAGTCATGCAGCCTGTTATAATAGCTGTGTATTGTATAGATTTTGTACGGCTCATTCTTCTTCCTGCTAAAGGCTCAACCACATGACTTGGCCAGAGTCTGCAGAATAGATTTACATTCTCTCTGTTCCCACTACTGATCTGAAGTCGGTTTTGATAGTAGTGGTCTGGACCACATTCAACAACTTTTGTGGTTAAGGTCAGCCTCAGTCCGGCGTAACCTGATCCTGATAGGCTCACTCTCTAAGAGCAGCTATTGCAGTTACTGCTCCTGAAATCTATTGAATAATTTAAAATGTGACTGTTTTAGTGTCACCACTTGGCACAAGGGTATCAACTCTTGGCCAGGCTCCTTGAGTACTGTGAGAAAGGACGAAAGGAGCCAGAGGGTGGCGGAGACCCTCCCAGTCGGGTACCATCCAGCCCAGATCTAACCCCATGATGGCCTGTTGACGGCTCCCCAGTGGCTACATGCAACTCCAAGTCAGGACAGCCTTGTTTCACTGGTCGGGTTTCGACTTCTGTGTCTGGTTTTTGGGGGTTGATGAATGGTGCGAGATAAACATCCATAGCTTCCACTTGTTGAACACTTCCTGTTTGGTGTCGCCCAAGTCCTCTCGTGCAGCCAGCAAGGGATCAGTGGCGGGACAAAAGTTCACGACTCCCTGAGAATGACTCCCAGTTAGCCACTTGGTCAGCCTGGACAGCCAGCCAGCTACAGAACATTCCTCTTCACCCAGGCATTTTTGGAGGATGATGTGATGTTGCCTGGGATGGGTGGGATTAGACTGCTAGGAAACTGAAAATATTTGAAGCTAAACACTTGCTTTGGTAGTGCTAAACATTTGACAGATTCGATGGATGTCGTAATGCCAATTGGGGTGATCAACATAGTTTAATTTTCACTCTTTATGAGTCTACATTTAATATCTTACATAGTCGCAATTTCATTTTCAGTGGACCTGCTTTCTGGTGAATGCTGGCAGCGAACATGTTTGACATAAACAGTGAATTTACAGTGCAGCTTGGCGATAGTTAAAAGATTCTCTCACCGTCAAAGGGGATGATAAAGCTTAGCAGGAGGAAGGAAATTTGAAGTTCTTCTGGCATAGGTAATGGAAAAAATCATTAAACCTTTGCCTCAAATGTTAGTTTTATGAATACTTTAATTTTAGTGCTTGTCCTTAGGATGTTGCTGCATTTTCACTACAGCTGGAAATGCTGTGAAAGGCAGCTGCCTCAGCCACAGGTTTCCCTACTGGTTTTGTCAGCACTGTAACTCCCAGTTCTGGTTGAGGGCTGTACATCTGCCTCTGTAATTAGCGAGACAAAGGCCGTTTTGAGTCAGAACCAGGCTACGTTGAGAAACATACAGTAAAATGGCAGAGTATTATAAAACAGAAGGATTTGGATTGTTCTAAACCTTTGTGTAATATCGATTGCATGATGCAAGGTAACACTTGGCAGAGAAAATGAGATCAGCTCAACATTCCTCTTCAAGATTAATTAGACTGAGTTGCAACAGAGTTGAAGGCTTTCTTTGGTTTGCATTTGTGTGCTTTCATCATAGTGTCTTATCTGCCTTTAGGCTTTTTTAGCAAAGGTTATTGTGTCCAATTTTAATCAGAAAATGTTGCTTTGGTGATTATGCTTTAGAATATAGAAACAATAAATGACTGTAATCTCACTAGCACTCTTACCTAAGATCTTAATACGGTGTTAAAGTTTGTGATAATAAACCTGGTCTGGGAAAATTAATCTAAAGAAAGTAGTAAGAGAAAATGAAATACATGAAAATGAGAAGCGAAAATAGCAAGATCGAAGGGTGCAGATGGAAAATGGAGGGACTGCAGTTCACATCAACCAAAACTAACTGAAACACACGGGAAATAAATCACCACCATCTCCCTCCCTCCCTCCCTTGGAGAGTTTAAGTCCACATCTGCATGTTCCTATGGAGCTGGCAGCCATATTTCACCCTAGAGGACGTCCCAACAGCATAGGGCTTTATGTGTGATATACATGGAGCCAGACATTTCCTGGAAAGCACATTCAGCTCCTTCTCAAAAAAAAACAGGTCACCCTCGAATCAAAATACTCACTGTTGGTATTGGTTCTGAATACACACTGTTATGGCCTTAACCTTTTCCCAACTTAGATGGTTTTCAGTGTTCATACTGGTGTATTCCAAAGCCATGGAGTTGACTAAATTGATATCACAATTGGGAATGCTGAAAAAAACCAAAAGTCTTCCATGTAAAACTCAAAAGCCTACTTGCACTAGGAATCTATCAATTTCCCCAGTCTTGGAGTAATTTGTGGAAAATGGAGAGAGAGAGAGAGAGAGAGAGAGAGAGACTCTCCTTGAATACTGATGAGAAAAACGAAAGCGGAGCCGAAGGTGCCGTGCGAGACCCTAACCCCCAGTCGGCGCGTCCAAGCTCGATAACCACACACGAAAATTGTGACATCGCACAGTTCTCTGCCGCGCTAATCATGGGCTTTATGGAACAGCGGTCTCATCGTCCTGCGGCAGGTCGCCTACGGTTACAGATGCGCGGGCGAAGACACGAATATAATCCTACATCCAAGTGAGACCTCCTATAATCCCACACAATATGCGAATGGCCCATAAGTATGAACCGGACTCCACCAGATGGAACTACAAATGCACTCCAAGTCAGAACAAGACCAGCTTAGAGCTACCTTGCGACCTTTCAGTCGAACGCGTAATTTCGACCGTTTCTCGTACTGGTTATATGTTGGCGGAGTTGTTGAAAGTGTGCGCTGAAGACATACAACTAATCCAAATAGCATCTTCCAAACGTTGCTGCAACACAACCTTCCTCGATCTTTCGCCACGATACACCCCAAAAAATTCGAAATAGGGTTTTCCCTTTCCGCCGTTTTCAAGCACCCGTGGATATCCAGTGCGGGGAACCAGATTTAAGTTCCACGGAATACCATCCCTTCCGTACATGACACTCCCAGTGTAGCCCTACGTAGGCGTCACTCACCGTCGTCTCGTCATCACGCCAGTCGCGAGCCTATGTGAGGAACATTCCCTCTTCACCCCATCCAGCATTTCTCTCCCGGATGATGCTGATTGTTGCCTGCTCGACTGCGGTGCTATTGACACTGTCCCATAATACCCTGATAAAAGTATCTGTGAAATTACAATATGTCTGGTATGCGCGTAGTAACATATCTGACAGATTCGATGGATGTCGTCAATGCCAAATTGGCGCGTGATGCAACATAAGTTTAATTTTCGAGCTCTTATATGATACATTTATTATCTTACATAGTGCCATTTCATGTTCAGGTGGACCTGGCCATATTCTGGAGCTGACATGCTGCAGGCGATACATGTTTGACAATGAAACCAGTGTATACAGGCAGCCTTGGGCGATACGTTAAAAATTCTCTGTCACCGTGCAAGGGGATGATGACAAGCTTATGCAGGGTAGGAAGGACAATTTGAAGTCTTCTGGCATTAGGCTAATTGCGAAAACTCTCACTCTCACTCTCCTTTAGCCATCTCAATACAATATCTAGTTTTACTGAATCTTTCTTTTGCTCACCTCTCATCGACCTCACAGCTGGAAAATTGGCTCGCTCTGAATATAGGCCTGCCTCAGCCAGCAGTGTTTTCCCCTACCTGTTTATCTGTGCGCGCACCTGTATTTACTCCACAGCTTCTGCTGATTGAGGAACTCGTATTTGCCTGCTGTGAATTGCAGCTCAGTTTCACCACACTCTCAGTCACGCAACCAGGCTACTGATTGTGAGAATCAACTATCAGTGTAAAATGGCAGATAATGAATAACATAACAGTAAGGATATCATAGAGTATCCGTTTGGTGGTTTGTTGAGTGATCGGAGGAGTGTTTGGCCACTAGTGAACACTTGCAGAGCAAAAATGATGATCAACTCACATCCTCTCAAGATGAAAGTATAGCCTCACCTGAGCCCTGCAACAGAGTCTAAAAGCCATTTCTTTGTTTGCTTTTGTGTGCTTATAATGCAGTCTATCTTAAGTGTGGCGCTGGTGAGCGTGGGTGAGCGAACTCTCTCTGTCCCAATCTCTCTCTCTCTTTGGTGATTTATACTCTTAGAAAGTAGATTCAACACATAAAGAGTGGACTGAGCAAAGACCGCAATGGAATCTCACTATAGTTATCTGTTGCTCGGTAGCTACCATCAGAGATAGCACACATTACAGTGGTGTAGAAGCTTGTGATGAATTAAAAACCATGTGTCTGAGAACATAACTTGTGTGCGAGAGAGTCCTCATTAAAGCACATAGTAGCGAGTCTTTCACACGAGAATACATTGCCAACATAACTTATGCGACACAATGTAGGAACGCCAGTACTACCCACCCTTTAGCAAGATCGAAGGGTGCAGATGGAAAATGGAGGGACTGCAGTTCACCCACATGCAACCGTCATGACTAAACTGACCACCGTTCACTCACCCATCTCCTCCTCCCTCCTTGGGAGAGTTTAAGTCCACATCTGCATTTCCTATGGAGCTGGCAGCCATATTTCACCCTAGAGGACGTCCCACTCAAGCCCAGGAGGTGCTTCTCATGCTGTGAATACACTCTGATTCGGCACGCCCAACATTCTCCTGTGCAAAGCCACATGCTCACCTTCGTCAGAAGACTCCCACCACTCAATACATCGAAGAATTAGCGTCACTGGTTGGTATCGTGGTGTGCTGAATACAACACTGTCTCATGGCTTAAATTTCCCACTTAGATGTTTCCCAGTGTTCAATACGTGGTCCGTAATTAAAAGCCATGGAGTCGACCGTCACTGAACATTGATAGATTCACAATT
>NW_019174404.1:15737428-15860805 GCF_002260705.1 Seriola dumerili
GAGAGAGAAGAAAAAGGAAAAAAAATCTCTGAAGTTAAGTGAGCTAAGTATATTTCTACCATCTGCAGTGCACATTTCTGCCGCCTTACTCTCCTTTAAATGTAAAGTTGGCAAGGCAGAACGCAGGGCCTGGCACAAGAGTCAGAGAATGACAGAATGAGGAAGAGCGTCCCCTCCGGGGAAAAGGGGCAGGGGATGCTGGGACAGCCCTGCTGGCAGCTTCGCATGGGGCACAGAGGGGGTTGTGGCCACCATACAGCTGATGTCTGATGCCAAAACCATCAAGAAGGGCCGCTCCTGCCACCAACTGTGGCTTTGCTTTGGATTTTCTGCGCTTCGAGGTTGCGCCAAATGCCCTTCACCATACTTGACTTTAGCCAGTGGCGGGAGAATAATCTCACATCACTCATCTGCTAATGCCAGCTGAATGGGCTTTGATTGTGATTATATTGAAGTGGTAGCAGCAGTAATTTAGAACCATTTAATACTCAGGAATCCCGGTGACTTTGTCCTTGTGAAGCCAACCACATGTAGTGATTTAGGAACACTTCCTGAGAGACCCTGCTGTTTCCATTCATAAATTTGTAACCATAGCATAACATGGTTCGCTGAAAGAGGATATTTCATTTCCCTCATTATTTATCCATTAGCAGCGTTAAGTTTCTTCTCTTCTTAGATTGCAGTTCACCTTGACTGCATTTGCTGACAAACTCAGCACACTCAGAGACTTCACCATGACAAATGCTGAACGAAGGGGGCTTAATGACAAGAACACGGCCTTGTCAGGATATTAACCCTTGCTTATTTTGCATAGTTAATGACTAATGTGTGCTTTTTCTGAACTGAAGAACCCTTCAATTCAAAAGACTAGTACAAACAGATGTTATTAATCATGACCATAGCATCTGCTAACATGCCAAAAATGTTTCCACTGTCCTGCAGTGAAGAGCACACAGTCTCTGTTGTAGCTACACAGACATATCAGTGCAGTATTATTGATCCCTGCAGTACGAGCAGGTTGCAGAATGTCTTTATTGTGTTGTTTTCTCAGCACTGTTTGCCTTTCCTGTCTTTCAGCTTCGAGGGTGATCTGTCAAACTGATAGGAAGGTGGCAGGGGAAGTGCAATTACATGTTGATACAACAAGTTGTAGCTAGAACAAGAAACCTACTGTGTTATGAAGGGAAAAGGTCTTCAGAAATGCCACCCATATAATAAGCAACATTTGACCTCAGTGAAAAAACACACCAGGCCAAATGGAAAGAAAAGTAGTTGTGTTACAATTCTTTACTTTTGTTTGATTGGTTTCTCTGGTCATTTCTAAACCCAGAGTAAACAGGCAGCCACTCATCATGACTCCTTTTGTCACTGTGTCTCTTTCTCCAGCCGTGCTCGCTGTTCGGTTAGTTCCCCTCAGAGCCGCTCCCTGTTTCCATATTCTCTCTCTGCTCCTTCTCTCCAATCTGCTGTGGTCGGGCGGAGCAGCACAGCCTGTGCAGTCTGTGTGCCTGCGCTCAAATGGCTTTTCCCTGCACTGCACTTGCCATTATTCTTGTCTCTGTGTTTTTAAGCGTTCTGAGAAATTGCCTCTTGGTGTCTCTGTTTTGAAGAAGGTGACAGCTTGGGGTGTTGGAATTTGGCTCTGGACTGGAGTGTTTAGTTTAGTTTAGTTTTAATACACAGGTACAATTGTATTTCTGCTGAAGCTGCTAATTAAACAAAAGAAGCTCTGTAAAGTAAGTTCTCATTATTAATCATAAAGAAAGAGAAAACCTCAAGCAGCTAGTCCCTGCCCACTTTGTTAAACAGACCCCAGAGCAATTTTTAATGTTTCAGTTTGAGCAACAGCAGCATGTCCTACATCCTGCCATTTAACCGTGCCACCTTCTGACCTCCTGCTCTACCAGAACAGGAGAAAGTGCTGTCGCCATCACTCACATAAAATACCCCCAGGTTCACCTGTTTATTTGCCCGTGTGGAGGTGAATCTGTTGGCTGTCCCCGGCTACTCCAGGCCTGAGAGGGAGATGAAGTGTGTACTGCAGTATATCTCTGAGGTGAAGCGCTGGCGGAGGATCGCAGCGGGCTAAACTCATCAGCAGTGTGCGGGGCCTGGCCAAGCATGTTTTAGATCACACTGCTCTCTTCCTGAGAAGCTTTGGATCCTGTGACTCAGCCTTCCTCTTCTCTTGCCTGGCCTCTGGACACTGTTTAATGCATGCAACACTCATGTGCGCGCACACGCACACGCACACGCACACACACACACACTCATACATAAGTAGATGCATGCAAGTAAACAACCCACACATGTACAGGCATTGTCATCGAAGAGAGAGATGTCATTTTACTGTCATAGCTATAAAAAAACTGGTGTTATATAGGCCAAAAGCCACCTGGCTCCTCATTTGGGATACAGTGGCCAGTAACCAAAACAGTGAACCTCACCACCATTATCTCCAATCCACTTCAGTGCGCCTGTACTTCAGGCCAAATTACCACAGAAGAGTATTGTTTCTCTGGATCCAAATAATCAAAAGCCTGGTGGAAATAATTGAGGATTTTCTTTGGAAAGCTTCACAGCGACGTTTTAAAACCAGAGAAATGTGGCTGGAAACCATCAGCTATTGTGGTTGATGTAAATTGGGTAAGCGGGTATAGCTTTGTTAAGGTCTCCTTGATTTGAAAGAGGTCTAGGATGACAGGTGTAGAGTCTCCCTGCTATATGCTGTGGTCTGGCAAGGCCCTGGACCTGAGCTCCAGCGGTTAGAGTTGTGATTCCACCTTGTCTGCACCAGAAATGGAGATAACACACATTCACGCCAGGGCTGCAATCACACACATGCACAGCTCTCAGCGTGCAGTAAGAAGTGAATAATTGCATATGAGCACTTGCACTTTTTCAGACCCGTGTGTTTCTCATCTTACCAGTCAGCAATGTCCCTGCCAGCGCCTCGGTGTTCACACTTTTCTGAAACACAAAAGATACAGGTGTGGGGTGAGTAGTTAGTAGGTCAAACAATACGTTGCTTTGTTACTATTTGACCCTTGTTAATACAAAAGCAGCAATATGCCCGGGAGAGTTGAGAGCGCTGAAGTGCAGTGAAGATTTCAGCTTGTGCGGTGTGGGTGTGGTGTGTTGTGTGTTAATAGTCCTGGAAGTGCATTACTACACTGTCATGCACGTTGAAATTGACTGCAGCTCCAAATATATTTCAAGTTAAGCTTTATTTCATACTTGGCTGAGAAGCATCAGCAGCATCATTCACACTGGATTTATAGCTCTGAAGAAAATAGTGTGTGTTCAAATGATATACAGCCTCACACAGTAAAACCTATGAATGAGCTATGAGCCATGTTCTGCCACATGGAAGGAAACGAGTTAGTCAGCCCATAGAGTGAGAAAGTCACAGCTTCTCTTGCTGCTCTCCCACCACATGAGTTTCCTTTCCCTGCACGAGGCTGCTTCAGTTGGTTACCCTTTGTGGAGTCTTCCTTGTGCAGTTGAAAAGAAGCTGACTTGACTTCAGGAGCAGCACATAGTGTATATGAACATGTTGTGGAGAGTTGGGGCTGAGCTGCTTGATCCTGCATGTGTACAAAGACGCTTGCTTGAATATAAACCCTATGAGGGAGTGCTTTATCAGTCAGCTACACGAATCCCCCCTCCCGCTCTTTCTGCTTCCAGCCGTAGTGTGTTGTCTTGGCCTGTGCCTGCAAACGAGGAGCGAATCGTTTTTGTAATGTACCATTGAAATCAAGCATCCTCCTCTGCCTTTCTTTTCCATGCACTGGCTGCAGAGCAGAAGGGAAGCATGGTCTGGGAGTTACTTGACTCATCATGGGCTGTCGTCAGTAGATGTGCAGTGTATTTTAACAGCCTACAAAATGATCTGAAATGTCTGGCTAAATGAATAGAACAGTGGTCCTGGTAGATGATGTGGCAGCTCTCGGATATGAAAGGGATTTTATAAAAATGTTTGACCTGTTGACACTGAGTAAAGCTTTCACAAGTTTTCCATGGATGAGCTGTTAAATTACAGCTAGACCCATAAATGTTGCAGCTGTGTATTGCTGTATGCAGCATATTCGTAGTCATAACGCCATTTATGTACATCAGTACATGATGCACATGATGTATTATTCTCAGACTTTTAAAATCTCAGTCATCAATATTTGTATTGGTGGCTCTAACTAAAATGTACACCGCGCCTAGGAGAAATATTAAAGAGAATAGTTTAACACTTTCACTTTGCAGCAATCTCTCTCTTATTGGGAATGCTGAAAAAAACCAAAAGTCTTCCATGTAAAACTCAAAAGCCTACTTGCACTAGGAATCTATCAATTTCCCCAGGCTTGGAGGAATTTGTGGAAAATGGAGAGAGAGAGAGAGAGAGAGAGAGAGAGAAGAAAAAGGAAAAAAAATCTCTGAAGTTAAGTGAGCTAAGTAATTTCTACCATCTGCAGTGCACATTTCTGCCGCCTTACTCTCCTTTAAATGTAAAGTGGCAAGGCAGAACGCAGGGCCTGGCCACAAGAGTCAGAGAATGACAGAATGGAGAAGAGCGGTCCTCTCCGGGGAAAAGGGGCAGGGGATGCTGGGACAGCCCTGCTGGCAGGCTTCGCATGGGGCACAGAGGGGGTTGTGGCCACCATACAGCTGATGTCTGATGCCAAAACCATCAGAAGAAGGCCGCTCCTGCCACCAACTGTGGCTTTGCTTTGGATTTTCTGCGCTTCGAGGTTGCGCCCAAATGCCCTTCACCATACTTGACTTTAGCCAGTGGCGGGAGATAATCTCACATCACTCCAATCTCTGCTAATGCCAGCTGAATGGGCTTTGATTGTGATTATATTGAAGTGGTAGGCAGCAGTAATTTAGAACCATTTAATACTCAGGAATCCCGGTGACTTTGTCCTTGTGAAGCCAACCACATGTAGTGATTTAGGAACACTTCCTGAGAGACCCTGCTAGTTTCCATTCATAAATTTGTAACCATAGCATAACATGGTTCGCTGAAAGAGGATATTTCATTTCCCTCATTGATTTATCCATTAGCAGCGTAAGTTTCTTCTCTTCTTAGATTGCAGTTCCACCTTGACTGCATTTGCTGACAAACTCAGCACACTCAGAGGACTTCAACCATGACAAATGCTGAACGAAGGGGGGCTTAATGACAAGAACACGGCCCTTGTCAGGATATTAACCCTTGCTTATTTGGCATAGTTAATGACTAATGTTGCTTTTCTGAACTGAAGAACCCTTCAATTCAAAAGACTAGTACAAACAGATGTTATAATCATGACCATAGCATCTGCTAACATGCCAAAAATGTTTCCACTGTCCTGCAGTGAAGAGCACACAGTCTCTGTTGTAGCTACACAGACATATCAGTGCAGTATTATTGATCCCTGCAGTACGAGCAGGTTGCAGAATGTCTTATTCTGTGTTGTTTTCTCAGCACTGTTTGCCTTTCCTGTCTTTCAGCTTCGAGGGTGATCTGTCAAACTGATAGGAAGGTGGCAGGGGAAGTGCAATTACATGTTGATACAACAAGTTGTAGCTAGAACAAGAAACCTACTGTGTTATGAAGGGAAAAGGTCTTCAGAAATGCCACCCATATAATAAGCAACATTTGACCTCAGTGAAAAACACCACAGGCCAAATGGAAAGAAAAGTAGTTGTGTTACAATTCTACTTTTGTTTGATTGGTTTCTCTGGTCATTTCTAAACCCAGAGTAAACAGGCAGCCACTCATCATGACTCCTTTTGTCACTGTGTCTCTTTCTCCAGCCGTGCTCGCTGTTCGGTTAGTTCCCCTCAGAGCCGCTCCCTGTTTCCATATTCTCTCTCTGCTCCTTCTCTCCAATCTGCTGTGGTCGGCGGAGCAGCACAGCCTGTGCAGTCTGTGTGCCTGCGCTCAAATGGCTTTTCCCTGCACTGCACTTGCCATTATTCTTGTCTGTGTGTTTAAGCGTTCTGAGAAATTGCCTCTTGGTGTCTCTGTTTTGAAGAAGGTGACAGCTTGGGGTGTTGGAATTTGGCTCTGGACTGGAGTGTTTAGTTTAGTTTAGTTTTAATACACAGGTACAATTGTATTTCTGTGAAGCTGCTAATTAAACAAAAGAAGCTCTGTAAAAGTAAGTTCTCATTATTAATCATAAAGAAAGAGAAAACCTCAAGCAGCTAGTCCCTGCCCACTTTGTTAAACAGACCCCAGAGCAATTATTAATGTTTCAGTTGAGCAACAGCAGCATGTTCCTACATCCTGCCATTACCGTGCACCTTCTGACCTCCTGCTCTACCAGAACAGGAGAAAGTGCTGTCGCCATCAATCTCACATAAATACCCCCAGGTTCACCTGTTTATTTGCCCCGTGTGGAGGTGAATCTGTTGGCTGTCCCCGGCTACTCCAGGCCTGAGAGGGGAGATGAAGTGTGTACTGCAGTATATCTCTGAGGTGAAGGCGCTGGCGGAGGATCGCAGCGGGGCTATAACTCATCAGCAGTGTGCGGGGGCCTGGCCAAGCATGTTTTAGATCACACTGCTCTCTTCCTGAGAAGCTTTGGATCCTGTGACTCAGCCTTCCTCTTCTCTTGCCTGGCCTCTGGACACTGTTAATGCATGCAACACTCATGTGCGCGCACACGCACACGCACACGCACACACACACACTCATACATAAGTAGATGCATGCAAGTAAACACCCACACATGTACAGGGCATTGTCATCGAAGAGAGATGAGTCATTTTCTGTCATGCATATAAAAAACTGGTGTTATATAGGCCAAAAGCCACCTGGCTCTCATTGGGGATACAGTGGCCAGTAACCAAACAGTGACCTCACCACCATTATCTCCAATCCACTTCAGTGCGCCTGTACTTCAGGCCAAATTACCACAGAAGAGTATTGTTTCTCTGGATCCAAATAATCAAAAGCCTGGTGAAATAATTGAGGGATTTTCTTTGGAAAGCTTCACAGCGACGTTTTGTAAAACCAGAGAGAAATGTGGCTGGAAACCATCAGCTATTGTGGTTGATGTAAATTGGGTAAGCGGTATAGCTTTGTTAGAGTCTCCTGATGATTGAAAGAGGTCTAGGATGACAGGTGTAGAGTCTCCCTGCTATATGCTGTGGTCTGGGCAAGGCCCTGGACCTGAGCTCAGCGGTTAGAGTTGTGATTCCACCTTGTCTGCACCAGAAATGGAGATACACACACATTCACGCAGGCTGCAATCACACACATGCACAGCTCTCAGCGTGCAGTAAGAAGTGAATTAATTGCATATGAGCACTTGGCACTTTTTCAGACCCGTGTGTTTCTCATCTTACCAGTCAGCAATGTCCCTGCCAGGCCTCGGTGTTCACACTTTTCTGAAACACAAAAGATACAGGTGTGGGGTGAGTAGTAGTAGGTCAAACAATACGTTGCTTTGTTACTATGTTGACCCTTGTTAATACAAAAGCAGCATATGCCGGGGAGAGTTGAGAGCTGAGTGGCAGTGAAGATTTCCAGCTTGTGCGGTGTGTGTGTGTGTGTGTGTGTGTTAATAGTCCTCGAAGTGCATTACTACACTGTCATGCACGTTGAAATTGACTGCAGCTCCAGATATATTTCAAGTTAAGCTTTATTTCATACTTGGCTGAGAAGCATCAGCAGCATCATTCACACTGGATTTATAGCTCTGAAGAAAATAGTGTTGTGTTCCAATGATGATACAGCCTCACACAGTAAAACCTATGAATGAGCTATGAGCCATGTTCTGCCACATGGAAGGAAACGAGTTAGTCAGCCCATAGAGTGAGAAAGTCACAGCTTCTCTTGCTGCTCTCCCACCACATGAGTTTCCTTTCCGCTGCACGAGGCTGCTTCAGTTGGTTACCCTTTGTGGAGTCTTCCTTGTGCAGTGGAAAAGAAGCTGACTTGACTTCAGGAGCAGCACATAGTGTATTATGAACATGTTGTGGAGAGTGGTGGGCTGAGCTTGCTTGATCCTGCATGTGTACAAAGACGCTTGCTTGAATATAAACCCTATGAGGGGAGTGCTTTATCAGTCAGCTACACGAATCCCCCCCTCCCGCTCTTTCTGCTTCCAGCTGTAGTGTGTTTGTCTTGGCCTGTGCCTGCAAACGGAGGAGCGAATCGTTTTATGTAATGTACCATTGAAATCAAGCATCCTCCTCTGCCTTTCTTTCCATGCACTGGCTGCAGAGCAGAAGGGAAGCATGGTCTGTGGAGTTACTTGACTCATCATGGGCTGTCGTCAGTAGATGTGCAGTGTATTGTAACAGCCTACAAAATGATCTGAAATGTCTGGCTAAATGAATAGAACAGTGGGTCCTGGTAGATGATGTGGCAGCTCTCGGATATGAAGGGATTTTATAAACTGTTGACCTGTTGACACTGAGTAAAGCTTTCTACAAGTTTTCCATGGATGAGCTTGTTAAAATTACAGCTAGACCCATAAATGTTGCAGCTGTGTATTGCTGTATGCAGCATATTCGTAGTTCATAAAGGCCATTTATGTACATCAGTACATGATGCACATGATGTATTATTCTCAGACTTTTAAAATCTCAGTCATCAATATTTGTATTGGTTTGGCTCTAACTAAAATGTACACGGCCTAGGAGAAATATTAAAGGAATAGTTTAACACTTTCACTTTGCAGCCAGGAAGTGTGTTGCATGTTTCTCTTGCTTGTTTTAATTAGTTAATTAATTTTCTGTACAATTATCGTTGATAACGATAACGATATTATCATGATAATATCGTAAAGATTTGAAAAAAATAATAATGATAATATTAATAATGCTATCAATCAAATTCAACATTATTTATTGTGTGTTTTGCCTCTGAATTAGACTTGAGTGTAGGGAGGTGAAGAGAGTCTATAACACAATTAACACAATAATAGCATTTCTTATTAGCATTTCTTTTTTAAATATTGTCAATATCAGTATATCACGACACTCCTAATTTTAATTTAAACAGCACAGTTATTTCATCCTTCAGACGTGGAATTGAAGCTTAATTTAATTTCTTTTTAGCAATTACTTGTCATTTCTATATAAACTGCTTGCTCTTAATATGAGACATCATACAAACCAACATTAATAATACATCATCTAAAGGTTACAACATGATAAGTAACATTTGTTTGTGTGCATTTGTTCTAGTGTACAGAATTCTCAGTGTTGTAGTTATGTCAGTACCTCAAATCTCTATGTAAGATTTTCTGCTCACTGCTGAGTCCATCGGAACATCAGAAAAAAATGTCTTTGAAAAATTGAACGGTATATTTTTTTTGCCTGAGACTAAGAATGTATGTTTATATTAAATGTGCTTCACTCCTACTGGACAGTGAGGAGATCAAAGTGAATTATTTAGAAATCATGCAGCCAAATTATATGGAAACTGTTAAAGCAGGACCAAAAACAATTAACGTTGACCAAGACAGAGGAAAACCAGAGTGTTTCCAATGTTGCCCTCTTTTGATGCCTCACTCCAAGTGACAAATGAATTATTTGGCCGTCGTTGATGCCCACATCTAGTTGATCGCATAATTCGCTGTGTATGTGTTTCTTGTAGCGTGCTGTGTGGAAAACTTTTGGTTGGTATTACATTAATAATATGTACTGAAAACAAATACAATTCCACGGTTGGCTTTAATAAATTAACACAGTTTTCCACCCCGTGTTTGATGTGACTCGAACAGAGTAATTACACAGCTTTCCCCCAAGGTTCGCGTGAGCACATAATTGGATTTTCCAATGCATTCATTTAACGGCTTCTTGAAGTATATTTTCCTCTGTTGTGGGCATTGACGTGCACCTCAAAGTCAAACAATGGTTTCCCTATTGTTTTAACATAAAACACTGTTTTCCTATTTGTGAAACTATCACTATAGCTCAGTGGAACTTATGGTCTCATTACAAGCTGAGCAGTGCGGCGATGCAGCACGTTATCTATTAAATCTGCTATACATAAAAACTCATCAAGTTTGTACCAAGTTTGAATACAACTCTCCAACTCTCTTGGTCCAACTCTCTTCTTATTGGTCTCTTTTAAAGGTGTTCGAAAACAAACAGACATCAACATGTTGTGTCTCCTGATGTAGGTCTCTGGGGCAGTGTGATCTGGGTCTCAGCACTATTGAATAATTGCAGGGTTATCAGTCAATGGACTTATTTATCTGGTGAATAAAAGCACCTTGTATCATACTGATCTTGTGAGAGTCTTTATCTTTCCACCTCAAGCTAAATGCAGAAGGGCCTTCTACCTCCTGACTCTGGTTAAGTGTTTCACAAGAACCCTGTACCTTGATGAAAGTATTTAGGTTCAGGGAGGTTAGATAATCCTTTAGCCTCTGATTTTGTAATGCTATCACTTATTCAATCGCTTTTGCACATTCACACCTGGGAGCTGTCCAGGACAACAACAGTCTGGCTTCAGCCCTGGGCTAAGTGCCTGCTCAAAAGTACCTCAGAAGCACCTGTTACTCGTTCACTGTCACAGTTTCCCAGCTGCACTTTGGATTTGAATTGGCGTGAGGGCATTCACTCTAGCCGTTCAGGTCAGTTTTTCCAGGTGTCCTCTCTGCATTGAAATGCCAAAACAATAGAAATTGCTTACATTTTATATTGGGTACATGCAGAAAGAAGCAATGTTAGTTACTCAGTTATCTCACACAGTCAGATGCCTGGAGAGTTCTGGAAATTCTCTGCCAGCATTTGATTGGTTCCGAAAAGAAAACACCTTAGGTTATTTTCCCAATGTAAATATATTATTTTGTATAGTGACCGCTCTCTGTATTTCTTCCATTTTCAAAATGAACTTTTGGGCTTTCATTTCTATCTGAATGTGAAGTTCAGGCTGTGTCATATTTATGTTTACAGAGCAAGAATTAAGACTGGCAGAAGCCAGCAAGTCAACATCATGAAAAACACCACGCTAGTGGTCACATGACAATCATACAGAGTTGTGAAAAGCTCTCTCTTTCCTTTCCCGCATTACAAAACTGGCATTTTCAAATGCATCCACTTTGAAGAGTGTTTTTGAAAAGCTCCATTGTTGATGGTCTGATGTGAATAAAAGGCTGACTGAGAAAAACTATGAAGAAAAAGATGCATTAGCACAGAGATAAAACGATTAATCCATTAATCATTTAAGAAAAAACTATTTTATAAGAATTTTCATAAATTGTAATTCATTATAATTTCTGTTAAATAATAAAATAATAATAAAAAATTATGTAATAAAAAATAATAAGCAACTGTTTTGATAATATATGAATCATTTAGATATTTTTTAAGCATAAATACAGTTCCAGCTTCTCAAATGTGAAAATTTGATGCTTTTCCTTGTCTTATGTGATGATATGTGATTTTGAGCTCTAAGAAACTGTGGTCACAATTATTTATTTATTTATTTTTACTATTTTCTGAACATTTAAAGGCCAAATGATTGAAAGATTATTCAAGAAAATAACAGACAGCACTCATGTAGCAGCCATTTTGCTAGCATATTATCTGTGATACTTCTTCGAAGAGCAGCACTACGAATGGATGTTTTTATGAGCAGTGTTGTTTACGAAGCTACGCATACGCATGTATGTAACCCTTTGCTCCTATAGACTGATCTGGAGCAGGGCACACTGTAACTGCTCTCCACATCTGTCTGGCCTGCTGCCAGACTAATAAAGGTGTGAGGCAGACTGAGGTCAAGCAGCATACTTTTCCTTACTGTAATCACATGGCCATCTGTCAGAGCTTGTGCACCGCTCTCAGCACTGCTTCCCTTTGGCCACCCACCTCTGCCTCACATCACACTTGCACAAAAACTCAAATGTCTGACCACAAAATAATTTGTATGCTATTCTATTTCGATAAGAGATCTTATTGTCCCCTGTGACTGACAGCCCACACATTGGTTTTGTGTGTGTGTTTTTTTTCAGTGTGATAGCAAAGAAACTCAGTGGAACATTCAAAACAAGCCACAACTTTTTTCCCCAAGTGTTAATGTCATTTATCGTTACATTTACATGAATGAGTTATGACTTATGAGTCATTTCTCTAATTTATCATTTCTAGCTTTATAGTGCAACTGATAGTAATAGCTATACAAGAGAAAGCATCAACAGTCTTCAATGCCAAATGGCACAGTTGGTTATTCAAACCAGATCTTTTTTTCATGGCTGTCTTGAGATCATTTGTTTTTGGCTCCCAGCGAAACAGGACCATATTTCAGATCTACCCTCCCACACCCAAACCGTGTCCCGTCTTTCCTCTTCTCTCCTGCCTCTCACTCTCTTTCCTTATAACAGGATTTAGCTTATCAATGGCGGATTAGTTCGTTTAACAAAAGCTTACTACTGCAAAGCCCCTTTCCACTCGTCTTTCCAGCCTGACTTGTGGACCTCACACACAGCTCCTCCGTGCCGGGGTCTTTGGTGTGCGTGTGTGGTCGCGGCTGCTCGGCTGAATGGATTTGAGGATGACAAAAGACATGCTTAGTCACTATGGGCTTCAGAGATGTATGCAGTAGCATGTGTGGGTGATGGTGTGTGAGGGTGCATATGTGTACAGCAGCATGGTGGAGGTGAATGGTTTATTTTTACATGCAGGGAGGAGAAATGTGTGAATATAGGGATTTGTGCTTTATGCATTCATTCCCCCACAGGTTAAACCATCAAGTATAACTTTATCTGTGTGATCTGAACAACACACTGTTAAAATGTGCCCTAAACCTGCCAATCTATTGTTCTTCTACCTCTGGCTTCCTCTTGCTTTAATGGACCTTGGAAAAAAGTAGTGTCCTCTGCCCTCGCAGTCATTACGTGCTGGCCCGCAGATGCTCCTGTACTGGAATGGGACCCTGTTCTGTACAGTGGAAAGTGTTGCACGAGGTGCCAAGAGGAGGTGACTCCAGCTGGCTGGATTTGGGCATGGACCACAATTTTTGTGTGTGTGTGTGTTAGAGAGCAGGCGTGTCAGGCGAGTGGAGGAAAACCCCACCATGACACTGCAGCCGGCTCAGGAAGGATACCCCCCCCCCCGCCCCCCTTCCCCCACACACACACACACACACACACACACACACACATACACCACCACCACCCCGGGCCTGCCTGTGGTGGTGATGGTTTGGGCCACATACCATTAATCACCTCAGAGGGTGACAGGACTTAGGATGTAGCTATGTCAGGAGGAGGGGGCCAGTTGGAAATGTTCCATTATACAGGCACGTGCCCTGTGCCTCACTTAGAGCTGAGCAAGACTGTTTCTGTATAACTATTACCTTCCCATGCTACAATGGCTTTTATGCAGCTGAAATAATCTTCATACAGATGTTTAAATTACCACTCCTATGGAAGTTATAACATAAAAACATAAGGAAGGATGTGTGTGTGTGTGTGTGTGGGGGCAGGGGGGTTATCTATAAGATAAACTGTCACAAAGTATCTTCAAAACACATTAACACACAAACACACCACATGCCTGTGAAGGCTGTTTACATCACAGTATTATCAACTCATCAGTATCATCATGGCAAGGTGTATGTGTGTGTGAGAGTTAATTGTGCGTGTTTGTCTCTGTTGTTTTCTCTGCTCTCATTTTGAATTCAAACAATTTACATCAACAAACTTATTCTGCTTTCCCAGCATGCACCGGGGGAAGAGGTTAGGTACACAGGGCTGACACAGACAGACCTACAGAGCTGTATGCAGGTGAGAAAAGTGTTGCACTGGGAGAAATCCCATAGGAACACAGAGTATTACACCTGACTTACATTATTTCACTCTAGATTACGAGCTTTAACCTTGCACAACCTCAGTATCAACCTCATTTATCGGCATAATTTTGGAGGGGGGATATTGCATAAATTCAACTCTCATTCATTTTAATTTGAATGGCCACATTTATACAAAGGGAAAGTTCACTCAAAATATTTTTTCAAGATAGATGGTTCATGAATGCTATTCTAAGCCTTTCATGGGAAAAGTCAATCGTTGTACAAGAAGTGATGTTTTGTGTTTTGATGTACTTCACTGATCCCTGAAGGGACATATCCTCTTCCACAGGGAGATCAGCGTCCTGTGTTGGACCATCTCTCTGTCCGACCACTAGTCCACTCTGCTGCGTCAAGTACCGCAGCAAACCTCTGTAGTTGTCAGTTTATGTGCAGCATTACACTCCTTCCTTCTGATGGTTCATTCCTCTGTCTTTGTTGATGCGAGTGATCTAATACACCCATGTTTTCCTGAGCCATCAATCTGTCTCGCTGTCTCTGTATATGCGTTTCTTGGCAATTAAAAGACTGCAGGTGTCTTATGTGTCCCGTGCCCAGACACTGTGCCAACCCCGGTGCTCCTGGGCCATAGTGGCATTGTTCTACGCGGCCCATTGTGTGTGACCCTGGTTCAGGGGGAAACAGCTGGTGGATCCTACAGTACCAGCCTGCTTGGAATTGAGACTGGGCTCATGCTTTGGTGTGAAATTACTGAGCTTCAATTCCCGAATTCCTACCACGCAGGACGGCTCTGAACATCCATCTACTGTTGATCGGCTATTTCCACAAAAAAAAGTGATGGTATGCTGTGCAGGCGATGAGAGCCTTTCCTCTGGTATTCAAAACTGGATTTTTCTATTTGAGGTTAGGTTTTGTGTAGATAATTACACATCTACTGTACACTTTATGTTTATGTGTCAGTGAAATTTTTTTGAGGCCCTATGCTTGTGACAAGAACATTGCTCTCCAAGAGGCTACAAGCTGCCCTTAGAACAGGAAGTGACTCAGTATTGACTGGCGCTGCACTTCCTGTGCGCTGATTCTCCTCTACTCCTCTCAGGATGTTTACCTCCTCCTCCTCCTCCTCCTCCTCCTCAACCTCAACGTCTCCCTCTCCCACCCTCCCCTCCGCCCCCTTCCTTGATCACGTGACTTTACATCGGCGCACTCAGCTCCAGTTCATGACCTGGTCTGTCTAGGTTTGGTTTGGCCCAGACATCAGCACTGACGGCGACAGCTGAATTGGAGGTCTGGGCCAGAAGCGGATTTTTCTTTGTGCACACTTATTAAAACGTACACTGAGTACATTAACAATTATTGGAGAAGTTTATCATGATTATTCCCGGTTTGCATTAAGATATCACTGTATTAATGGAAACAATGTGAAATAAAAGACTCAGGATTTGCTCATAAAACAGGCACAAAGCAGAGCACCTGGACTTTATGACTCCTAGTTTATAGATCTGTCTAAAGGGAGGAAAGGAGGTCTGAGCAGGAGCTCTCTTCCTGAGCCACTGGGTTCAAAATACTCCTCACACTGGTCGTGATTTAAGCCACTTGAAATGATGTCATATGAGTGTGTGTGTGTGTGTGTGCTTGTGTGTATTCACAGGTGGTTTACTATAGAACAAACTGTGAGTACAAGTCAGACCAGTGGAGTTGATCAGTATCTCTCTCTCTTTTCAGTATCAGTATCAGATTGATGTAGTAACCATCACTTGCTCACACATTACCTCTGTCATTATTTTTCAGGCTCAGTATTTCACTAGCATCTTCACTATACTTATATCTCAACTCTTGTCTTCACTTCTCTCCAGTTCCCAGAGTGTGGCTTCTTTGGCATGTACGACAAAATCCTGCTGTTCCGCCACGACTTAAATGACGAGAACATCCTGCAGAGGCTGACCTCAGCGGAAGACATCCATGAAGGAGATCTCATTGAGGTGGTGCTGTCTGGTATGTAAAGTGCACTGCAGCTACAGATTGATTTGTTAGTGTGCTTGCTGCCTTGACAATGTCTGCACACTCCTTTTTCTCCAGCATCTCAGATTAGCTAAAACATGAAGTTGTACTAAATGATGAATTGCTACTTTATAGCATCTTTGTTAAGAAAACAAAAACATTGACTCAACAGACCTTGTCAACTGTTGCTCTTGGCGAATATAAAGGCACAGAATGAACCACAGCTTCTAATCATCGAGTCACAGGGTGTTTCTAAATTTATATTAGATATCCAGGTAAGTTTCAAACATCCAAAGTGCTAACCCAGCTGGAGCCTATTTAACCCATGTATTTCAATGAGGGCAAGAGGTATGATATAAAAACTGAGACTGTAAAACCAGTGACGCTGGCGGTTCTTCATTTATGTTCTTCTGCTCATGTCAGCTGAAATTCCAGCAAAGATTGTATACAAACTGTAATACAGTGACTTTGTTGGCACAGATTCGTTTAAGTCTGTTTAAGTCCAAAACAAACAGGCTGAAGGTCATGCTTCTTCAGACTTCCAAAAACAGGAGAAAAATGAACTTAAAATTCCACCACGCAGTATAAACCCAGTGTTTTAAAGTCCAAACAGTTGCCTAAAAACTAATAAACTGGATGAAGCTTCACTTGTTACTTTTTTTGTGCCTCGTCATAGCTGACACACCTTCCAGTAAACGCTGCCTGTTGTGTCTTATTCAAGGGCACTTGTGCAGTAGATCAGATATTTACTATCAGAGTAATCTGTAATCACTCACTCAAACTTTGATATTGTCCTTTTGCAATTTTACGATAAGCGAATGACTCAACACTTAACCCACTTACTCACCTACTTTTACATTTATGATAAATTTGTGTTTTCTTTTCTTCAGTTTTTGTGTATTTCTTCCTCATCAAAGTTCAGATTAGCCACCTTTGTAGCAGCTACACAGGTGTTTGGTTTTTTCTATTTGTCATTTCCTGCAATGAATGAATCAGCTTCCTGTGCGGTGCAGAGACCAACAAATGGCTTAGAGAATCTGTTCCGTTCTAATCTGTTCTCCTGCTCCATCTGCCTCCCCGAGGAAACACCTGACACCACCTGTGCTGACTATCTCCTCCTCTCTCCTGGGCTGGGAGTATTGTTTGCAGGGATTTAGATTGTATAGGTTCAGGATCTGAGGATACTTCAGGCATCAGGGCTGAGGAATGTAGACTAAAGACTGGAGAACTTCCTTCTTTTTGTTTCTGACTGTCTGTGTTTGTCTTGTGCTGTCTTTTGTTGCAGTCTTTGTTGCTCTCTCTTTCCCTCCTCGGCGCTCTCTTCTTCTAATCCCTCCTACCTCAACAAATCCATCTGCAGGTGTAAGCTCCACCAGCGGAGCTAGACACGGCCTGAGATATACTTGATGAAAAGCGTCATTGAAGATCTTAGATTTGCTACATATGCAACACATGCTGGGTTTTTAAAAAAAATTTATTTCATCCCACACTCAATAAACTTGGCCCTCTTCACAAGAGGGGCTTTGCGATGTCATACACTTGATCTTTGTTTGAGAAACACGAGCTGAGAGCTCCACATTCCCAAGCCTTTCATTTGGTTCACAGAAAATATGAACCTTTTCTGCCCCACAATTTGTCTCCTGTCATCTTTTTCGCTCAGCGCTGCCTAACCAACCTGCTGTTGGATTCTGCGGCTGTGGGAGAGAGATGGTCTGAATATCTCTCTCGCTGCGAGAGGGAGGCAGAAGTGGCTTTTTCTTGGCTGTGGGCTCAAAGGAGAGGGCTTGTTTTTCCTGCAGTAAGTGATTGTAGTAGACCCACAGAGTGTAAACATGCTCTGATGTGCGGGGCAGCCCTGGACACAGCGGACACTGCACAGGCCATCTCGGCCCATGAGGTTGGAGGTTTGGCCTGACCGATTGTCCCTTTGTTCTGTTTTTCACTCCCTTAAAATTCCCACCCACTTGCACAAGCTCCTCATTCACCACTGCTGACGATGTGAAATTGATATTTTATAACACCTTCTGTTTGTCATAAATATGGCAAACTTGTTTTTGTCAGATGGAAACTTGTGGCCTCCAAATGGAAACCCGCAGCCTCAAAGCAAACAGATAGTGCATTCATGTGAGCCTCTCCGCTCGTGAGAAGTGCAGCGAAAAACAACGTGTCGAGTTTATGTTTGGCGTTGTTGGATGCTAACAAGCGCGACAAGCATTACATAACAGTGCGACTGCTAAGAGGCAGCCAGTTGTTTTGCAGACGTGTGTGAAAAAGCTCATGAATGCTGCCTTTCATGTGTCGGTGCCAGGGAGCTATGTTTGCCCCATGACATGTGACCTGCCTGAGCTCTTTCAAATAAAAAGCCAAACTACGAAACCTCACCCCACCAGCCGTCACATTTATCTGAAATGGAGTCTTCTCAGATCATCTCTCCTTGCATTGTTGATGTGCCTAAATATGAATATATCGGAGGCTTTTATTGCAGTGATCCCAGTCCGTGACTTTAAGAAAAATATTTAAGTTAATTTCTTTGTTTGGGTTGACCCTAACATTAACCCTTGTCTGTGGAAATGTCGCATTCTTTGTCAAATTAACAGATCAGATTGATTCAGTGTGACTGGCTATTTATTGCCTCAGAGGAATTCTGTGACATCTAAGTGTTTTTTTTCTCTGAATCTCAAATTGTTTTCTGTCTTCAAGGATGTTTTCTCTTTATTTTATATGGAGCATGTGCAGATTCTTTTTTTTTTTCTTTTCTTTTACTGGCCCAATGTCATATTTGTTGTTCAAGTCTGCATCTCATCACAACAACAACAGCTGAGAATGTCCTCACTTGTCCCAAGAAGAATGTGTTTGGTTGAATCACCTCAAAGGGAATGAACTAACACACACTGGATGACATCATCATTGCTACCACACACACACACACACACAAGTTTTGCTGCTTAACCTGAGTGTAAAGATTAACCATTCCCTTGTTGGTCACTGGTCAAATGATTGCACAGAAACACTTTGATAATGCAGGCTGTGAGAGAACAGAGGCTTCACGCAGACATACACACACACACACACACACACACACACACACACACACACACACGTTTGGCAGCAGTCACCTCCATATATTACTCATCTTCACATCTTTGATGATTCACAGTCATGATTAACCAAGTCCTGCTTCCAGCAATGAGCTCAGCGTGTCTGTTTGACACAACACAGCAGAAAAATAAGGGGAAGAATAAGAGAGAAACAGACAGAGAGACGTGTTCACGGCTCTGTTGGATTTGCTAATAAGTGCATAATAACAAAGATGGACTGATCTAACATGATCATACTGCATTTCTCTGGTGTCTTATGGGTGTGCCCTCTCACTTTGATACAAGGAATGATGAAATTGAAGTTGTGCCTCTGCAGATGTGATGCCCTCTACTGCAGCACTGTGGATACAGCACTCATATAAGAGAGATTGCTTGCAGTGTAGCAACTGGCAAAGAGATTCTTCCTTGCTTTCTTTAAAAAAAAAATGTTCCCAACACAAGCACACACACACACACACACACACACACACACACACACACACACACACACACACACACACACACACACACACACACTGTGAGATTCTATATTGTGTGTGATATTGCTTTGATATTAAAAACTGGATGAAATAGCTGCCAGATACATGTGATAAATAGCTGCTCTCTTCTTTTCTTTTGTCATCGTTTCTCATATTTTTTTTTCTTCTGATCCTTCAGCTTTCTTTCAAAAACCATTTTCCAGATTTGTTTTGCTTTTGCCAAGTTTTAGTTATACCACGTGTGTGTTGTTTCTAGCTCAAGCAACAGTTGAAGACTTCCAGATCCGACCCCATGCCCTTTTTGTCCACTCCTACAAGGCCCCCACCTTCTGCGACTACTGTGGGGAGATGCTATGGGGTCTGGTCCGGCAGGGGCTCAAATGTGAAGGTTAGGAACAAACACACATGCACACACACACGCACACCTGGACAGAAAAACTACAGAACACACTGTGTCTTTCCCAAGCCTTTGAGTCCTATAAGACCATTTACTGTATCTCAGGGATTTACTCTTAGAAATCCAGCCTGCCTCCTACTGTTTCCATACACACGCACTTGCACACACAAACATGCTACACCTCTGAACGCAAGAATGTATCAGAGAGAGATACAAGCAAACAAGAAAGATTTGGTCCGGCCAGTGGAGCCAGTGAAATGCTTGACATTCAGATCCCAGAGGAGTTATGGCATGCCGCCTCGCTTTCATTTTTTTGTCATCGTTGGAGCAGATTTGAATCATACTCTTTCATATTCTTGTCATTAGGCTTCATTTGAAGTCCCGTCTGACTATGATTGAATTGAAATAGTTGATTTATTTACCAGTGAAACACACAGTCATAAATTCTCTCAAACAAGTCTTTTCATCAGTGGGGCCATCTTGTGGCTGATATGCAAAATGAAATATGTTTTCACCTCACAGGCTGTGTGCTGTTTTCATAGGTTTTGTGACTGATGTCATCTGTGTTTTCACGTTTTCAGGATGTGGGCTAAATTACCACAAGCGCTGCGCCTTTAAGATCCCAAATAACTGCACTGGTGTCAGGAAGAGGCGACTGTCCAATGTCTCACTGCCTGCACCATCTCTCTCTGTCCCCCGACCGGTACCTGCTGAGAATGCGGTGGTCGTCCTGGATGAGGTGAGTTCTGATTGGTGGAGGTGTGACATATACACACACATGCTTGGAGTTTCCACATTGCGCGTTGCTCTTTCAAAATGAATTGACGCAAATAGTTCTATTAGGGGGGTGTTTACAGCCTGCAGTGTTACCAACATAGATTAGAAACTTTTTATTTTCCAAAAAAAAAAGCACTTAGTGACTTTTTGGACAAACCAGCCTACTTAGCAGAAAGTTTCCAGTAATGCCCTCTACTCTGTTCAGTGAGTGGCAAAGAAGTGGAGCAGCAGTTTTGTGAGTGACAAAATAAGAAAAATACTCTGTACTCTGTTGAGCGATCATTTTAAAAGTAAATATAATCGAAACCAGTCTTTGTCTTTAACTTATGTGTATGCTGATTTTGCTAACATTTAAGTTAACATGTAAGTTAACATGTAATCTTAACGGGCCTCGTTTCAGTCACTATTTCAAACTTTTTCCGTTGTCTGACAACAGAAACACTAAAACATTTAAATGAGAACAGCTGCACTGGGAATTCGACTGTATTAAAATACTGTACATGTGAGCACAGAGAGTAGAAGAGAAGCAAACAGATAAAGGAGTGAAACCAGCTGACACGAGGCAGAACGCAAATACGACACAATGACGTCAGTTATTTACAGCAGTTCCACAACAGTTTTCAGCTCAATTTCACACATTGACCGTACGCGGTCCAGCCAGATACTAGGTTTTGATCTAGTCTTGTTTATTCTCACACACACAACCAGCTGGCTGGAGTTTTGACATCATCCTAAATCAGCCTGGAAGCCAGGTGAATTGGCCAAGAATGTTAGGCAGTCAATCTGCGTGCTGTTAAACGTTTCTAAACTTATCAAATTTGGCTCTTTTCCATGGGTGAATCTCCTGGGCCCTGTTGTAGAACACCGCTGATGCAGAAAATTGAATTGAGCTGCACTGAGCTCTGTGGAGAGATCCTCAGTGAGGTCTTATGAAACAGCTTTTGCATAAGCCCACACTGAAAATTCTCCTCTCGTCTGTGTCCCCACGAAAGGTCATCAGGAAATATAATTATGCTAATGATGTTAAAAGTCCATTGAAGTCCAAGTTTACGTATTTGCTCACTTGCTGGCAAAAACGAAGAGAACTTCCTTCTCGTTTCTGTCAGGAGCTTCCAGACTGCGAGATTTATTCTTATAAAATCAGGAGTAAATGCTCATACATGGTAAAACATGACAAATCTAATATCCTTGCTTCGACCACTGGGATCGTGTAAACTATGCAAAGTCATGCTAACTCAGTGTGACAGACTTCCTTTTCCACTGATTTCTTTCTCTTCTTCTACTGCCATGTCATTATTCACTCTGTCTTTCCCTATCACTCAAATACTCCCTTTGAGACTGTTCTTCCTGTATTTTTCCCTTTGCGTCTTCCATGCATATGGTTTTTAATTCTTCCTAACATCCCTCCATCTTCCCCCTTTTTTTTCCCATCCTTCCAACCCCCGCAGCAGAGGACCCATCAGGAAGCAGGGAAGCGGATCCTGTCCTGGAGCGGCAGGCCGATCTGGATGGAGAAGATGGTGCTGGGACGGGTTAAAGTGCCACACACCTTCGCCATTCACACCTACACTCGGCCCACTATCTGCCAGTACTGCAAGCGTCTGCTCAAGGGCCTCTTTCGCCAGGGCATGCAGTGTAAAGGTAGGACTACATATGGAGAGTGTGTTTCAGCACAACATGGTGGTTGATCAAAGAACATTTTGGCAACATTTTACTAATTCATGTTTTTTAATTTCATCTGCCAGATTGCAGATTCAACTGTCATAAGCGGTGTGCTTCAAAGGTACCGAGAGACTGTTTAGGGGAGGTGGACTTCAATGGAGGTGAGTTGTACATCCAATTTCACAGTGACAGTGGTATACGTATCTCTTAATATTTGTGATTTCAAATGTTTGCATATTTCATGTACATGTATAGAGCCAGCCAGCCCAGGCCCAGATTCAGACACTACCATGGACACTATGGAGGTGGACAGTAGTGATCTGGATGGCGGCAGAGGACTGGACGACCCAGAGGAACCCTCCACACCAGATGAGAGGATGTTTGACATGGATTCACCCTTCTTGGATAGAGAGAAGGACGAAGAGCCCATCAAGACTATTAGGTATGAAGATGCTGATGTAATTACAGGTCTTTTCACTTTTACTTTTTCTGTTGATGATGTGTAAATCTCTGTAGGTGGCACTGTTTACTTCAGCCACCACGGCTGTCAGTGCTCATCTCAGTGACCCACTTCTGTTTTCATATATTATTGTTTTGGACAGTTCAGTAAAGAGTGACAGGGGAAAGACATGCAGCGAAGGTCACCGTCCTGATTCAAACCGGAGACTTTGTGGTTATGTTTTAAACCACCAGGTCTAACTGCCCAATTCCTGTGTTTATTCTACAGCAGCAGTGTTACCACTGCTGCAAACATACAATGCATCACGTCCTGTGCAGGATTTCTGTCAGGAAAGAGCTACCAGACACTGGCTGCTTAGAAAAGCAAATATAAAAGGTCTCATTAACTGACTACAGATCAGTTAAAATGTAATCAGTTACTGTTTCATTACCCTGAATGGTAAATCAGTCAGCAATTGTGATATTAAATCTGGAAAATCTTATTTTTATGTGTGCATGTCTCTAGTCCTTCCACTAGCAGCAACATACCTCTGATGCGGGTGGTCCAGTCCATCAAACACACCAAGAGGCGGAGCTCCACTGTAGTGAAGGAGGGCTGGATGGTTCATTATACGAGCAGGGACAACCTGGTAAGACTGATAACCCCAAAAGCTGAGCAGAGGAGGCCAGTCTGAAATGGGCTGTGCTTAGCCTGTATGCTGGGGAAAACTCCTCCAAAGCTGTGCATGTGCTGAATTCAGCACAGAAGGTATTTTGCTTGAGAGACAACATTTTTAGACTACTGCAATATTGGCAATAATCTGCCATTTAGACTAACCTGGTGTTTGTTTGTTTTCCCCTTAAACAGCGGAAGAGACATTACTGGAGGCTGGACAGCAAGAGTCTGAGTCTCTTCCAGAACGACACCGGTGCCAAGTTCTACAAAGTGAGCATAAAACTGTCATCTCTGCCTTGTTCTTGGAAAATCATGTCTTGTCCCCCGGACGAAACACACAGTAACATTTGTTAAAATGCCAGAAAATTGCGCAGTTTAATAGAAGTGGATTCAATGTGGAGTCCATGGTGATAATATCTTTGAAGTCCTCATGTAGCTCCACAACTCTAATCTTTTACAATTCTAACATAATGACTCTGAAGTCATTAAGGATGGGATACTTTTTCAAATCCTTATTTGAGTAATCTCTGTCACACTTCTGAGAGGTATGTAAATAAAATCTAAGCAGTATATTCTGTGACTCAGCTTGGAGGGCTGTCGTGTTGCTACTGTAAACTCATAAGGTCAGTTTGGCTCAGTGAAAATTCCCCTGTGGTTTTTCACCCTACAGCCTGGTCTTTTCACTGCATGAAGTGAAAGGACACAGTCACTAACAGTTGCTACATGTAGCCACGCAGTATCACGTTAGACGGGACATTTGAAGGGGTTTTGAAGAAAGAGTCAAAAATTTTGACTATAGGGATCCCCATGTAAAAAAAAAAAAAGTTTTAGAGAAGTATTTAATATACGCTTACTGAAATAAAAGATGTCATTTGTTAATCCAAAATTCCCACCAAATCAGGTCATACGTACATTGCACAACCTTATCTCAAAGTCAGTGGTGACTGTGAGTGAATGAAACGCTGTAATTTCGATGTGTAAAATCAGTTGTGGAGAGTGTGTGACACTTCCCGCTCGGTGCCAGCACCGTAGTCAGTCATTACACTGCCGCAGGGGCTTAATAGCACAGTAATTACACACTGAGAACTAAGGGAGGGAACTACAGCTTGCAAGGTAAAGACTTCCACATGTGTGTTGCTGGTTGTTTGTGTATGAGTGTGTATGCACGTGTGTGTGTGTGTGTGTGTGTGTGTGTGTGTGTGTGTGTGTGTGTGTGTGTGTGTGCGTGTGTAGAGTGGGGGGTTGCAATCATTTTATTGTTCATGTTGCTCTGTATGTTTTGAGACTTTAACACCTCCTTGAGCTGTGGTCAGAGCAGTGTTGCAGTGGGATGGTGTGTAGGATGCAGTAGAGTTTCCATGGTGAGAGCCAGCACGTTCACTCTTGAGTGTGTGTGTGTGTGTGTGTGTGTGTGTGTGTGTGTGTGTGAGTTAAAGGGTGGTTTTGTAAGCAGCTGTATATACAGTGCTTCTTTTCTTCTTTCTTACCATCTCTCCTTTATACTGGTTGTGAAACAAGCCTGAAAAAAAGTCTTAAGTCCCTCACCCTTCTTTCCCAATTATTCTGTCACACCCTGCATCCCCTGCCACTAAAGCCATGGAGAGGAAACCTCACTGGGGACTGACTCCTCAGGGTGTGTTTACAGGCAGCTTTATGTGGTTCTTTATTATCAACTTGGCACTCAGCTTCGTTTAAGACCTTCAGGAGGCTAATTGAAGGCTAGCTGTAAATGCTGTCTTTTCATGCTCAAAAGTTTTGTCTTTGTTCCATGCCTGTTGCTTCAGACTCAGAGCAGTACATTTTTATCCGTGATAGATAATGTGAGATGATTTCATGTAGATACAGTAGAAAAAGGGTCTTTCAGGGGTTTCATTTCAGAAACCACAGATTCTCCATATGCTCAGTGTGGATGCGGGAAATCGCCCGTCTTGGGCATTTTCCTTTAATTTCTCTGAAGTTTCTAGCCTGCTGCTGCTCATCAGTGTGTGGCCACTGTCCTCCCCTTTTCTTTATACCTCCAATCTGATTAGTGGTGGTCGTGTGGTGGCTTGCTTGCCAGGCATGGCAGCCATTTTCACCATTTGGAAGCCATAACGGCTCCTCGTTTGAAGATGAGACCCCTGTACTTGTGGCTTTCTCTGAAGAACCTTTTATGGGGTGAGGGGGCTTCTCTCTGTCTCTGCCAGATTGAGTCCTGTCACAATCAAACGTTGCAGACACACACACACACACACACACAAACACACACACACTAACTCACACACTGCCCTGTAGAAGAACAGCAGTTGCAGTGGCTTTCGTTTCAGTGGCTAGCGGTAGCGCCAGCGGCTCGTGCTCAGATGGGGCCTCTGGCTGGCCCTGCCTTGTAATCAGGCAACCAAAGCGCTTCGGCCGCCGCAGGGCCCCGCTCACGTGACCCGGCCCCGCTAACCACAAGCACTTCATCTGATACTCTGTGGTGAGCCACGCGGAGGGGACAGCGTGTGCCTCTGTGAGCCCCCATTGGCTGGAAATTCTGTGTGTTTTTTAATTTTTGACCCTCCCTCCTCTCTTTGATTTGACAGTGAGTATGAAGGGGAAGGGGGGACTTTTAAAGTGTGCTGCAACTGTCCATTCTGTATGTGCTCATAAGACAGAGAAGAGGAAAGGAGAAAGTTAGTTCTTGGATTATTTAATCAACACCCAGCAACTGAGTGTGGAGACTTTGTGTGTGAGTGTTACTACCTGTATTAATATTGTTTCTGTCATGTTATTGTGTATGCTGAGCACCGCATCTTTAATTGAAGCAGTTTTCTGCTCTGATACAAAAATTGTTTTCAAAAAAGATAATCACCAAATTTAAAAAGTGGTGTTACTTTTAAAGTTACTTTAATGTTTAAATCAGTAAGTTTGAGCTTTTTAGAGGCAACAAAGAAACCTGACAACATGGTAAAGTGAAGGAACATGTATTTGTATTCATTTTTATCACTTAATTCATCTATTTTTATTTGTTATTAACTTTCTAAACCTTCCTTTATCTGGTTAACATTAATTATTGGATTATTTTTCATCAAATTTTTAAAAAATATTATTGATCTAATTATCCATTTAGGTATTTTCGTATCTTTTTTCATTTTTTCTCTTCCATCTTTCTAAGGACATACAACCTGTATAATACACATATGCATATTTGTGAATAAGCATGTGTAAGCGTGAGAGTGTTTGATCCCATCTGCTGCTGGACTCTTACTGCTTTGTTTTGTTGAAGAGTGTTTTTTGTTTCTACCTTTATGTCTCAGGTGTATGGTTGTCTGTGCAGACAACACGCAGAGGAATAATGAAATACTAAGAAAGAAAAGAAAGAAAGAAAGAAAGAAAGAAAGAAAGAAAGAAAATAAATTTTCTTATTTATCACCGCCTCCCTACACCCCCACAGGAAATCCCTCTGTCCGAGATCCTCCAGGTCGAACAGTCCAGAGACTACAGTAATCTGGCCCAGGGCAGCAACCCTCACTGCTTTGAGATCATCACAGCGACAATGGTCTACTATGTAGGAGAGAACAACGGCAGTCACTACCACAGCCCCGCTCTGGCTGCCTCGGGAGTCGGCATGGAGGTAGCCCAGGGCTGGGAGAAGGCCATCAGACAGGCCCTGATGCCCGTCACCCCCCAGCCCAGTGTGGCCAGTGCTGCTGGACAGGGCAAAGATCACAGTAAGTAGAATATTTCACAGCTCTCTGGCTGATCTGTCTCGGGGTGACACTGAGAATGAATGAATATGAAAATATGATTTGTTTTTGGAGATTTAAGACAATTAATTGTTGATAAACTTCACAATAGGATTTCAAGGGCCCAAGGATTACATTTTGTTATTTTCACACATATAGTCTTTCTTTATGGCTGCAAAGCCTAGAATGAGGGCATATTTTAATATATAAAAGGTGGTGAAGATGGCTGGTATTTGTAATATATATAAAAATGAGGAATATGACTCTATTTGGTTTGCATTTCCCTTTTCAGTGATGACTTGTAATATTGCAGGTTATTTCCTGTAGCAGCGCGAGGCCAAAGTACCTACTAGAGCCACATCAAATGACAAGAGCCTCGATTATGTGTGTTGAAAGTTTGACATTTGTCCAAATTAAAAGTAGGAGACCTTATTGGTGAAGGTGGTACAAAAAAAACCTTCCATCAACTTTCGACAGGAAGGGAAAGCCCTGCGTCAGTGTCTATAGGCCAAAGGAAGTGAGGCTGTAAAGTAAGTCTCTATTTGACAGTACTGAAAAATTAACTGACATGACAGAAACTGAGACTCACTCAGAAGTTTTGGTCCTTAACATTAAAGACAGGAATTATATCTGAGCCTGTGAACCATTATTAGAGGTTCTATGGTTAGAGACTGATTTATATTGAAGATCCACATGAGAGTCATCCCATTAGCAGCAAAGGATTTTAAGCATGTGCATGACATTAGAAAACGAGGCAGTCACAACAAGCTGTGGACCTGAAACAGAAATTCATTGTCACTTTTGAAACCACTTCAACGTTGTGAAATGACAGCACAGCATATAAAACTGTCCATGCTCTGGAGATCTTCCTTCATTTATGAAGTGTAGGTAGAGGAACTTGTACATGATATTAATATTAAATCTACAAATGTAATTTATGTCATTTTTCCAGGATGAAAATAACATTTTTGTATTAGTTTAATGATCACAACATCATGTTTTGTACTTTCTATTCATCGTGCAGAATTAGCCCCTGCCGCTGTCTAAATTCCAAGTTATGAAATGCAATGCATACTTGCACCATTCTGTCACACATAGCTTCCCAAATCAATTTGATAGCCAATTTATTGTGTAATAAAATGCTTCATTATGTGGGGCTGTGACTTATTGCATGCAGCTGTGATAAGAAGGAAAGTTGTAAAAAAAAAAAAATACTAGTATGTGAGCAATGTTCCTCTGACTACAATCACTTAAGGACTGACTGACTGCTTTATGCACCGGTAAAGTGGCGCTTTTCAGTTGTTGAATGTGGAAACATCATGTGTTTTCTCCTCCAGAAGAGCTGTCCATCAGCATATCTGTGTCCAACTGCCAGATCCAGGAGAATGTGGTGAGCAGGGTTTCTTTTTTTTTTTTCTGAGATGCTGTTGCACAATTTCCCAGCACAGCCTGCACATGCATGCATTCATGTGCTATTAAAGTAGCTGTTGTGGTAACATCAGAAATTGTATCCTACTGTCTTTCACTAAAACCTCCATTGGAAGCTTTTTATGTTGCACAAATGGGGAAGCTGCAGACTTTTTTTTTTTTTTTTGGTCAAGGGATTTTTGTCTTAGTTCCACTTCTGCATTGAGTGAAAGTTAAATATTTGGCAATACCAGAAAACATTTTGGAGGAACAGCAGTTTAGCCAGGCTTTAGATGATGTAACTGTTACGGATTGCCAATGACAGCATGGAAAGTTAACTGAATGTTTCCACAAGTAAAAGCAAAATACCATAATGAAGTAACAATGCAATTTATCTGTGTAGGACATTGCCTCGGTGTACCAAATATTTTCTGATGAGGTGCTGGGGTCAGGCCAGTTTGGCATTGTGTATGGAGGTAAGTTTCTCTTTTTTATATGGTACTACATACCTTTTAGATACTATAGATCCACTGTGAATTCTATTAAAGTTATATTCATTTTACCGTGTCCCATCATATCGTAGGCAAACACAGAAAGAGCGGCAGAGATGTGGCCATCAAAGTTATTGACAAGATGAGATTTCCTACCAAGCAGGAGAGCCAACTGAGGAACGAGGTGGCCATATTACAGGTAATTACCACAATCCACCAAACAGCTAAAGTGATTTATAGCATAATAACGTGTTACAAAGGATAGTGAGTACTGTCCGTTTTAACAGCTCTTTGTTTTGTCTCTATGTTACAGACCATTACAGTTCTATGAAAGCAGAAAATTTCAACTTGATGTCATTCTCTGCTTTTCTTCAGAATCTGCACCACCCAGGTATCGTCAACTTGGAGTGTATGTTCGAGACGCCAGAGCGGGTCTTTGTTGTCATGGAGAAGTTGCACGGTGACATGCTGGAGATGATCCTGTCCAGCGAGAAGAGCAAACTGCCCGAACGAATCACCAAGTTCCTCGTCACACAGGTCTGTGTTTGCGGAAATATGCTTCTCTTGCACGTGCTGACCTTCACTAGAGTGATCCGTAGCCTGTTGTTACTATATTCTCTCTGAAGGCAGCTGGTCATTGTCAAATAAACTGTTAATCGATTAGATTACGGCATGTGTCTTTGCCTTTCCACACTTTATACTTAAATTGCACCATCCTTCACTGCATTTTTCCATCTTTATTTTCCATCATCAGTTCCCTTCACTCTCTCTCTGTATCTTCCCTTCTGTTTTCGGGGTGTGTTAGCCCACTGTGAGTGAGTCTGTGCTCCAGCTCCAGGGCCTGTTTATTCTTGTGGTGAGCTGATTTGTGTGTGTGTCGGGGTCGGCGGTGGGTGGGGGGATTGTTTATGGGATTGGTCTGCATGGCATCACAGCCTCCTCCCTGGCTGTGGATTACAGCCTGCAGCACGCTGGTGGCTTTGTGGGCTGATTAGAAGAGCAGCAGGGCCCTGGGCCTCTGCGGATCCCGGGTCCCAAACAGGAGCGGGACCATTAACAACGGCCCCATTAGCTGTGGCTGGCCTGGCTCTGATGTGGCCGGGAAGGCTTCTGTCAATGCCAGGGTCAAGATAGGCGAGCCAGACGCGCTGTGGTTTTGGTACAGGGCCATAGGCAGACATGCGTGCAGCGCTAGCTTATGCCAGCACTCGTGAATATAGATGGGATGATGAGATGAGATCATATGTCTTTATGTGAAGGTACTGGTCAAGATGGAAGTATTTAAGGGCATTAGCATGCTTATACTGCTGTGATTTTTCCACATGGCAGCACCATAAATTCTACTGCATGGATTATACAAACATTACTCTGTTTATACTATATGCTATTTACATTAAAATATTTAGACTCTGGTCTAAAAAACATTTAGATGTATTGTCATCTGGATTTTTGGAGCTAAATCTGTGCGTTTTGGTTGCAACAGATCCTGGTGGCCTTGAGACATCTGCACTTCAAAAACATTGTTCACTGTGACTTGAAGCCTGAGAATGTACTACTGGCCTCTGCAGAGCCCTTTCCTCAGGTAAAAAAAAAGTATATGTATCAATGTTGCTGCTCTGTCCATATGGGTGTGTGTGTATACGACAACCACGTTTTTCTGTCTTTCTCCAGGTGAAGCTGTGTGACTTTGGCTTTGCCCGTATCATAGGCGAGAAGTCTTTCCGGCGGTCTGTAGTGGGCACTCCAGCTTACCTGGCTCCAGAGGTGCTGCGCAGTAAAGGCTACAACCGTTCCTTAGACATGTGGTCAGTGGGAGTCATTGTGTACGTTAGCTTGAGCGGGACATTCCCTTTTAACGAGGATGAGGACATTAATGATCAGATTCAGAACGCCGCCTTCATGTACCCACCTACGCCCTGGAAGGACATCTCTACAGAGGGTAATTCTTTTGTTTGCTCCTTTACTTGGAAACATCCAAAAATTCACCAATGATCAATCTAATCTGACAGTTAGTTTGTCCTCCACTCTTGTAAACTCTTGGTGGCCTGGTTGCACCTGTATATTCGTGTCAAACTGATACTCAGACATGTAGCCTCAGTGTTGTCCTCCCCACCTACACGTCTGGGTCGCATGAACTTTTCTCTGACTTGTCTTTGTCTGTGGTCGAAATGAATCACTTTCACATCTCCGCAGCTGCCCTAGGTGAAGCTCCGCCCACATAGAGTGGGACATATATTACAAGGTGAAAACAACTGGTGAAGGTGTTGATGCTAATGCGTAGTAAACCAACTAAAGTAACCCTTGTTCTTGTTTTTATACACTGCTGATCTTTATCTTTTCCTGTGAACAAGTCACTTCCTGTTGTATGCTGTTGATATGAGATGCTGTAAGATCCGTTTCTTGACACAGTCTGCACATGATCTATTTCCCTCACAGCCACAGATCTGATCAACAATCTTCTCCAAGTCAAGATGAGGAAGAGGTACAGCGTGGACAAGTGTCTCAGCCATCCCTGGTTACAGGTGACATATATAGTTTTTGACCCTTTAAATTGACAGTTTCTATCACAAATCACACTTGTTCTTCACTGTTATCACTGATGTCAGTGTGCATTACACTTTCCAAGGATATCGATATCTTTCCTAATAATAATCATGTTTTGATACTGATTGTTTTCTATAAAACAGTGGTTACAGTGCAAACAGGAACTAAGACTTTTCATGGTGCAAACAAAGGCTGAAAAACATGTGTCCAGATGTAGCCCACCTGCTGAATCCCTTGTAACTGTAGTTAAAATATAGCACAGAATTACCCCAAATATGAGTAAAAGAAATAAAGAATAACAACAGAAGTGAGATCAATCAAAATCAATTAATATCCGGTTTTTGCAGTTTGCACTCTCTGAATGTCCAACATGGTTCTTACTACAAGGACACTGACTCCTCTAACCATTCATATACAGATGGAGTTGAAAACCTGTAGCCATACAGACTCAAACTATTTTAAATTGCATAAAACAATTAAATAAACAAAGTACTGACTGAATTTAAAAGTCCATATCTCTTTTCCTCAGGACTATCAGACATGGTTGGACCTCAGGGAGTTTGAGACACGGCGAGGCGAGCGCTACATCACCCATGAGAGCGACGACGCACGTTGGGAGGAGTATGCAGACGAGCACAGTCTCATTTACCCCAAACACTTCATCATGGCTCCCAACCTGGACGACATGGAAGAGGACCCCTAGTGGCACGGGGGACTTTCTACACCACGTGTTAAGGACAAAGATTGTCACAGGGACTTTTTGTATGAAGCTTGGGGAGCGGTGGATTTTCCCTGCAGGACTGTTTGTTGTGGAAACAGAGAGAAGCCGATCAGATGGAGAATTACTCTCCAGAGGCTTTAAAAGTGCGGAAAACCCCGGCAGAAATCATAGCATGATGCTCTGCTACAAGCAGCAGGCTGGCGATATGCGTGCCACATGAACGCATTAAAAAACTGTCAGGAGAGAAGAGTGTTCTCTCCTCCTTTTTGCACAAGGTCAAAACATTCCATGGATTCACTCAAGAACAATCACAAGTCAAAATACTCAAGGTGAACTTAAAACTTTTGTTAATGTACCTGTAGTTCTGATTCATTTTGAGCAATAATATGGCTCTGTTCTGTATGTGAGAGAGATCGGAGAGAGATCTCACCCCAGGAGCAAAGGGCACTTTTCACAAGGGATTTACAGCCTGAAAATCAAACACACTTGAGTTTGTTCTCATTTCCAAACTGTTTGTGAGACTGTCCTTTGGCATGAAACTGGAACTATCACATGTATTTGTATATTTTTTTTTAATGTATTTAGTAATTGTGGTAGGTTTTTGCACTATATTACCATTGAACATAGCAACTGAATAGAAACACTATTCGCTGCTACAGAGAGCAAACAGCTTTCGAGGGTCCGGTCTGGGTGCAGAGAGTTAAAGAGTGATAGTCACACTATCACACTATTGGCTGCTGTGTCACAAATCCCAGCAGGTATTTTCAGCCAACACACCGTTAGAGTGTATGATCTGTTTAGTGGCAGCTTATAGTGTGTACGTTTTATCAACTGTCCCCTGGACAAAGTGACAAACAGACGCTGACCAATCACGTCAACAAAAACTTAATTTCAATGTCTCCAAACTGTTTTTCGTAATTAACATTGTTAATTTCTAAAGTGTTACAAGACCATAACCCTGAACCTTCAGTAAATGCAATAATGGAGCCAATACCTCTGTTCAACATGAGGTTAAAATCAGCAATGGACTCTATGTTAGAGCATCATCTGTCTGTGTACTCTCTTCTGTACTTTTGCAGTATTTTTGAATGTGACTCCAATTCTGAAATATGTGTTTTAGTTGCTCTGTAGGTGTCTGAAGTGTTGCATCGCCACATGCGGCCAACTTAGGTTTTCACATAGAACAAAATATTGGTGTCCATTATCCTGTTTATTATGTTGTCAGGACCATTTCGACAGCCCTTTTGTCTAGACAGTAGACATAGTAGAAATTAAGTATAATTACAGTTCGGTTCACATGGGAGTTTATAGTGCTACAGTTTTGTAGTTTGCTTTATTGGTGTGTTTTGGGAGTACCTTCCTGTTTCCTGTTGTCCTTTCCCTGTCTTTGTTGCCGCTGGATTGGCAGGTGTCAGTGTTTTGTATATTTCAGTTCATACCAATGGAATAAAAACCCATCTTCTTAACTGAGAATGAAAGTTTTCTTCGGGTTCTGACTGTCTTCTTGTTCGTGCTCATGACTTTAATAGATTCTGGATTTCAGTGCCGCAGCATGCATGCATGCATAAGCAGCCCTGGCTTGTAGTTTTGTGTATGTTGCATCATGGTGTGTGAGTGAGTGTGTGTGTGTGTAGTGGTTTCACATGTCAGATCCCATTCTCAGCAGCTGGATGTGATTGTTGCACCACACCGAGCAGTTTGCCGAGCCAGTCGCTCACCACAAGGGAGTAATGACATAGTTAAAGAGGGTGGTGGTGATGTGGGGGTTTGTGGAAGACTTTGAAATCACTCAGGATAAATGCTATCATGGAGTTCCTTCAAGTATCAAACGTGTGTTCAACTCCAGCCATATGAATGAAATGTCTTATTCCTGCACTGTACTTCTGAATGGGTCTATTGTCTGAAGGTAAAATTCACCATAAACTGCAGAGAATAGACAGCTGTCATTAATTTAGCAAAGTCTTTGAAGTGTGCGTTCCTTGATTCCTTCACCAGTGTTCACCGCACTTACTGTAGATACCGACTGACCACTGTTAGCAATCATGGCTAGCCTTATTATAGTGCTATCTTCTAATAGCCACTGATGAGAAGTTGAAGATACTTTTTCTCTTCAAGATACTCAATACTGCTCTCCTGTGTCTGTTAGTCTGAATGATTTCAAGATGTGGACCTTCTTAGCAGGCCAGATGACCCCATTAACCCCAGAGACATTTATAGTCTCAACAGGCACAAATACAACAGCCCTGTTAGAGTTCACTGAGTTGATCTTGAACTAAATAAATACAAACTGTCCTCCACAACTTTAGAGTAGCTTGTGTTTGTCAGATGTAAGGATACAATGTGAAAAGATGTGTATCTTCAGCAGTTGAGAGAAAAGGACATTAGTGCAAATGTTCTGGGGAAATAAGGTGCAATGTCTCCCTCCTCTGGTTGGATGGAAGTGTAATATTTCTGGTGGTTCATGGCTTTCTTCAAAGACTTAAATGGGTTTTATGCAGTGTTGTTCCATTCAAAACAATATTCCACTTTAGTAGAGAACATTTTAATGTGTATTTTATATTGTCAGGATATTTGACTTTCAATGTGCAGAAAGATGTAGAGTTTGACATGAGAAGACTGCTTTCACATTCATCTGCAGAAGGGACAAATTTTCTCTATGACTGCTTTAAATCTCAGTTTCAGAGGAGCATGATTTTGTGACATTACGACTGGTTTAGAACCAGTGGTCCAGAGGATTATTTAATGTAGACTATTTCTATACATCATAAATATTATGCTAAGTGGGCCTTTAAACTTTAAACAATAAAAGCTCACAGTAAACCGCAGTACAGTTACTATTTCAAAGAGTGCTCTCTGATGGCAAGTTGGCATTATTTTGAATATAATGACAAGGAAAATATTTAGTGTGTGAAATGTGTAACTTATGACATTATGAGCTAACATTATCAGAAGGGAAAAATGAGCAACATACAGGCCCCATGTGCTTAAACTCTCAATATATACTGTATATCTTTACTGTATATTAATATAATGTCATATGGGGACAATTCATGCACAGCCTCCACGGAGAAAGCAATTCTCTTTGCTGCCAGAGGGTGTCACTCTTTGTAGGTGAATCCACTGAAATTGTGAGGGAGATTGTGGAAGTTTCTGAAACAGTAGGTTTGGTGAAACATTTTGTGATTATGAAATGGACAGAGATTCATTTTTGCCCCCTGAAATTTGATTATCAAATCATATGTGTTGTCCTTCACCACATTTAGAGTTAACCTGTGTAAATGCCAGAGATTTTGAGTGGATGAGTCATAAAAAAATCTCCTTTAGAGTGAACTATAAAACACATTTGAAAGGTTGATTGGTAATTTACATGAATTAAGACTGTGCTGTCAGATGTGTGTCAGGAATAACATCTGTTGAAGGATTAGAGACAGCGATCTGTCTTTGTTGCCCTGATCCTGTGGTCTGTGTATATTTGTTGAGCAGCTTTGCCTGGTAGCTTCTGAGCACTTCTCTCGTCACCTCAAGGGGAGGTCTGTGTGTCATGCATCCTTGTCCAGCACCTCCTCTCCTCTCTCCTCTCTCTTCCACGTCCTCCATTCCTCTGCTTCTCCTCTCTACTTCATGCTGGGTATCCATGGGCTCCAGACCAAACAAGCAAACAAACAGAACAACAGAAAAAACCTATCACCCAGACAAGGTTGGTCTGGGCTTGGGGGAGAGATGGGGAGAGATCTTGTTTACTTTCTGGGCCAGTTCCATTTCACTGTGATGGCAGAGAAGGCCTCCCAGGACACGGCTATCCACACTTCTGTTTGACTTCCAGCAGGGATCAAGGTGGTTCTCAGTCTGCACTGACACATCATCTTCTGACCCAATACACAGCTGGCTGCATCCACGGGCCTGTAGCCTTTACCTAAGCTGATCCTGTTCTCTTTAGCTGTGGGCCTGGCCTTTCTGTGAGGGACTTGTTGGTGTGGCATTCAGCTGGTGGCCTTTCATCCTCACAATGCCGTCTGTCAGTCATGACCAGTAAATAGTGATTCATTTAATTAGTATTATCGTACGTTTTCAACAAATGTTGACTGGAATTAAGAAATGCTAAACAATTTCTCATGATGTGATGTCTGATACTAAAACAACAAAAAGCTTAACTTCATCTGTTCAGTGCTTTCTGCCTGCAACTAACTGAAACCCACACACTACCCACACTGTTTTACTTTTTCTTCCCATGTCCTTGACAAAGGGCACAAGTCTCAAGAAACACTCTATCTCCAATCTCTAATACAATCTCAGCACACAATGTATTTTCCCTATCTTTTTTTCCACATTAAGACCTGGATGACAAATGAATGCAGCTGCAGAGGGCATTTACACCTTGAATGTGTGTAGTGGAGACAGAAACATGATGAATGGTTGACAAGCTCAGCTTTCAATTCCGCTGCATGTGCTCCTATTGCCTAGTGAGAGTTGTGTGTGTCAATTTCCAGGGAATTTTAGTTGATGAAAAGATAGGTTATGCTTTAAATTATATGTCTTCGAGGTCAGAGTTTTAGACCATGTATTGTAGAAAAAAAGGTCAAATCTGTGTGTGTGGTGGCTGATTGGGACATCAAGTCACCCTTTTGTTGTAAAAGCTGTGGAGAGAGGAAATGAAAGCTGGAAATGGTTTCCTAGTCTGGGAAAATGCAGATGAGCTATATAGGTATGTTTGATTTGCTGACTCCAGCTGTGCCTGGAGAATTCCCCTGACCCATCCTGTGGACTGGTTGCTGTGTGAGGCCACATGTACCCCTGTTGCAAAGCAGGCAGGCGCAATACGCAACCCCCCCCACTGCCCTGAAAGGACTGGCCATTGAACTCTCAGGCAAGTGGCAATATTTGCTCACCTGAAATACACACATCTTGCCAATTGGGGTCGGGGTGGGCTCAGGGACTGGGGAAGGACCCCTTGATGCAGCTGTGGCCCGGAGAAAGACCAGACCAGGAAGTTCTGTGGCTGGAGGAGGGTGGGGGCTGTCTTGGCGGGGGGTTGTTTAGCGGTGGCGGCCCTATTGTCTCTTAAAAGAGGCAGGGACCGTATTTGTTCGAAGCCGCAGGAGGCTGATGAGGTGCTAATCTGTTGAGTGGCTGTGTCATTGGGCCGCTGTTCCCAATAGCCTGTTAGCTGTCAGGGCCTGTAAAAAAGGCAAAATTTACGGGCCCCTGGCCAGGACTCAGCCATCGGTGTCCACGGGTAAGCAAACACAGATTGGACACTTATGTTGTTGCTCTGGAAGGGCAGGCTTTACCACCAGGCTTCTGGGGTGACACATAGGCAGCCCCTTTTCAGCCCTCTTCATGAGTTGTCGGCCCCCTCTATGCTCCTCTGTAAACACTACAAATTAGCCATCTGCATATGGATGGACCCTCAGCCCATACAGGAAGGAGACAACTGCCTGGTAGAAGGTAGAAGATATATGCTCTGCTCTAATGTAGACCAGATAAAACATTTCCCCCCTATCAGCTTTTAATTTCTATCCTCATGCATACGAATCAAAGATAGCACGTTCAGACACAGGGATTTTAGATATGCCAGCAGCGTGGCTCTGCTCAAGAGAGTGTGAGATTTTGTTGTATGGTGCTTTGAAGCATGAGAATAATGAAAGTGCAGGGCTGGCCAGTTGTCTGAGATGGGCTCGGGTCAGCAGTCAGAGGTAATCCCAAACTTGAATTTCCCCATCAGCCTGGAATACAGATAAGACAGCAGCAGATATGAACCTCACTCACTCACTCACTGAGTGACTGATGGAAAAAGGAAATGGACCAAAAGCCTCTCCAAGATGTAGAACTGAGATGTGTGTGTGTGTATGTGTGTTTTCTCAAGAGGTCTCTCAGAGATGGTTGCAGCTCAGCACATTTGAGGAAAATGACCATTGTGATGATCAGAAGAAGATATTGTATTAAAGACTGAATTATTTCATAACACTGTGTCTATTCAAAACTACATCAGGATAGTTGATCAATTACTAAAACTGTCAAGGAAAGGATGTCAGTATCTTTGTGCCCATGTCCCTCGAGTCAATTAGGATTAGAAAGACCATTGCTGATACACAACTCTTTAATCATCCGCCCAGGTTTGCCCTCTTGTCTGCGCTGACGGGGATCTGACAGCATGGCGGCCGAGTGTAAACGGCAATAGCTCATCATGGATTATGGCATGGGCTTGATTGTAGTGATATTTAGACACAGAGCTTCCCATGGGAGCCTGGCACTTTAATTAACATAGCACTACTGGCCCCCCTCCTGTTTTAATTGCCTTCAGTCTGTGATTAAATGTGTATTGACTCTGCAGTTGGTCCACTAATGAATAACAATGCGCTGATTTGGTGATATTAAATCTTTTGGCTCTAATACACACCCTATCCATGTTGCTTAGAAAGTTCAGACAAGGAACAATGGGATGTGAACAGACATATGTCAGAGTTGGGGTATATATAAAGTACATAAAATATATCATGTAATCCACATGATGTGTGAGTTTTTTTCTTTTCTTCTCTTTAAATTCATTCATAGTTTTAAATTTGACAGATATCTACAATTAATTATCCACACCAATACACATTAAAATGTTTTCCAATAAACTGCTGGTTAAAAATGCCTATAGGTTGCACCTAACTGGTTTATAAATGGTTAATAAATTGTTTCTAAATTTTGGGTTGCCGCCTTGTGTTTATTAATTCAGTTTGGTAATAATGCAATTATAAATGTAAGCCATCTGTTAATAAATTATCATGGATGTCTCAATTTCAAATAAGCCATAAATGTAAATAGGTTGTTAATAAATGGATATGATCCATATATTTGCAGCTCTTTTTTTATATATAGAAATTGGTCTAACCAGTCAAGTAGAGTTTTAATAACCAGGCAACCCAAAAGTTGGTCTCATTAGTAATTTTAACTGATCTATATAACATTATTAAATGATTTATTAATGATTAATAAAGCAATTTACTACAGCCCTTTATGTACGGCTCCCTATTAAAAAGTGGTACCCACATTTATTTTATAAATGTAAAACTTAACACTTCCACCATGGGACCTCCTGAAGCCACTACTTCAGTGCACATGCATTCTTTAGTGTCATCTGATCTGTGCATCACTGGGGATCCCACCTTCCTGACTCTACTCCTGTGGTCCAATAGATAAACTGTCACCTTGTTTGATAAATGAAGGGCAGCAGTCAACATAAGGTCCTTTAACATGACAAGTACTGAATCTGCAGTGCCCTGGATACAGTCAACATAAAACATATCGAATGGCATTCCTCGCCACATTCCTCTCAATATCAAAAGGTGCATATTTGAGGATATCCTTAGTGCGTTTACGCCTGTGTTTGCTCCCTGACCCACTGGGGCCAGTGCAATAACTTTGGACTCCCTCCCACTGCATCTCGCTGCAATGACCACTCTCAGTTTTTATTTAGCTGGGTTGTGTGCCTTCCCAGTCCAGCCGCTTTTCAGATTCATTTCCAGGTAAACACAGTGTGGCCAGCCACAAACCTGCAGCCAACAGGCGTTGTCACAGCTGTGGCAGATAATGGCAAGTCCAAACTCCAGCCCGGCTCTGGAATGTTTACTGTCACCACAGGCAAGTTGGCAGCAAACATTTTTTTTTCCAGCACTTTCTAAGAGGAATACTCTCTCGTTATTAATTTTATTTTGATGAATTACATGCTTAACCCTTTGCCCTGTGCTTTTTTTGTGTGACTTGGTGCATTCAGAAGGACACAAAAGCACAAAAAGCAACATTGTTAAGTGAATCTTTAAATTTCAGTTGGAAAAAAAAGGCTTACTTTGAAAGTTGAAACTTAAAGTTAACACATTCCTGCCAACAACTCCTGGGTGTTTGAAGGAATGTTCGAAGAGTTCCGCCTCCCTCTCACAGAGCAGAGAGCACACGGTTTCCATCCCCCTGCCCTGCACCCAAAAAAAAAAAAAAACCCTCCCAGACACCCAACAGCATCTGTGCCACAAAACTATAGGCTTTGTGGTGCCATTTTAGGGCCTTGCTCATGCAGGTGTCTGTGCTTCACTTCTTTAAATGACTCATTAAACTTTCATCACCTCGTGTTTGCCCTTATCATAACCAGTAAGGGAATGGCACTTGAATGTGTGAAAAGTAGCACTGATCATCATGGAGGCTAATCCACGAGGGGAGCAGAGATGTAGGGCACATGCACCACTGGGGATTTGTCAACTTTACAAGAACAAAGTGTTTTGTGACTCGTACTTCTGAACACAGGCAAATGCAATGTTGTGTTTTTTTCCTTTGTATGCACACGGTTGTGAAAGCATGAGTTGGAAAGAGAGCATTCAACAATGAATGCAACAGCAGTTTGTGTGGCACATGTTATAGTGATGCTTGTGAAGCATTTAAAATGACAGGGCTCCAGTTCATGTGCTGAATGTGCTAAACATGTGCTTCAAAAAGACAGATCACATACTGCAGATTAAAATTCAATTAACAGGATAATCAGAAGTTATTAATGATTTGACCAGAAGTTAACATGTTCTGCACTGTATTATTAGCATGTAGCTTTCCACTGGTACAATTATGCTTCCTCATAATATGACTATAATATAATCATAAGATGGTTTTATTGTGCATTGAGCTCTGAAATGTTTATGTGAAAAAACATTGTTCACAAAAATTAGATCCTGTTTATTGAAAATAATTCCTGTTTTAAAACAATTTCTCAAAATGGTGTTTCTGTTCATTTGACATCTATTTGCATGTCATCACAGTCAACTTCTCATTAAGAAACAGGCCTACGCACAGTCTGTGTATGTTACAGTTAAATCGGGGAATAATGCAGTTAAATTGGATGTGTGATGTTTCAGTCACTATTTGTCATCCAACCATAATGGGTGAGTGGCCACCACCACTGTTACAAGTTAAAGAAAATTTAATGTTGCAAGGCAGATGTTCTTGTTTTGGTGGTGAAGGGATGGTGGAATTTAGTGGCATATTGTAATTGCAAATAGAGATGAAGGGGAATTAAAATATCATCACTTGATGGTCACACTCCTCCTGTGTCCTCTGCACACACTTTATTTGTTAATTTCTGTTTAAAAAAACCTATTGAACCACGAAACATTTAAAAAGGTGACAGGAGTGAAACAGAGCCATGTTTCAGTTCTCTAGAGTATGTGACCCATGCAGTGTAGATATTGCCAAACTGACACTGACTGATTTCCCTCTGTTGCCCAGGAGAGATGTTAGAGATGTTGCACAACTTTTTTTGTACCCCACTTGAAAATATAATTGCATGATTTCCCTTTCCACCTGTGACATAGAGACACTGAGTGTATTAGTATACACACACACACGCACGCACGCACGCACGCACGCACGCACACACGCACGCACACACACACACACACACACACACACCAGCGCATGAATAATTACACACGAAATCAGGTGATAGAGAAAATGGAGCCAGCTGAAGTTTTTGTTTTTAACTAAATCCAAAATGTGACCTTCACCCATGTCAGAGGAGTCCAGCAGGTTGATGATTAACTGTGGAATTAGCAACATGTCTCATTCAGGAACATAATGTCATGCAGGTCAAGGACCATTTTAGAGTACTGACAGTTTGTGTCCGTCTGTTGGAATAACTATGTGAAATCCTCATATTTTCAGACATACACACATAGATCTGGTGACACTTTAGGAACAGTCTTATTGAAGTTAACACACACTGGGAGATTTTTGGTCAGTTCACACACTTGTGTAAAAAAGCGTCCTACACTTTTCTTTTTACTCTGAAAAACCACCATGCTTGTGTAATATGCTTGATGCAATATGTGTGAAACAGATCTTGTTTAAATATTTGACATTTTTAAATGTGTAATTTTTGTATGCATTATTCATGATGAGGCATGTATGTTGTTTTATATTAAGACCTACATGTTCATAATCCCTAACACATTAGGTACAGCTCTACAAATAATAATATATGTTGATGTAAAATATGTAAATAAATATTGAATAGTTATTTTCATTTGTTTTGTTTTTTTTTGTCATTCCGAAAATTTGAATCTTTAAAAACAATAATAATCAAAACGAGTGTTGACTGAGTGAAGCCGAGAAGGCGCAGATTTGAGCTTCTCCAGCTCCTCCGCTGCAATCCCCAGTCCTCAAACACACACGCAGCGTTTTCTCATGATCTCATTTCCAAGTTAAGCAGACTCTGTTAGTCCCTCGTCAACACGACAGGTTTACTCGCCTTTACTAATGGGGCTCTATACTGATAGTTATGCTCTTGCGTAAATATGCAGTCAAATAGATGTACAACTACTGACACGTGGCTGGCACCGGACTGCAGCCTCACCTTGATGTTTGTGTCACACAAATACTGTACAGACAAGCAGAAGAGGCCTCAGCCGTCTGATACTGAGACAGTGGGTAGAAATAAAGTTTCATTATTCAAAGAGCGTCAAAAAAAAAACAGTATGAACAACACCCAGTCCACCCCACACCATGGTGCACACTCTGAACTGACATCATTAACATTTATATAAACCCTATACTCAGTTTAGCAAATAAAAAGGTGGGTAAATAGTTTGCGGTTTAATAACCTCTATACACCGCTGTTTATTGTGGCTTACATACATTATTTTGCATCTATTTATTGTCAAAAATTCAAAAGGAGATGAACACAATTTGCATCGATTCTAAAATGTTTCACGGGACTTTCATTTCAAGGAATTGGGCTGCTTTTTGTGCCACAAACACAGTTGGAGATAATAACCGAGAGAGGGCGCTCTGAAGCTGCGTCTGCCACATTCAACACTAATTAATACATTTAGAAACAGTAACACTCTCATCCAGGTCAGTAAAGTAGAACAAAATCTCGCCTGTTCGTAAATTATTTCGTGAAATTATTTAGGAAAAGTGGCGCGTATTTTAATGGTGAGACAGGTGGAAGAGTCCAGCAGCTTTTTATTCAAAACATCTGGGGCAAAGTGATGATAACAACTGGCCTCTTGGCATCACTTGAATATTAACCCATTTTACCAAAAGTGTTGAAACCATCTGAATGGAGCTCAGAAGGCTCCCCGCGCACTGCAACACATACATTCACGCATGCAGGCCCACATCAGCGATCAGTCTGCAGGTTCACACTGCAGGCGTTTAAAAATATAATGATGTTTTTCTGAGTAACAATAAACAGCTGGATATGGCTGGATTCGTACAGCAACACACCCCTGCCAGTGTAATAGTTATTAATGAAAAGGCACATTTACCTAAAGCGGATTTCTACTATAGATCTACCTTTATGAGTATTAAATTCATAACTGCCTTGTTGTTGATGTAAAATAATTAACAGTTATATATAGTAGGTTTAGGCTATAAATTCCTTGAATGCAATAAAAATGGATTATGATTGCAGCTCCGTTGAAGTGGAATAAGTAGGTTGCGCTTATTGAGGATGTGCGTAATGAAAAGCACACCAAGGACGAGCGGCAAACATTCCTTTTATAGTTCCTTTTTTTTAAGCCAAAATACAATAAGATTAGTTTATAATGAAGCTTTTCATATGAAACTGTTCTTTTCAGTCAGCTCAGGTGTACAATTGGGGTGGTGGTGGTGGTGTAGGGAGGGAGAGGAGGAGGGGGGAAGCTTGAGGAGTCTCACATCTAGGTGCGAGGAGATTATTCAAATAGGGCCCAAGGCGTAGAAGTAGGGATTGGAGGCTTGCCTAGCGCACAGAGCTATATCACAGCGTTAACAGGCAGCTCGGAGCGTCATTTGAACTCCAGTCACTGACAGACGCATTTCACGGCTGGCTCCATAAGACACACATGCGCCAGTTCTTGACGAAGGGACACACCGACGACCCAAACACACTCAGTGGTCCCCAGTCACCTGCTATTAGAGAGACTTTTGGCTTTTCCTCTGCTGGGAGACGCTTTGTAAAAGTCCTCCATGATGCTTGGAGCAGTTAAAATGGAAGGACACGAACACACCGACTGGAGCACCTACTACGGAGAGCCCGAGGTGGGTACCTTAAATATATATTTTTTTCCGTCTAAAGCCGATCCCATTTTATACAACTCAGTATTAGCCCTGAGATAATATTAACTTTGTGATCAAATATTGACTTGAGGCGCCTCCAAATCCTCCCCCATCTCCACGCAGCGCACTATCCTAACAAAGTTGCTTGACATGTAGGGGGGGGGAAACTTTTCACTCGGATTATAATTTGAGAAGTCTATACATATCTTTACTGAATCAGATTATTTTTTGTCATGTTTCCACTCAACAAACACCGGAGCTGTTTGATTTCGTGGAGATTGATTCAAATATTTGTGTTGCAGTCGCTGTGAGCTCAGTCATATTACGTGTCAACAGTTTCATCAGCGTTGTTGTACATTTTGTCTAATTTCATTGACCTGCTTTAACTGTGGCATTAGACTACATGGATTCTCAAACTATTTCACGCGAGAGCGAAAACCCTTTATGATCATTTCAACCTTTACCAGCCTCTGCACATTTAAAATAAGCCATTATCTTAATATTATTATGTATTATTAAATTAATAGTAATAATAATAATCTGGTTTTATTAGTTTTAAAGAAAAACTAACCTATGTTTAGTAATTGCAGTTGTATTTACTTCCTCAGTGTGATGATTGTGCCACATGAAACTGATGAGTTCCTCTTTCCCTCACTGACAGTGTTACACCTCGGTTGGCAACATGAACGCGGGCCTGGGAATGAACTCTATGAATACCTACATGAGCATGTCCGGCATGAGCACCACTGCCAACATGACGGCCAACTCCATGAACATGTCATACGTCAACACGGGCATGAGTCCCTCCATGACCGGGATGTCACCGGGCACCGGAGCCATGAACGGCATGGGCGCAGGCATGACGGCCATGAGCGCAGCCCTGAGCCCCAGTATGAGTCCCATGACCGCGCAGCCCGCGTCTATGAACGCCCTGACATCCTACAACACCATGAACGCCATGAGCCCCATATACGGACAGTCTAACATCAACAGGTCCAGAGACCCTAAGACCTACCGCCGGAGCTACACGCACGCCAAACCCCCGTATTCCTACATTTCTCTCATCACCATGGCCATTCAGCAGTCTCCCAGTAAGATGCTTACACTGGCCGAGATCTACCAGTGGATAATGGACCTCTTCCCTTTTTACCGACAGAACCAGCAGCGCTGGCAGAACTCCATTCGCCACTCTTTGTCATTCAATGACTGTTTCCTCAAAGTGCCCAGGTCGCCGGATAAACCCGGGAAAGGCTCCTTTTGGACTCTGCACCCGGACTCCGGGAACATGTTTGAGAACGGCTGCTACCTGAGGAGGCAGAAGCGCTTCAAGTGCGAGAAGAAGATGGCCATGAAGGATACCGGCCGTAAGGGAGGGGACGGCGGCTCCTCCAACAGCAGCTCTGAGAGCTGCAACGGCAACGAGTCCCCGCACTCCAACTCCTCCTCCAGCGACCATAAAAGGTCCCTGTCGGACATGAAGACGAGCCAGGCCCTGAGCCCAGAGCACGCCGCCGCCTCCCCGGTGTCGCAGGGGCAGCACCTCATGTCCCAGCATCACTCGGTCCTTGCCCACGAAGCGCACCTGAAGCCGGAGCACCACTACTCCTTCAACCACCCCTTCTCCATCAATAACCTAATGTCCTCGGAGCAGCAGCATCACAAAATGGACCTAAAGACTTACGAGCAGGTGATGCATTACTCCGGCTATGGCTCCCCCATGGCCGGGGCTCTTTCCATGGGCTCCATGGCGGGGAAAGCCGGTCTGGATTCTTCATCCATACCTGACACAACTTACTACCAAGGCGTCTATTCCAGGCCAATCATGAACTCCTCATAAACTCTGCACCCCTCCTTCCGATGTGGACTTTCTTTCCTTCAATTTGTACATTTGTAAAAAAAAATATAGAGTTTGTGTACAATATGTATTTCAGATATTTTTGATGTTTCCCACCGTTTTAGTTGTCGAGTTTGTTAGTAGCCTTATTATTTTGAGAAAGGATGTTGATAATAATAATAATTAAAAGTAACGATAATGTGACGAGATCTGTTCAGAAGTCGGCTTCAGGAATGGACCCCAAAGACAAACAAAAACGTGCTGTAAAATAGCCTCCATCTGCATAACTGGATTCCTAAATGAATTTAAATGCCTCGCAGGATTTCTTCAATCATTTGTGTGATTCCTATTTATGGCTTGTATATGTGTATTCTTGTAGTGACAAGAACAGAATCTATATTAAAGTGTTATTGGTTTTGTTTTCTGAATATGACCATGTTTGACCGTTATTATTACTATCATCATTATTATCATAATTATTATCATTATTATTATTATTATCATTATTATTTTTTACTATAACTACTAATTATTATACTTCAACAGTAGTGGTAGCCTAGCAGAGGAAACCATTAAATGCTGTTAAGAGTTACTGGGGGTGGACTTTGGGGCTAAGGTTAAATGAATAGAACAGAATATAAGCAATATATAATTTTACACATTACATACAAACATTACTTTTGATTACAGTTCACGTTAAACACATTAAATATTAAAAACTAAAATTGGTCAAGAGGAAGATACAAATAAGGACAGAATTTTTTTATAACATGAATAATAACATCGACGCATTCTTATATTCAGGGGTACATAAGATGAGTTTCCCGGTAATAATAATAATATATAATGATATATAATGATATATAATGATATAAGTTCATCTTTTTTTCCTTAATTCTAGGGATAATTCGTGTCCACGTGCTGTTATGATAAGGCGCATATATTTTCCGCAGGGATTAATCGCTTTGCTGGACAACACTGAGCACAATGCTCTCAATTTGTCATTTCAATGTAAATAAAACAAACACACTCTCATTAATCCAAAACATAAATTTGGATATTTATGGGGGAAAAAAAAGTTCATCCACCACATCAGCAGCTTTGTGATATTCTGAGACTGATGTGACGAGGAAGACAAGACAACCCCACAGAGAAGCAGTTCAGAAAAAAGAGAGTGAGCTGAGATATATAAACCCTACTCCAAGTATGCTGCAAATAAAAAGGAGTGTTTTCTGTAGAAATTTGCCCCGTACAGAGACTCGCTAACATACATGTGTGTAGGCTATATAATTTGATGTTGCTGATAGGCAGCTGCTGACTCCCAGTGTGCAGGAGGAGCTGGTCAAATACTAACTTTGTAAATTTATTCAATCAGCCATTTAAATTCCCACACACATACAGTGAGACATATTATGATTCAGGCTGTCACTCACACACCCTGCCTGTCTGCCTGCCAGTCACCCAGGTTGATCCCACTTCCACACACATCCACACACAGGCACAGTCTCTCTCTCTCTCTCTCACACACACACTGCAAAGTTTAGATCAGTGACTAAGATTAAGTGTCATTGTCACATAAAACAGCGTCCCGTGGCGCAGGAGAATAGTAGCTGGAAAAGGGGGCTGATTTGGGAACAGAGCCGCCTCAATGCGCTGCTCTAACTTCTATCCTCACAATCTGGGGTCCATTGTCTACTCCCTATTTTTAAAGTAGTTGGACCCTCCCCTCTTGTTAGATAAGATAGGCGAGTTGTCGTCCAAATGAATCGAGACCCCCCCCCCCCCTGCCTGTTTTCCCCTGCTGAGCTCAAATCCAAGGCCAGGGGAGTTTGGGGACATTTCTGCTCCCCTTATAACCAAATAACACCCCTTCGCCTTCTGAACACGTAGGGCCTAAAGTGTGCGTTTATTCTCCAGACCCTCTTTACAGATCGTACTTTAAACAGCGTGATCTGCGAATAAACAAAGCCAGTAAACAATAGAGTGGAGGCTATGCCCACATATAGGAAGAGTACACACACAAACCAAATTGCACAAGTGTAAACTTTGAATAGGACGCCGCAGCTCTGTAAATTTACACAGACATTAAATTTCGTTCTATTCATTTTAGACATATAATGCTAAGCTGATTTTTTTTATAGCACACTGATCGATATCTCTGTAAAATAATCATTTTTTTAACTAGCGGGGCAGTGAAATCTTTGCTTTGTGCTAAAGTCAACAGTGACAGAGTTTGAGCTCAAATAAATGCCGTGATGTCTGGAGCCCTTTGCAGAAGGCAGAAGGCGAGCTTCTACAATGGGCTCCTGTGTGGCTTGCCAACAACAAGCACCGGCTATTTTGCACAGGTATGAAGCTTTTATTTTCTACAACGCTCTCTTTAGTATTTTGAATCTTTATTTTCTTTTAACTGGGAGAGAGAGGTGGTTTGATGGCCGTTCCCGGACATGCATGGGTAGGAGGGGGGGTGGTGGGGGGGTGGGGTGCAGAGGATGATATCCTAAATTCATGAGAAAGGAGACCTATTGGATTTCACGACAGGGTGGTGCAAAGCTGAGGGGATCTGCAGGTTGTGTGCTAGAGGTTGCTTCAAGTTTCTGTGTCTTTGAGCATCGTGATGGAGACGGATCCTATTGCTCTGTAAAAAATAAAAAAAAAAGCCATAACAACTAATTTAGTCTTGTTGTTGGTGCATCTTTAAAATGCAACTTTTAAAATCGATTGAAAAAAATGCAGAGGATGAGAGAATTGCATCCGTTTTCAATGGTGGTGATCTCTTAAAACTAAACCACCTCACAAGGCAGCAACACTTCATCAGCATCTAGAAACTATCACCTCATTCAAGAAAATGCATATTGATTTTTACTGGAGAATCTACAGCGGATCTGATCACTTGTTCAGTGACATATGAGACTCAATGTGGACCTATGACTTGTTGGGATGGATATTTTTTGCAGTGTGCGGCTGATTGCTATCATTGCCGCTGCACTGTTGTCATGAAAACGAGCTTCGCTGCAGCCCTTACCCTGCTGCTGCCTTATCATTAGACCAGTATGAAAATAAATTTTTACACGGTATATTACATTGTTATTGTTATTGTTAAATATACATAAAACATTTCGTGATTGTGATTTAATAAATTAGGCTACATGCTTTTTCTTATTCAAAAATCGGAACTTTATTATAGATTTATTGTCATTTAAAATAGGCTATGTTATTAATATAATCTAAATTTAATAACAACAACAATAATAATTATAATAACAATGATAATAATAATAATAACAAAAATAATAATAATAATAATAATAATAATAATAGAGCCACTCATAATTCTGCACTGATGCTTTTACAAAATAAAGTCGAAGAGGCCGTGTTTAAATAACTAATTCTTCTAAATCTTAAGTAGATGGAGAGCTCTCCAAAATGTCCATTTGCCAACATTAAACAATTGTGTCCCGACGCGTCTCTCCTCCGACCCTTTAGAGGCGGGATAACCCCAGTCAAGCCCTCTCTAGTGCACGCTGAGATGGGAATGGCCTTTTGGAGCTTTGCCGGTTCAAAGGTAACCGACCTCAATCTGTACTGACGGACAAAAGTTCGCCGAGGCCACATCACTGCACCTTCCCCATCTCTTTAACTTTGTACTGGCTTTTCCATCTAGGGAGGATAGCCTACCTCTGCAGCTCCTGGGCGCGCCATCATAGACGAGCACATCTGTTGTTATAGCAACTGAATAAAGGATGGTCCAGCCTGTTGATCCTTTTTTTACTCCGCTAACCTGATTTCTCCGCATTTCTTGTGGACGCATTTGCATATTTCTTGATTAAAGGCCTGGACGTCAGACCGCGATCTCACAAAGACACAAAGCTTTCAGACGCATCTCTGGCAGAGAGTCTGACCGTGGCTGCAGGTCGGTGACAGAAATGCTGCAGTTACTGAAATATTATGTAGTTGTGTTAAAACGAGGCATGCATGAGAGAGCAATGATATAGAGACACAAAAATCTGCTATTCATAATTCAGCTTCCTTTTTTTATCAGTAGCATATTGTAATAGAACAATAACCAATTTACATATTTTTCTGTTCATGCCTTTAAATAGCATCTAATTGTACCAGACCGTTTAAGTGAGACATTTTCCCTACAGCAATGCATTTTAATGCCTAGGCGAGTTTGGGCCTCTATTTTCAATGACTCAGTTCCCTATGAGCCATCCACCCATGGGCGTCAACTGATTATAGCAGGGTAAGAGTGCTATCAGTCACCAGCGGTTTTATGCAGGACAGAGAAAAAAATGAATAAAAATGTTAGAAAAATATACGGAAGTTCCCATTAGGGCAGTAGCAGCAGCCGATAAAATGAGCGTGTCACAGCAGAATAGTGTGGTAATCACTCCTCCAGTCGGCCTAACAAAGACTCTTGGATCATCACTAATGGCTCGTCTGATTAGGCTGTAAATCTGTAGACTATATTAAATCAGGTGAAGAGTTATTTCAGGGAGTCAGATGGTGTTATATACAGCAGGGTGTCTGCCGCACCTTCAGGCTCTGCGCTGCAGCCCGCTGACTGGAACACCCAAGTAGATCTGTCTCCATGACGACGGCGGGACACCGGTCCAACAAGCTGTAATTCTGTCTCAGCCTTTTGCAGGGGAGGGACCGTCCACACTAGCCCGACTTAACTCCTCTTTCACCAGAAATACTCCTAATCCCATATCCTAGCAAGGCAAACTGCCGTCCCTCAGTATATTAAAGGGACCACAAAGTCAAAACTCAAAGCCACCCATGGTTTCTCAGCAGGCAGCCCGTCCCGGTGCGAAGCTCCGTCCTCCCGTCCGTCCATAGACCATGGATGTGTCTCCAATTTTCTCCGCACTTATTCACCGGCAATGAATACATTTTTTAGGCTTTAAGCTATTATAATTGTTTAATGACGAAAAGTGCATGTATGTGCATGTGCGTGTGTGTGTGTGTGTATGGAAGGGATATTGTTGAGACTGAGGTATCAAATTTAAGGACACAACTTAAGTTTTAGATGAAAATATTTAAAATAAAAATCTGTGCTCATCTAATCAATGAATAATTATTTTGATCTCTATTATAGCTGTAGTGCTGCTGTTTTATTATTATTATTATTTACTGTCATTATTGTATATTCTTTTCTAATACTGGCTAATAATTGGCTAATATGATGAGTGCACAACCAAACTGGATTAAAAGTTTTGATACCAGCCTGCACAATATAAAAAATGATAATTTGCTTTAAAATTAAAATTGAAATTATAAAGTAAGCTTCAATGCTAATTTGTAGCCTAATTAAAATGACAAAGAATATTCATTTTGTTGTCAATTTTTAGACTGAATTTTAAATGAAATTAAAGTAAGGTTAATATAAATACACGTACATGTTTGCATTCTACATTATTATAGATTATTTTGCTATTTCAGGCCAAAACAATGAATTCAAAAACATGAAGTAAACTACAGATTGGACAAAAATATTAGTGCATAATTTATCAATACAATTCAAACTGTACTATAACTTTGTCTTGCTGCTGTTGTTCACATTGTTTCACTGTGTTTTAGGACTTCTAAGGCCTCAAATGCTTAGGTACATCTTAAATCTCCTTTATGTTATATTCTGTTTTACTAGGCTAAAGGAAATTGAGAAGTTAAATTAAATTAAACTGGAACCTCTGGCAGACAAAGGAACTGTTTGACTGTGATGGCCTTTCAGTGAAATTGAAAAAAATGATTTTTGGATGAGTCTTCAAATTAAAGTTCAGCATTTCTAAATTATGCACATATAGTTTTATATTATGTTATTATATACTGTAGTTAATATCTAAATGTTTGGTTATTATATGTTGTGGAGAACAATCTGCAGTGAGTAGAAACTAACAGAGAGGTCTGTTCTTCTGCTCACAGAAATATCCTTCTAGAGTATAATCAGGGATTTACAGATGTGCAGCAAAGCCATAGATACTATACTCATTTCTTCTCCCTTCCTACTGTTCACATAAAAACATGACTCCTTCCTCCTTTCTATTTTAGCCTTTTTTTTCTTTCAACTGAAAATACATTTTACAACAAGAGGCAGATTTTACATCATAACTACTCCCTTCTTATCATAATTAAAGGTCACAATATAACCTTAAAGTAGTGAAAAGTTTCAGTCAACATAACTGACTGATGTGGCCGTTATTTTTCAAAACTAGATGTATGAGGGCCAGGTTAGGGTTCTGTTATGATGGAGCAAGAGGTGTGTGTTGGAGAGAGAGAGATCATGAGACAGAAAGCGAGAGAAGGATGGCAGGATAGACAGGGTGAGAATGCGGTCGATGACTGTGATGTGTCTGCACTCTTCTGACATGACTATGTGACATTCCAGTGCAGAACTCCTTCATGTCCTGAGTGAGAGAGAGAGAGAGAGAGAGAGAGAGAGAGAGAGAGAGAGAGAGAGAGAGAGAGATCCATCAACAATGCCCATTGAGTACTGTGAGGCAGCAGCTGGTGGGACGTGCAGTGACCTAAAGGCGATCTATTCAGGCCAGCACGGGGTGCCTCTCACTACCCTGCTGCTTTTATATGGCTGGAAGTGGATGGATGGTCAGTGTTTATCTTTGTAAAGTATTGCAACACAGGTCTGCCATCATGCAAATGGAAGGGAAACGGTCTCCACCTTACCAAACTAACTGAGGTTTCATTAGGGGACCAACTGAAAATCAAGGGTGATGGAGATCATGTAAATGTCTGATGAAAAAGATAAAACGGCGATGACAGTCCAAGCTTTTGTCTCTCAGGAGTGCTGAAGTGAGACTCAGAGGAGGGGGAGATTAGCTTCTCAAGGAGAAACATAACGCGTACAGAAAAACCCTTCATGCAAGATAACATATGTGTGATCAACCAGGCAGAAAGATACAATATTGGATGGAGATTAAAGGTGCTCAAAATATGAAGTTAGGTATTGCTTGGGTTGACTACTGGAAACATTTGTGTGCATGCACGCACTCATGCTTCTAGCCCCTCTTTGGTAATTCTACAGGCATTTCCCAGTGGGTCTCATGCCTGTCTTTGAGATCAAACCTTGTTGGCAAAGCTACCATAAAGCGATATGTCAGTCAGCTGTGGTAAAGGGATGCCTGCTTGGCTGTGATTGATCTGCCAAGGTTTCTTTATTCCCCTTGAGGCTCGATACCTCCAGGTTTTAGATTCAGCAGTTGCCAGTGCTGATGGATATCTGGGGCTTCTGCTTTTGGAATAGTACCACATTATATCCTCTTTTTCTGACCCATTTCCACCCGCTGTGGCACATTCAGCAGCACATGGCCATAACATGGAAGCCAACATACTGCAGTATCTCCTCACTTCCCCCTCAGCTCCAGTTCCAGGAAGTGGAGGCAAAGCTTTGCCAGCCAATCACAGCGAAGGACACCCAACTCATTAAAAGTTAATGAAACCTATAAACGTGGTGCGCCAGCGATTCATTTAAACCCCCAATCCAATCTCCTCTCCCAGCAAAGGCAAACAAGCCCGTGTGCCCCCAGTGCCGTCCTCGGAATAACAAACTACGGAATATTTTGTCCTGCATATGTTCTTCTATGCAGACATGTGCACTGTGATAGGCTATCTTACAATGGGACTTGTCCAATTTAGTGAATGCCAGGATGGCGTTCTGCAGGGGTGAATTCTGTAATCTGTGTCCGAGCTGAATTTAATGCCTTTACTTTACACTGCACTGCTTGTCGGAAATGGCCACAATAGATATGCCATTTCAACATTCATGAGAATCACTGACATTCAAATAATGTGCTCATTTTAATACCGTATGAGTGTGAGCCAAAAAAAAAAAAAAAACCTGTCCTCACGGTCATGCAAGTCTCAAGAACTATTCTTGATCCATGCAGATGTGAGGGTAAGCCCTCTTTCCCTTCAGATAAACCCCGTTCTTCCTGCTCATTGTCTATTCACCTAATAGCATTGCAGCTCTCAATTTGATAACAACCCATCAACAGCAATAAAGTGCCACCTTACAAGTGTCCAAATCTTAAGTGTGGAACAATATCCCCCCTTGTCTTTAAGACCTCCATTTCAACACAGCCCCAGTGCCCCATAGTGCTTCCCTTGGGGGATTCAAATTAAATTCTCCCCATGTATAGCGCCACTGTCAGCCCGCTAATGAATTCCCATACCCTGACTTGAATCAAATTAATCCCCAATTTAATCCCATATAAATGGCTGTGTTATTTATAATGGAAAGGCTGATGCTCAGTTGAAGGATTGAGGAAAGCTGGGAGATGTCTATAGGGCTGTTGAACAGATTATGGTGAAGGATGAGGCCTCTATGTTTTCCCAACTGCAGAGTAGTCCCCTGATACACACTATTTAACCCTCGCCTGCTTCACGCTGACAGAAACATCACGGCGTTTGTCACTTAATATCCTTTCAGATTAAGGAGTCAACTGGCATATTTATTGGTCAGAGCAGGGATGCTCTTATCTTGAAGTGCCCAGCAGAAGGATAATGTAATGTGCGAAAGGTGCACATACTGCATATCATAAAGTATTTGTGAGGGCCTTGGTTACAGTTAAATTAGCTGTGAGCTCAGACTTGTTACAACCAGCCACTGTTTGAGGTCATAGTGTCAGGGACAGTTGTGTTTATGTATCGATGCAAATTTCACACTGGCTTCCTTTCATATGCAAACCTGTCATGTGAAGAGAAGTTGCATATTTTTTGGGTACAACTCCCACTTTTTAGATTGGAGGGCCACCGCCTTGAATGATTTTAGTCACCAATAGGTGAATGACAGGTAGTTTGTTAAAGAGCTTATTTATACAAACAGAACAGCATCATGCGGCACGGTGATATATTACCAATGCTTTTTAGATGCAAATATAATGGTTCACTACACCGTCAGATGTATTTGAGTAAAGAAAAGCAAAGTCCAGATGGTGCCTCCAGGTTCAGTTACTGATGTGTGGCTCTGAAGACTGGAACTGTTGGACCGCCTGTTCCTGTGTTGTTTTTGGCCTGTTCATATAAGAGTCAACAGAGAATGAAAACACATCATCCAGATACACCAGCATGATGATATTTATAAAAACTGCTGCATTTTTTTACTCCAAAAAAATTAAAAATTTTAAATCTCTGCATAGGATAAATGGGATATTTGGGATTGATACACTTGATTGGAAAGTGTGTGAGCAGCCGAAATTTAAACGGTATCAACTTTGTGATTTTATTTAGTGCATTTAAGAACGTTAGTGCAAAGTTTGTCATAAAACTGGAAGTTCAGGATCCCAAAGTTGTTGGTAAATGGAGTTGGGTTGGACATACGACTTGCAGGCATATATAGCTTTTCAGTCTAAATGTATGATTTACTGTGTATAGTTATTAGGTAAGCAGTGGCATGGGATGGATATGAGGATGACAGACGGTTCTGAAGTCACTTTGGCAGTTCAGAGGACAGTTTGGAGCCTTTAAAGCTCGGTCCACCAAATGTCTGAACAGCTATGGTTTATTGAGGCATCTGTAAGCTTACTCATTTTATTGCCAAGCTTGGCTCGTGTACCTACCGTGATGGAGAGGGAGAGAAAAAAAAAAAACACACACACAAAAGTTTGCTGTTTGCCTTCATTCCACCAAATCCTTGACAGCCGTGCTATAGCCCATCACTATTCACACCATTGTGCTGTCACAACAACTAAACACATCATTTGTGTTGCAGAAACTCATCCTGTATGTATCCAATACCAAATGTTTGGCGACTGAGAGAGGCGATGGTGGGTGGGGTGGGGGGGTTGCATAATTTGCTAGGAAACATTTTACCGAACATTTGGTGATAAAAACGCCGGCGTCGGCCCCGAGGCTTAAAGCAATTAATTCAGGATCCTGACATAAACTCTCCAATCCTTTGACAGCTTGGAGCTGAAATAAAAATGCTAGTTCTCCTGGGAACGGCAGGAGATAGCTGGCTCTTTTCTGGACTGTTTGCTCACTGGCCCTGAGAGCAATCTTCCCCAGTCAGAATGAAATGCAAGGACACAAACAATGTACCGGCGAGAGAATGGGAGATGGGGAATGAACAGTTTGGACTATTTGCTCAGCAGAAGGGCAGCCACAATGGCCGGCCCATGGCTTTCCCATGCATCAAGCCTCTTAGTCTTAGGCCTCCCTTTGTTGCCTGGTTTCTTCTTCCCCGGCCAGATAAGAGCCCAGCTGCCCTATACTTTTAATTCCCATTGTACACCATACTGTATGGTCATTTATCTGTCCACATTCTGCCTGCCATGACGGTGTTGTCTAATTGAACGGGTTATCACATGTGTATCTCTGTTCACCTTAGCATGTGTACTCGTTTAGGGATTGAATCGCTTCCACTTTGGTATAAAAGGCATGGTGGCAGCCGGCGAGGGGGGATAGCGGCTGACCCCTCTTCTCTTCTTAGAGGAGGCAGCACAAGTCAAGCACAGGGTGCGATAACGATACCCAAGTGGATTTTTGCCTAAACTGACGCCGAATTTCCAGTTTTACAGTCATTTGGATCATTATCAAGCGGAAAGAGAATGAGAAGAGTTGGGTTTGGAAAGTGAGAAATATCAAGGTGTGTATAAAAGTAATAAACAGTAAGGTGTCCTATTTCAAGAAGCCGACAAAGATGTACTTTTCCAGCCAAAAGCTGAAAGCTTCTGAGGGCTCTTGAGGGAGAAATGAGATGCGGTCATTATATGACCTAATGGCAACTCCAGCCAGAAGAGAGGGCAAACAGAGCAAGTGTAGTGGCTCTGGCTGAGAGAAAGATCCATATTGTGCTCTTTTGTTTTGGTTTGTTGGTTTGTGTTTGCATTTACATTGACCAGTTCTCTGCTGAATGTGTATTCACACTCAATACATGTAATGTTGTCTGCGTGGCAGGAAATGGAAGTAGCGTGCTTCCCAGTTGAAGTCTGCTGGGAATAAAATAACAATAGTAAATGTGTCCGAAACAAACAAACAAACACACAAACAAAAAGAGGAGGAGTGGGATGTCACAGGAGAATCAATACACATAAGATGAAGGAGCATATTCATGCATGTGAGCAGACACTCGCCTAAACACAAACACACACAGACACACACACACCCATCCCCCTCTGTAAAGGTTGTGGTGTCAGGGACCCCCTGGGTGGTCAGACTGAGGATGATTTCTACACAATATGATGTTGCGAAGAAAAACCTTTGAAATAAGAGAATGTGTGGCTGTGTTTTAATACTATTATGTTTATAGAACCACTTTAAAAAAATGTTATGTATACTTTTACGTAAGAGTTGTAATGTATTTGAATAGAGTGGCGAGCGGCTTTTATGCTCACAGAAACGACAGGAAAACTGTTCTTATTCCAGTAGAGTGAAAACACAGCCCATGATGATTCCACAGTGGTTTATTCTAATGGCTAAGCTCTTAATCTGTCAGATCAGATTTCAAAGTGCCAGGAGCTGTGCCAAGACAGGTCCCAGGAAGGAAAACCCTTTTGTTTGGGGCAGAAATTTTTAAATTTAAGACCAGACTTTATTCACAAGGGCCCTAATCACAAAAAAGGTATATGACCTGTTACAGAAGCAATACCTCAAAGAGCAGCATCATTAAGAAACAGTAAGTGCTTGTTTTCACATCCACCTTTGGTGCAACATCAGCATTTTGCCAGCATGTCAGACCTCAGGTATGGCAAGATAAATAGCTGTCTTATTTGTGCCTGTGAGAGCCTGGCTCCTTGTGGGGTGGTGCTCTCAGCTTCACGCTCCACCAACACTGAAATAAAGCTCTGTTCGAGGCATTTCAACACCGCTTAAGGTTGTCCGTGGCCATGTAATTTATGAGTTGAGAGGACTTCGTTTTTAAGTTCACTACGACCCACAATCTTCCAGCATTCATGGGTGGAGAAAAGAGCTGTGTGAGTCATAGGAAACTTACAACACTCCTCCAATTACCTTAAACAATGGCAGTCTGAGTGATACCTGCAGGGAGCTGGTGTGTGGTTCGGTCGCTAAATGATAATATGATGCGACCTAAAGATATTGGACATTCATGCACTTTAACAGGTTAGGGGTTTTGTCACCTGTAGGTCAGTATCAAACTGGCAGGAGGGAGTTAGAGCTGATGTTCCACGGTTCTCAGTGGGTGGTCATATGGATGGACAGACAGACAGACAGACAGAATGAAATGCTGACTTGTGCTTGCTGGCACTGGTTGCCTCTTTGGCAACCCACTGCAGAAGAAAAGACCTGAGAGGGCGACTATGATGAGGTTCTTGGCATTTGTAAAGTAGTGTAAAAAAATATAATTAAAATACTGGCATATATGTATTTTGTAAAGTTGATAAAAATCAGACAAATGTGCTGTAAGCTATACAAATTTTCTATATTCAAAAATAACTACTTTTATTTTTATTTTTTCAATGTTTAAATACTACACTGACTATGGTATTCTTTACAATTCTTAATAAAACATTTTAATCTTTTTTGATGTGTATATTATAAAACAAACAAAATACCATTGTGCATCACCAGAAATCATATTTATTCTGCACTGAAAATTAGACTTGAGAACTAGCTACATCAAAAGCTCAGTTTGCTGCAAAAAAAAAAAGGAGTTGTGAATTATAATGACACTGCTTTGTTGAGGCAAACCGTTAAACATTTATGTTTACATATCTTGTGTTTGCCCTTTGTTACTGGATAATTATGTTTTATTGCTAAGACATCACATAAGGGAAATTAAACCACACATTATCAGGTTAGTTTTATCAGAGTAATTACATTTTGTTTATATTATAACCACAAAAACAACACCTTTGAATGGCTTCAAAAAAATGTAAACTTATGGAAAAGGCAAAATTAAAATAATAAGATAATGTTTCTATATTTATAATAAACAAAAAAGGTCAGTAATTATCTTTTAATGTATGATTAAATTAGTTTTATTTAATTGTGGCAGTAAATAAACAAAATATGTAACTGTTTTTGAAGAAACAAATTTGTTTTGCCTAGATACTATTATTGATCCAACAAACTGTCATTATGGAAATGTATAATTTTGAAAAAAATAAATTATCTTAGACTGCAATTTACTTCACATATAAAAAGAATTAAAGTTTTGAGGAATATGCAAAATAAACATGTAAAACATAATTATATTACATTTAATTATATGTATACATATGGTTTTCATTATTATACATTTGAAATAATGAGTGAATCATTTATTAAGAAAAATATAAAACAAAAGAAAAAACTATAACAAAAAACAAATACTGACAAAAATATAAAAATATAATATTTATAACTTAGGCCTATATTTCATCATTTATAATTACATTAATTTTAAAAACAGATTCATTTTAGTGCTTTTCAGCTGAAAATGCTTCCTTGCTTTGTACATCATTATTAGATTACAAAAAAAACAAATTAAAGAAGAGAACTGCAGAAGTGTTTTCAACATCTTCATTTAAATGCCACCGCTCATACTGGAACATTTTGACAGCGAGATGTTGTTTCATATTCGTTGTGTTGAACAGCTCAGCCAGACATGGCTATACCACTCACATTACCTCTCTGCCAATGTGTGAATGTCAACACCCTGTAAACACCTTTGACACACATGCTTGAATGCGACGGGCGAGTTAACTAAACATTCCTGGGTGTTCCCATAAAGGTCTCCCACTCATCCACCAGACTGCAATGACCCGTCTCCCATGCTTCAGACTGCACTCGTGGAAAAAGGGCATTTTTCTCTTCATATGTGTATTTTTTCCCCTATTATTCTTTCACACATAACACATGTAAATATAAAATATTAAAAAGATAAACATCAGAAAATTGCAGTAATTCACCCGTCTATATCATCTGGCAGTTTTCTTTCTGTGTATGTGTCTTAAAATGCAATGGAACAATGCTCTATAAGGATTTGGGAATTTGGGAGTATAATTCCAGCCCCGTGCTTATCGCCGCACCCAGACTATTTGAGTGTTTTGAGATGCGGGCTCCCTGAGGACGGATCGAAGGCGTCCTAGTAGAACTGCACATCAAATAAATAGGAGGATGGGATTTATATGGAGGCTGTGTCTCTGTCAAACAGGGCTCTGCTGACTGAAGTGATCCCCATGGCCCGAGTGGAGGAGAGGAGGGAGATGAAGCCTCAGAGGGAAGAGGGATAGCTGCGGAAGAGCTACACTGATGCGCGTCACTCTCACACACACACACACACACACACACACACACACACACACACACACACACACACACACACACACTCTAACACAATGTCCCTCTCAGTCCTGGGCTGTGACCGGCCCATGGCATTGGCCAGGTATGTCAGCTATGTTTGCTGAGCTATCCATCACCCATGCACCTTCCCTCCTGAAACAGGAACTTTTGTTTGAAGCATACACTTGTTAAACCCATCCTTTGACTCTGTTTAACCTAATTTATTTCCTTATAGCTGAGGCAGAAGATTTACTAGCACCTATGTTTTGTTCTTTATTTTCCTCTTATTGTGGGGCTGCACAGGACAAATGTGTGGGTAGAAACATGGACGCGTTGTCACGAAGAGAGATTGTGAGCTACAGTTTGAGGACACCAATGGCCCTTATCATCGGTGACCAGGGTTAGCAAATAAACACACTGCAGTGCAGTTGCATGTAAGGAAAAGAAAGATTTGTGGCTGCATCACACTCACACATGACGAAGAGGACATGAAATGTTTTTATGTTCTGGTAGAGTCTCTGCATTATGCTACATCAAAATGAAAAGAAAATGACGTATATTTCCATTTTTGTTGCTTAAATGATTGAAAATTGCTATTTAGTTTGGGTTACACTTATTTTTGAGGGCATGTTATGTCACACAGAAAACTATTTAATCATTCATATACCAGTTATTCAGCTAGTATATTTGATGGTGGAGAGGTGAAGAAGTAAAGAGAATACAGGACGTGTCGTATTGACGTTAACACAAACATAAACCTGAGTCATTTCACCATTGTTGGCCAGCTTGAGAACATATTGTCTGAGTGAGACTCTGACATGAGAACTGGCAACAAAAGTCTCAAAAGAAACCTACGTGTGGGTTGGTATGTTTGCTAAAGCACCTAAGATGGAGCCTTTCTTCATTCCCTGAAACACAACCTTCATTTATCTTTTGACTTCTACTCTGAGCCAGAGAGAAGATATCACTAAAAGTGCCACGTTAATGATTGACTCTCGGCGCACCAAGCATCCTGCGTTGAGTGGCCACTTTGCCTGCTCTTGTGCTGCATTTTCAGCCGTAAATGTTTGTGGTCCCACTCTCCTCTCCAAGTCCCATACAGTATTATTAGCACTGGGGGGTTAGGGTGGGGTCGAGACTAACTTTCAATAAAGAACCATTGGCATGCTGAGGTAAATGGAAGATAAGGAGTTTGTCTCTGACCCTTTTAGTGCTTTATAAGAATGTGGCTGTGTAAACCTAATCTCCCCTCAAGATAAATTTGGCTCTGCTTTGTGAAAGCAAGTTCATGCATTGCCTTTTTTTCCTCCTGTTCTAAAGCCCACTTTGACAGGCGTGAAATGAGTCCTGGACTTTTCATTGACAGTTCAAGATGGAGAGCAAACTGAGATTAGGGCATGTTAATTAATTGTGGGGTTGGAAAAGTGGCCTCCCATCCCATGAAAGACCTGTTCCGTTTATTGCCATCCTGCCAAACACTGACAATGGTGTAATCATGAATTTGTCGTCGTTTTTTTCTATTTGGTAGTATGGGATTTCTTGTGTAATCTAGCACACCTATTGAGCTTTTATCTACCACCAGCATGTATTGACGCTACTTAGCAACTCACTACTACCAGTCAATAGCAGCCTTACAATTATTATATTGTAAAAAACATAGAATTACATGTAAGATTGACCTGTGTGTTCTCCCTGTCCTCCACAGACATACATGGATTTCATTTGAAGGACACTTTTCCACTGCTGCTTACCGTCTACTTTCATCACCCTGCATCAAGCGACCTAAAAGCACTTTCCTGTCGATGTACTTGGCTATATCTACGTCTGACCTGTCTGCCATATGTAATATCAAAGCCTCTGTCAGCGTGGAGCTGAATGGGAACAAAAGAGAGACCTCCATTAATGATTAACTGTTCTAAAAGCCCCGGCTTTTGTATTCCCATGGTGCCCAGGCTATCTGGCCACCATGTGACATGCTCACAGCATTTTTCGAGCAGATTGGGGGAAAGCTAGTGAGCAAACACAGGTGCTTTGGAGCAGCGTTGCCGACGCTGTCAGGGACAACCACAAACAAGAGCAGCTATGCCTGGCTAAATGAATCCCCACCCCTCCCAACACCATCACCACCTCCACCACCCCCCTCTTCTCTGTCGCTAGCTAACTTGTTTGCTAGCTCCCTATAGCTTTCTCCCTGCAAAGCCTTCCTTCTGGAGAGTCACCCACGTCTAACCCCCCCCCCCAACAAGTCCAATGTCCGCTCCAGCCGCGCTCCACAACTTCTCACACCCTCCAAAGAAACAAACAAATAAAAGTGAGGACAGCCGACCACTTCTTTGAGGTGATGGCATTTGCTGTGGTCATGACTAGTGGGAGAGCAAACAAATTAATGGTGTTCGAGTTTTCACTTTCCAAACCAAACTAAATGTCTTTTAGTTCAAGTGGGGCAATTCCACTGACCCTGGTGTCAAATGCTGTATAAGGGTTGCACACTCTTGCACTTGAAATGCCGAGAGGAGGCCATAAGAAATTAAACAGGACTTGAGTAGTGGCCTACATGAGCCTGGTGAGGTGAGATGCCTCAAATCGGCATCTGACAAATAATTCTTGAATAAATTGTGTGTGTAGTAAACACTGTGCATGCTCATGGTTTATTTCTGCTGTCTGTATTTTGACCACAAACTTTAACAAGAGGTTTGTGGAGCACTTAACCTTTTCATCCAGGCTGACTGATATTTCAGATTGACTGGGGGTGCTGTGTCGCTCAACTTTGATAAGACAATCAGATGATAGGATGGCGTTATCTTAACATGGCTTTCCGGCTGGGAGACAAATGAACAGTGCGCGATAACAAGAACAAAAGCTTGGCTCTTATTGGCTGGCTCCTCTGAAGAAAGGAAAATTATCAGGGTGGAAAATTCACAATAGGTGCAGTTTATTTCATTTTCAATTTTCTACTTAGCAGAGGTCACAGGAACAGCTTTTCTTTCTTTCTTTTTTTTTTTTTTTTTTTTTTTTTTAAATCACTCAAATATTTATATTGTCTCTTGTTGGCATTTTGGTTTAACAGTGTGCAATTACCTGAGACTATAAAGCAGTTATCACTGGAAAGATGATAAAAATGTTTTAAAACAAACAATTTAAATCAACAGGAGAGGAAATGAAGTTGTAAAAGTGAGAGAAGGAGAAAGGGAGGCTGACAGGGAGTAAGCAAAAATATACACACACACACACACACACACACACACACACACACACACATATATATAAAGAGAGAAATTGAAGGATAGAAAAATGGAGTGTGTGTATGAGGGGAAGAGACAGGAAGAGTGTGAAGGAAGAAGGTCAAAAGTAGTTTCCACAGAGACCTGCTACTGATCAGTAAAACACCACTTCTGACTTTTGCGGGCTAATTCTCAGAGTCAGAGAGAGGTGTGTATACTCAGGGATTCACTCAGGGCTTTGTTTGCTCTATTCCCCCCCAAAAAAATGATTGGAAAATGTATTGGTGCCCTGGCATGAAATGTTAGAACTTTGTCAGAACAAAAAAAAACCTTGCAACTGTGTAAAAATTGCATAAATAAAATATTCTCTTTATAATAGAATGTGTTGTGTGTTATTTGAAATATAAAAAGATTTTCATTTTAACAGGCTTTTGAAATTACAGTTCCTCAATTTTGCTTAAATTAGCATATTTTAAAGTTGAATTTAACCTGCTTAAGCCATTCCTGCAGGGACCATCAGAAAGGGTTTAAAATGGGCAGAGATATATTCGGAGAAGCTCATCTCATCCCCTGTTCTGCTGCTGGTTCCCTGCAGGGATTTAGTCTCTGTTGGTCGTGAGCTGAGTCTGATCAGAGGAGTTACAAATCCTCACTTTTAGGGATCTTACTGTAATTCACAGGCCTGTTGGCCACAGTAAAGCGTGGGGGCCCAGCATCTCAAGAGGGATTTGAGACAACATCTTTGTTGCCTTCTCATTGTGTTACGGTGAAAGTCGTCCAGCCCCATTGTCTGACCAAACTCTGCTCAGACCTCGGCTCAATCAAAGAAAAGTTTTCCAGTAATGAGGTAAGACATGAAAGCTCATTGAACACAGCGACATGTTGAAAGGGCCCTTTTGATCTTGCCAGGCACAATGGTAAAATTTGAAAAGAGCAAAGTGCGCTTTAAGCAGCAATGCACTGCATTAACCCCTTGTCTTTTGACAGGCCCACACCTAAAAAGAAGTAATATTCCGCCCTATGGAAAATGTAGTTCATGAGGAATGGCCTCCTTGAGGGGAGAAGACCTTTGTGCTAATTATACCTACTGCCTTTAGAGGTCGGCTGATCAAAAAACAGGAGGTGGCCTCTATTCAAATTCGATTTGTCATAGCAACATTCTTTTGGTGTGTTCTTATTAGTACTGTATTAGTACTGATTTAATTAACGTGAGGGCTTACAAAGTAGCATCACAATGAGTCACGTCTTCAAAATTTGTCCAATCAAATGATTCAAGATCACAGATTGAAGAGAATGGTAAAAAGTGTCTCTTCTTTTTTTGATAAAAAAACTTCATAGCAGTACGCTGGAGCTCACAGATTACCCAGCAGCCAGCTACGATTGGTCGTGGGTCAGTGCAGGGAAGACTCTGTCCCTAGAACTCACATGACAGGTTTTTTTCTGCACAGCCAGAACCACCTACGATTTCTCTGCTCACACTGTACGCGTCAATCAATAAGCCACAAAGTGTAGTAGATAAATTCAAACATGACGGCAGTAGCCTCAAAGTTGACAAAAAGAAGGAAAGGCAGCATTACTTTGTGAAAGTCTGATGTGAGCGAAAAGTAAGAAAAAAGAAAAGTAATCAAGGGAGACGCAGATAATATGGTCCAGTGAAGTCACAGCAGTTTCTACACTACAGTTTTAAACACAACATGTGAAATACTTCTGCAACAATATTAAAAGAAGCCCTCTACAGTATCTAACAGACAGCCAACCAAAATTTCGGACATGCCAAAAATCCATCCATTGTCCAGGAGCCAGATCGTTGATCTTTCAGGTGATTAACTCAAACTGCTCCTCAAACAACAACCAATTTGGCAGAAATTTGGTCTAGTTCTACAATTTGTTATGGCTAAAATCAGTACAGTATCTACTCGGGGTAAGTTGGGCCAGCACTATCTCTGCCCATCAGCCAGTCAGTCCCCAGAGAACACTAATAAAATATACCTGTCTCCTAGTTTGAGAGGCTGGTTTATTGTGTCTATTAATTCACATAGGTTAACTGAAGTGATAAACCAAATGCTTTTAAAAATCTCTTAGTTTAGTGACTTTTAAAGCTGATAAAGTGACTTTGGCAGCAGCTAAAACAGTGTCCTCATGAAACCACATTGTCTCCCTGTTATGTGATCAGACTCCAAAGACTCCAGAAACCAAAGAGCAGGTGTTGCTTGCCATTAACTCGATGTAGATATTCAGAAACGTTCAACAATGCTCTCGACCCTTGTCCCCCCCTCCAGCAGCACATATACAAACAATCCTGGTGGATGAGGTGGACCACTCAGGTACACAGTCTGCTCAGGTGGAAGAACTCTGTGCTGCCATTGTAATGCCTAAAGTGCAGTCCAGTGACAGACATACAGCCTGATGCAAAATCCACATCAACCAGCCTGCAAGAAGCCTCTGTTCCAATACACCTATATTCACTGAATTGTCTCCCTGCCTCCTTTATGAATACAGCATGTGTCCCTCGTGTTCAATTACCTGAGTCAATATGAATGTATTGAACCCCAACATATGAGTCAAATCATAAAGTGTATATATAAGAGCAGGGATGTTATGGACATCTCAGAGGGGCAGTGAAAATTACATTGGTGATTTGCAGCCCAGGAAGTAAACAAAGTGGTAATATATGAGGGTAATAACACAAATATGGTTCCAGTGTGGAGAGCATCTGGCCAGTTGTTGCTTTCCACCAGTTTGACATGATGTGTTGATGCACTTGAAATGATTATATTATACGATAAAATACAAGTCTATATGCCACAATAATGCCTGTGTGAATGGGTTCATATGAGACCATGTGTGCATTGCGTGTATGAGACAGCTGCTGCTTTTTGGCAGACACGCACACGCACACACACACGCGCACACACACACACACACACACACACACACACACACACACACACACACACACACACACACACACACACACAGGTAGCAGCTGGGCCGGCTCACCTGTCATATTAATAAAACCAGACAATCCCTTCCATCAGCAGCACAGCAGCAGCAGCAGCAGCAGCAGAGGTAAAAGCAGACAGAGAGACAGAACAAAAGAGCACTGAGGCGGAGAGACGTGAGGGAGAAAAAGAGTAGAATAAAAGGAGGAATTGGTAACACTCTGTCCATATCCATAATATAGTAAAGATACTAGCTTTACAAGAGCTGCTGTTAACCTCAATGATGTATTATCATGTCTAAAAGTGAATTACAAAAGGATAAAAAAAAAAATAGGGTCTGGTATCAACATTGACACAGTTTGATTTGCTGTGTCCTATCCTGATCCCTATAGTATGTTTGCATTATATCAGTATACTTAGCTGTCATAAAGGCATCATAACACAATCTCCTTTCATTATGATTAAAGAAAGTACAAGGATGTTCACACAGGACCACAAGACCACAGAGAGAGTCATGCAAAATCATCAAAATGATGAGCAATTGTGATATTAATATTAATAATTAATAATGCCACAGGACTGGAGGGAACATATAGATGTTATTGTCTCATTATAAATGAGTATAGCAACTCCTAAAATGAATTTATTATCATACATTATCCAGATGTATACAATACACTGATGGCACATCTGGGCCTCATAGAAGGTTTTCTCAAACATCAACTTTTAACATTGAAAAAAAAAAAAAAAAAAAAACTACATTATACACACATATTATATTTCACCATTTGTTTTGTACACACACACACACACACACACACACACACACACACACACACACACACACACGGTAAAAAAGAAATAAAGTAAGAATATTTATTTGGTTTATTTGGTGCCCAGTCTGTTTGAACCTACTAAACAGAAGGCGGCAACTAAAATGTTTACATTGTGACAGTGAATAACATACAGTTCCTTAAATTAAAAAAGAGAACATTTCAAAAGAAATAGAAATGTCCTCTTATTATACTTTTTGAGCTTATTCCACAACTCTTAACTATAAACTCTACCCCTTTTTTTTGGAGTCACTGGGCAATCAGACAAGAGGATTGGCAGTGGGTGATAGAGCGATGACAATACTGATAAGATAAGACAGCTCTTTAGAGACTTTCTGATTGTGTGTGATTGTTCTGTGTCTGTCTTTATGAGTGTGTGTCGATGTGAGGCTGCATGTTGCTGCTTGTTTGTGTGTGTTCTCTTGGCATCAGAAAAGGCCTTGGACAGAGTGGAGAGAGGGCCCAGGGGAGAAGGAAAAAGAGGGAGAGAGAGAGAGAGAGAGAGAGAGAGAGAGAGAGAGAGAGAGAGAGAGAGAGAGAGAGAGAGCGAGAGAGACAGAGAGAGAGAGAGAAAGAGGGTAGAACAATAAGGGGTGGTGGAAAATGACAAGCCGGGTAAAGGAGGGCTTCCTGAAAGCCCAACATCTAACAGAGGAGGCTGTGCCTTACAGAGAGCCCGTCCGCCTCCTCCTCTTCCATTAACCCCTGAAGCTTCGTGGCCCAGGTAGAGCAGATTCATTGAAGCCACTGACAGCTGCTCCATGGGTGGGATCCTGTCTGTTTACTTTTACCTGTAGACTCAGAGGACTCATCCTAAAGCCAATGAAAGCTCTAATGTGTCATAACTGACAGCAAAATGAAAACACTCTCATGGACCACAAGATCACCTGACAACCTGGTGAGATTGAAGTTGATTAATTTAAATCTATTGCCATCAGCACAAATAAAATACAGATTTTTTTCCCCCTCCTTATTTGCATAAATTAAATTAGTGGAGCATCCATGCTGCATTGTGGCTGAATTGTTGGTATCCTGGCAGCCTCAAAATCCACCGAGTGCGATTAGGCTGATTACCTACATGGGTGAATTGACAAAACGTGTCCGAGGGAAGAAGTAGGAAATGCTCCATAAAGAATCTTTTGAGACAGACTGACAGGGCCCAGTGAGTGAGCACCGATTTATGGATGAAGGCACAAAAAAGAAAGTTCCCAGTGTTCATCGGAGGCCAGTGAATCCAAAATGAACTCTTTTTATGAGGCTGACTTTGCCTCCGTGATGGTGCTCGCACAAAGCAGCCCACAAAGGGCGGCAGTAAAGGGGGAGTTGTGACAAGATAGCAGCACAAAGAGAGAATCAACTTTCACGTGGCTGAATGCAGACAGGAGCCCAGCCCAGCTGTTTTTAATGACGATGCATTGACAGGAGGGCAGGCTATTTTTAATCGCGTGCACTTCTTTCAGACACACACACAAAACCCCCCTTTCACCACGCTTTGTCAGTAACCTGCGGTGACCTGCATTCAAGGCTGTGTCAGGGTCCCCTGCACAAAAGATACTGGAGGAGAGGGGAACAGGGATGTCTGCAGCTGGATGTCCAGTCCAGAGCCTGGAATCCCTCTCTAGACCACCTCAGACCTCCAGCATGGACAAGAAAAGAAAAAAAAATTGTAGTAAAACTATTGGGATAATTGACATAAGAATGTGTGCAGAAACGTGTAAAGCCATGCTAAATTTGTTACATTTCAAGCTAAATAAATCCATAATGTCTCTACACACACACACACACACACACACACACACACACACACACACACACACACACACACACACACACACACACACACACACACACACACACACACACAGAATGTACAAACAAGTTGGAAAACAAAAGGCCCTTGTAACAGGCCTTGGGATCTTGATGAAAAATTCAAACAATATTAAATGGGGAGTGTCAACAGCAGACACACTTCTGCTGAGGGCCCTTCAAACAGACAGAGTAACTCGGCACACACATTACGCAGCCACAGTTCAACCTCTTAGTGTAATGATGATGGTAGCTTTAACTGGGGCACAGCTTTTAAAATCCCTCTCCTGCAAACACTCTCCTGAGGTGGTGGTGGGGGGTTAAAAGCTGAGAGAGGAGTGAGGAGTCTCTGTGTCCGGGCATGTCACTTCCTACAAATTTTTACCTGCCAGTGAACGTCATGGGTCACCTGAATTGCCCGCCGCCCCTCCCTCCCATCTCTAGTGACCACTTCATCAGGAGTCGTGCTCCTGAAAGGCGCAGATTAAGATATCAGTGCGGAAGGATTCCAACTGTCCTCCTGCACAAGACGGCGCAGTAATGCCTCCTGACAGGCGAGCTTTAGAGCCAGGCCTCGGATTCTCACATCCATCAGTGATCCCTCATCCCGGGGCGTCGGAAAAAGAAACAACTCACATAAATATGTGGAGTTCACTGCACACATGAGGAAAAAGTGCACAAGGGAAAGATAAAGGGCCACTCTTACTACAATGTGATGCTTGTGTATCTGTGTTTGTATTAAAGAGAGAAAGTTTGTATGTGAGGCATTCCCTGTCTGACCAGACACAGGACCCCCTGTTGGACTGCAAAAGATCCCACACCACCCAGGAGACTCTAAATAAGAAAACTGTTCAATTTCTTGTCACAATGGTGAATCTATTTTAATAACAGGATTTGCACTGTGTAAATTATATCATGTTAATTAATTTTTTTTTTTCAGAGATTTTATTTTCAGATTGCTGATTTTAGCTGATTTTATATGTCGTTGTTTTGTGCAGAATACATGCCTAAATAAACTGGTTACACATCTTATATACCTTGTATGATTTTCAACACTTTTCACTTCTAATTCTTGTCCCTTACTGTATTGATGGACATTTAATGGCAATAAAATGGCCAGACGTGTATTAAGAACAGTAAACAAGCAAACAGACAAACACATTTTGTGTGGGGTACCAAACAGCCAGGTACCAAACATCTATGGTCTATAGTGAGTCTCTGAGTGCAGTGACATATAAATAAATGTTCTGCCATTACTGAGGGTTCATTAGAAATTAACCTAAGTGGCAGATACAAACACCATGTCTTGCAATAGATATTTGTAACTTTCACCTCCAGTCAGAGAGGATAAAGAAATGTCAAAACTGAAGAACAAGAAACCGAGATCTCTGATGATTTTTTAGTCATTTTTAGTCTTAAATATGGGTCAAGCTGCAAAAACGTTGGATATTACTTTTCCCGTGATGCAAATAACAAAGAACACTACTGTTACATCATTGTGGTAATTTTTTTCATACATAGGTAAACTGAACTTCGTGTGTAATATTGGTTGAGTGCTCCTTTAAGGCCGTATTTAAAGTAGTTTACTTGTTCATAGAAAAGAAGGTGACTTTAAACAGCTAATCCTACATAAAAAACACAGTCATTATCAGAGCTGTTTGCCATAAGTGTGTGTATCTGGCAGTGCTGGAGGTTCAGCAGCTCCTCCGCCACCTGTAGGCCGACAACCACGCTGACTGGGAGGGGCTCGACTAGCTGTGGTCAGACACAGGAAACAGAGACAGCAGGTGCACTGTTATCACCTCCATAGAAAGGTAATGAAGCCACATCACAATCAGCAGGAAATGAAGCAGCACAGCTGAGACTGATAGCCTACTCTATGACACTGAACAACATTTTAGACATGTATAAGGGGCCGCATATGATCACACATCAACACTCTTGATAAGGGAAAATATCCCAACTTCTGTGCCTTGCAGTTGTATCCCTATTGTTCCTGAGTGCTCCATGCAGTCTCAAAGTGGTGTGACATTTACGGGCGCCTGCTTTGAAGAGAAGCCAACTGCTCTCCGAGCAGTAAAAGAGCCACCTGCCTTGCCTCACCTGCCCTTCTGTGAAGGCTTAGTGAATAAAAACTCCCGAGTTCCAGTGTCGGTTAGACCCTGCCCTGTAGCTCCTGTACAGTGCAGCACACCTTCAAAATCCCCCCCCAATTTTGGCTCTTGCAACAGACAGAAAAAAGGATATAAAGAGGAGAGCTGTTTTCTTTTCAGTGTCTCCCCTCGGCTAAGTCTGGGGTAAGCCCGCTAATCCTGCTTGGTGTGATGACTCACAACGGGTGTGGCCAATGTGTTCCCAAAGATATCTTTTCCACAGTATGAATATCAATAGGAATGTTTATGTTGGCTTTGTGAATCATGTTGTGTGGCATTTAATAGTTTCTAATGGCTGATGAACACCTCTTCTAATGTTTATATTTATATGTCTAAAATAAATAAAACCAAAAAATGTAAATCTGAAAAACATTTTCAAACCATTTCTCATATTTGCTCCATTTTTTTTTTTTAGATGTATGTAGTGTTGTATGAGTGTGTGTTTCTGACACATGTGTGTTTGTGTATGTGTGAGGGAGAAGAGGGTGAGGGAGAGAATTGGGCCAGTGTCCCACCTAATTGTTATTGCGTCTGTGTTTGGCCTGGAGACAGTCGATAGGAATCAGCAGAGAGCCTGGTGGTGGCAGTGGGGGGGGGTTATGGAGGGCTGTGTCTCCCACTTCCCAGTGTCTTAGTTGTAATGCATCCCTCCACTAACAGGGATCAAGGTATTAAGGATTCAGGTTATTTGTATTGATTTTATGTGCTGTCATGCCGGGCTTGAGGACGCCCTCATATTTGTGGAAATTGCAAATTCCACCTCGGAAATGTCACCAGCGTTTAATCTCTTCCTGAGTGGTCAATATGGGACCCTCACTCTGGTCCGACCACGTTTATTAAACAGAGACCAAGCGTTCCCTCGGTTACCATGACACCACGCAGCGTGGAACAGGATTGGTCTAAACCATATGGTAACATGGGAGTGAGGAAGTCGAACTTCAACATTAATAACTTTTAATAAGATCTGTGTCAGTGGTTATGAGATTGTAGGTAGATAAGGAGAGTTGACTCTGGATTAGGTTCAGCACAAGGAGGATTATTCATAGTTGGGTTTATAAGTCACACTGAGAATATAATCAAAGGTCATTCTGAAGGACTGCAAAATTATCTGAGGTAGTGGAAGTCAGTGTAATTTACAATACTGGGCATTTATAATGGTTTCATTTACCATAAAATACATATTAAAAGGAGCGTTAATGTCCTGACATCATTGTAAAACCAGGAGCAGCACTACTACCATCAGTGTCATTATTTTATGAGGACTCTTCAAGGTCTGCAAAAGCAAACTGCTTTGTTGCATCTGCTAACATTTGCATGCTATTATCATCTTTGCTTTATCCATGTCATAGCAAATGTTTCTCTTTCTCCAGTGTTTACAGGAATGGCCAGGCCACCCCTCCTCTCTCCATTCACCACAATCAAATTTACTCTGGCTTGAGTACACGTTTAGTGGGGACCATTTGTTTGAGGCAAACACTTAGGGCCCTCGTATGTCATTGACCAGTGTCCACAAATATAATCCTATCAAGTTCAATCTTAGGATGTTCTACGCCATTGTTTTTCTAATGCAATAAATGAAAATAATCCTATCTGGCTCGTTTTAATATAAAGCTATCTCCTTTTTTTGAGTGCATTATGAACTTCCTCAAGTCACTCTTCTATTTATTCGAGTGCTGGACAAACTTGTTGATGATATTGGGATGGTTTCACTGAAATCCTACTGTTGACATCCACCACGCTTGAAGTATTTACAGTACAAGTAGAGGAACGGCACAGCTAACAAACACGAACCTGCCGGGTGGGGCGGCATGCGTGACCATACCCTTTCTTGCTTGTTGATAAACCCCTGCTTCTTCCAAAAGCCCTCAGTTGACATGTACCTACAGAGAAAGCCTTAGCAAAACAAGCAGGACCCTTGTAAATATTCAGTGTCCAACAGTGGCACACGCAGTGTTGGCTTACATACTGCTAGTGGTGTTTTTCTTTTTACCTCCAAATTTGCTCGGAAAACTAATCATGGTCTGATAAAGCCCATGGTAAATATAGGAGAGATTGACACCCACATGTCAAAGTTTACATAGCCAGACCAAGTGTACATATAGGGCAGGAGAATTGTGGGGCAGAGCGGGGCTGAACTGGTCTGACCTCGGTGAGTCTGTGCTGGTGGAATAGACACTTTGTGAGAAGCCACAGAGGAGGTAGATTACTCAAAGACCCCGGCCAAGGAAGGAAGACTGTCTGGAGATAAAGTTTCCGTCTGTACATTGTGGTTTAACCAATGAAAAAAAATCAAAAGATCAACAGTGTAACGGGTGCACAAATCAGAATATCAGAAAAAAGGGTGTTTATTAATATTTTTTTTATCATTTAATGTGGTTATAATGTTTCTGCTGTTTTCCTTTCACCCTCCCTTGAAATACATAAAAATGAAGACTGGATGTCTTTCTTCTTGCCAGTTGCTGTCAGCCTTCCAATTGCTTGATAATCCACAGCAAAGACAGTGCAGCTAACAGAAAAGGTTAACCCCTGACTGATGTGTCTGATGTTAATCTATAGATCAATTAGGGAGAGGCACACTGGGTCAAGCTACAGATATTGCAGTGGCTATTAGTTCCCCTATCTGCCATTATTACACAGTCACATGCTCAAACATTGCGCTGGGTTGGTATGCTAGGCACAGATGCCTAGGGTAAACAGACAGGCCTACAAGGCTTGCACAAAATATTGATCTGACAGCAGATGGGAACCTTGATATCAGCCATTCAGTTTTCCCGTGTCTGCGTATTCTTATGTGTGTGCATGTGTTGGAACATTTGTGGCAAATGTGTTTGGGAAAATATTTAAAAGCACATACTGTGTGTTTTTCTTGCCTGACGTTAATCCAGAAAATTTCACTTCCAATTTCAGTTTTAGCACATGATGGTATACTTTGTTATGTTGTTTGTAATATGGGTGAATGCATATGGGCTGACAATTTACAATTTAATTTTTAATATTGTTATTTACAATTTTACAGGCAAAAAAGAGAGACATTTTGTATAAATTCATATTTCTGTTCATCAGCTCCAGACTACTTCACAGATTTCAGTATTTTCCTAGTCCTGACCCTAAAATGAGTTCACAAATGTAAGTTGCAAAATTGACGATACAATGGGCTCTTTAATGTAACTCTAATTTACAAGACAATAGATAAAAGCTACTGCACATAAACTGGATTCAGGAGCAGCGGTTCACATCTAATTTTGAGATTTACATTTGATGTGACATTCTTGACTATTTTTTTTCCAAATTGAACTTTCGCTCTCCTTCACAATAATCCAAACCTAGAGGCATTTTTTCTCTCTCAAAAATAGCAAACAAAGCATGAAACACACGCATCAGCTTCTTTTGTTGCATTAAGCTGCATGTAAAAGAGGGAAGGGTTGTAAGCGAGAAAAGATGGCTTGAAATTTTCCATTACTTCACTCAAAGCTTCTCTTTCAGTTTCAGTGAATTAGCTGCATGGTAAAATAACAGAGAAGATTAAATGATACCTTGTCTATTAGCTGAATGAAGGAATAAAGTTCTTAAATCCTCTTTCGTTGAGTCTGAACTCATAGATATTTTGGGTGATCAAAATGGTTCATGCTGGGAAAAATGTCAAAAGGAATGACCCATTTATTGGGAAGGGATGGTTCTTTCTTTTCCAAAGCTGGCAGTAAGATTGAAGCATCACATCATAATGAAGAAATGCAAGTGCCCTCAATGGTTATGAATAGGCAATCTCTATATATGAAATTTGGATTTCTAGGGAGGGTTAGGCGGGGTCACATATTTCTTCGGACTATCCCTGAGTGCCACAATGCAGCCAACTTGTCCAAATAGCACTGATGGGTAATCCAACATTCCTCAATCCTAAAATCTCAGGATCATCACAGCAGGGGTATGGAGGCATATTCATGAGTAATTATGTTTCTATATCTTCCTTCTCCGCCTCTCTGTGTTCAGAGCTCCATGGTGTGTTCTGGCCCTGGGGATCAATCACTCTGAGCTGCCTGGCCAAACACCACTGACAAGGCGGACGTAACGCAAAGCCGGTGCAGCACCTCCGTGGCATACCACCATTCAATTAGTCTTGGTCAGCAGGAGGCATGATTATTCCAAAATTAGTGATTCTTTCCCTGGGTAAACAGGCCAGATTGGGATGTGTCATCCCTTGTGCGCCTTGCTGGTCACTGGGCCTCCACAAAGGGGGCTGGGGCCTGGAAGAGAGGCCAGGGTACAGAAGACTGCTTCTCCTGAAAGAGCAGCCCACTCCCCCTTCTCATTGCTGGACCCCGCGGCTCGACACAGCCCTCCCTGATAAAGTGGTATTTCCCGCATACAAAGGAGGCATCGGGCTTAATCCTCAGCCAACCCACACCCCCTTCTTTCTTCCCAGCAAGAGAGCACAATGAGCGTGGACCTTGTCTTAATCCAAAGGTGGGCTATCACAGTAATCTGATAATACATGCTGATCAAAGTCTATTCAATGCTAATCAGGACAACAGATCAGCATTATGATCTAATTAGGGACACCCTATGTGCCACTGAAGTGAAATGCCAGAGCACTGTAAACAGTAGAAGATGGCATTGAAATGATAGACAAGAAGAAAAGGCTGAGTGTGATGCTGTGGCAAAATCCAAGCTCAAACCCATATTAACAAAATAACTAAAGAGCAGCAAGTTAAATGAGAGTTGAAATAATTTCAAGATCAAGACTTGAATCAAGACTTTACAAATCTTTACAATGATGAATCGTAAAAAAAGGACCTGACTTCATGTGGCTCTTTTCACATCTTGTACGCGTTTTTTAAATTTTATTTTGCAGTTCCATGGCAGCAAGAGGCCACTGCTGACATAAAAGATGATGACAAGGTCAGAGGTTGGCCATGGTAGTGTACTGTCTCACAACATGTCATGCTCTAGCCACAGTAAGCAAAAGAACAACGCTTTCTTTTATCAGCTGGTAAAGAGATATTCATTGAGCCCTCCTGGTAGTTTTGACTTGTGTGAACCCATTGTGTATCTATGTTGATTTTGCCACTCATGGTATGCCCAATTAGCCATGAGCTAATAACAAAGCACCAAATCAATTACCCACTTGCCTTTCGGAAGTTGTCGTTCTCCTCTGGGAGGCGCATCAGTCACGCCCTGCCTGCAGAGCCATCCCCTGCAACTCCAGAAATCTGGGTGGCCACGGCTCTTTCAAAACAGCACAATGCAGCTCCTACATTTGGATAAACTAAGTCTACTATAACAAGACGCCTAGCAATGGCTAATCCTATCAAAATGGACTCCTTTTAGAAAAACATTAAAAGCTAGTGCACACTAATGACAGTGATATGTTACGCAAGGAATGCAGCGAAGGCAGAAATCAGCGTGCAATGAAAATTCCTTGTGCAGCGACGAACATCCCTTCCACCTGGGCCTAAAACAACAAAGCCGTTTTCGAACTCAGCACTGTTTAGATACTCCTTAGCTACGAAAATAAAAGCCAGATGTGCAGGCAGCAGCCTCATGTGGCTACATGTAGGCTACTTGTGTGTGACGACGAAAGGCAGCCTTGTCGACAGCCATTGCTTTGCAAACTGACTTTCCCTTTCAGACAGTGTACAAAGAAAGGTTTAACCCTTTAGTACTAAGAAAATGTACAAACATTACTGACACCGTGAGAGTTGAACTTGGCAGAACTTCAATCATGCTGTGTTTATGTGTGTGATAATATACTACATCTATTACATTTTTGTAAATATAAAATGTGATGCTTGGTATTTCAAAAGTGGCATGTCTAGACAACAAAGTAGATTAATGGGATTAGTCATTGTACAAATCTGATGACTTTAAAATGAGTCAAAAAGAAATGTTAGACAGACAGATTAAAAGGCAGCCCAGCGTTTCAGTTTAACCCCTAAGCAGCTTCTAAGTTTCTTGAACTTTATATGTTGTCCTGGGTGGGTCAGCTCAAGGCACTGCCCCCACCCCCATCCTTAGTCCAACTCCCACACACAGGCAGGAACAAAAAGACCCACCTCAGTGTGGCCCTATCAATGTCACCGCTTTGTGTAGCAGTCTTTCAGGGTACATGAAGTGTCTTTAGCCACAATGAGATCAATAGCACGGCCAACTGTGCAGCAGCTAGCTGCGGCAGCAGCCGCACAGAGGTACAAGACAGAGAAGATAAAGCTGATCAGACTTGACACATTGTCAGATCTCTATCTTTGATCTACTTGTGCATGCTCTGCTTTTATATAGAACTTCTCAGTCCGGTTTCTCTGTTGCATTTGCTATGTAGGAAATGGGAGTACTGCAGTCCGGATGCAATATTGACGTGCCATATCTCCATTTAGTTGAAAATGTCCCTGAGGACCTTTCAAAGTTTTCTGTGTACTCTGCTGAGCCAGATCTTTCCTGACAGTGACCTCAGTCAGCCTATAGGTACACTGGCTTGGACAGGTCAGTTCCATTGATTTCCCATTCCCTCTTGGCACAATAAAGACTGTCAACGAACCACTGAGATGTGTCCTTGACCAGAGTGTAACCCACGCTGTTTTGTCATGTCTACTTTGGAGCTTTTAACTCAGTCAAAGGCTTGTTCATGGTGCGATGATCCATTGAATAAAATGCAGATTTAACTGTCCATTACTGTTACTTTGATCGTTCCCTTCTGTAATCATGTAAACTGTAGATGAATATATCATTATGAATAAATGGAGACCACCAAGTTAGAGTTTAGAGGTTTCTCCTCTTTTTCCCAACAGTAAAAAAGCCCAAGCCTAATTTGCCATCATCAGCTTCTTTTGTTCAAACAGGGCCAGGTATTTGAGAATAATCCTCCCTCCACAGATGAAATAGTGCCTCGACAGGCAGCGGCAAGACTCTGTCAAAACCTTTTCCAGAGGCGAATCTTTGTGAGATTTGCAATGTTCAAGACTGAAATATGTCTTGTTAATGACAAAACAAGTGATGTTAACTTGCCACCTGGCTTTGAATACAGGAAATGTGCAATTAAAGCCCGGGCAAGCAGTTGGATGTTTGCTTTGTTTGTTGTTGCACTGAATGCTTTTCCTCTGCAGTGAAAATTTATTTTAACCTTATTACAAGTACTTAATGTTTTATTAGTGTTAATTTACAAGCGTTTTACTAATTTCATATTATTTGGGAACACAATATGAATTGAACTAATACATGAAAGAGGAATACATGCCTTTACTTTATATTCAGTGTCTAGTTATCCTTTCAAAATGCCATGTGTAATGTCATGCAATATCTGACAAAATGACCTTAATTTAAAGGGCTGCCATTGATGTCAACACCAGGTAAATACCAAGTTGCAAATGTGCATTGATTGTTTAGATGCTCCAGGTGACACCATGCCAGTAGAGGGAACTTTTGTTTACCTCTCAAATTTCACAGAATGTTGAAGTGGCACTAAAAAATTATTGACATATTGCTAAAGTGTCTGTGCTAAAAGACAGAATGAACAATCAATATTATGCATCAAGTTAAAAGTTCTTTTTAAAAATGCTTTTTAAAGTGTGAAAAAATACAGTATATAAACACATGTCCCCTAAAAAAATGTCAAATGTCAGACACATTGTCAGTGAAGTTTAAGTCCTTCGTGAACAACACTGGATTTATATAAAGAAAGATATAAATAGTATCCAGGCATCCTTGCTATTCTTCTAGCTGTCTCACCAACAACCAAGCTGGCCAGTGTGTACGGTGCAATTCAATAAGGAAATTAGATGCAAATTACTCCATACATCTACAGCATATTTTAGGAACGTTATTCAGTGTTTTGATCTAGACTATCCTTTTGTTAGTTAAAATGTACAAACTATTCAAAAGATTTCTTTTGTTCTTAACCTTTGTTAGAAAGTGGAGAAAATATTTGGAATGCATTAAGTTCTGAAAACCGCCTGTCATGGCCGACAATAAAGGGTAGCCTAATAGATGTTAGCATTGATGGTAAAGAGGACAAAAAGAAGCGGCTCTCTGTTGTGCACAAACTGCCTGGCGCAACTAAAAATGAATCCATTTACTTCAGACTGTTTACTTTGTACTTTTGGCTGTAAAGGCAAAGAAAATAAAAAAACCCCAATTCACGAGGTGCAGGAGCCAAGGCCTCAACTTCTCTTTCACAGGCCACGTTTTTTCAGCTTTTTAAAAACTCACACGCCAAGCGCCCTGGCAGCCAGTGCTGACAAGATGCAGGGGAGAGAGAAAAGACGGAGCAAGGAGACAAAACCAAACACAAAAACAGTAACATCTGCAGCCGCTTCCAGCCAGACAGTTTGATGTGAATAACTCAGCACTTTGTGCCCTGACCTTGGCGAACAAAGGCAGGGTGGGGGGATGCCTCAGGAGTGGAGCGGGATGCCCCGGGAGGCGAGCGCCCAGAGAGCACCCCTGCTCGTTTCGCTGAGTTGGAGTTATTGTCCCCCGGCAGGGCGGAGAGGTGCCACCAGGGCACCCAGGCACTGCATGCCACTTAGACTGTCATAGTTTCAGCACAAAGATGGCTGCTTGTCAAATGAAGCAGAATGGTGCTGCAGGAATAAAATGTTAATTTCAGACTGGTGCACTGCTGGGATCCCAACATGCCACATGAATGAAGATCAGGGTCAGGCAAATAACTATAGAAGTGCCTTTTACAGAGACAGTTAAATGTAGAGATAAATCAGTGCAAAGGGGAGTAGATGAATATTTATCAATCCAGTCAGAAGATGCTAATATATATACAGATTTATTTCACCTCAGTCCAAAGTTAGAAAAGGCAAATTCCTCCCCATCAAATCAAAGGAAGACACAACAAAGCAACTGTGTACTTCAAGACTTAAATCTTACAAGTTCCTAATCCTTCTGAAGTCCACACGGGACCTTTGGTCTCCATGGCAACGGCAGGGCATTCAACCAAGTGATTGCCTCCAATGAATTTCAGATAAGACAAAATGGAAGTGAATTGATGTGATTTTAATGCAGAAGTGAGCGGTGGAGGGGAGGTCCACTCGGTTCATATTTGAATAAAGCAAACAGAGCAGACAAAAGGCTGACAGCCGTAAATGACATTGTCAGTACAAAAATTATCAGCCAGTTTACAATCTGTTTGCTCATGTAGAACAAACAGAATGTGTGTGGCATCCCCAGGCTTTGTGAACGGCAGGGACGGCAGCCGGCGGCGAGAGAAAAGCAGATATCAGCTCCCCCTGCAGCCCTGCAACAATTAGATAGCAATTTGACAGGCACACTCAAAATGTGAGTTTGTTATTCTCTTCCAAGGGCACATCTTTTTTTTTTTTTTTTTTTTTTTTTTTTTTTTAAATCAAAAAGGAAATACATAATTGAGGCGTTGGGAACAAAGACAAATTGTGTGACCTATGGCCAGAGGACTTGCAGGGTGGGATATCACAAGCGTAGGGAGACACATTCCAAACATAAGACCCTCAGTTACCTAGCAAGGACTCAAATCAAGGTCCCCCTTTTCTGCCTTGCCCTCCTTTGGTGGTAGGGGACTAACAGGGAGATCCTCCTTAAAAGACAGCCCCGTTAGGCCCCGTTCACTCCCTGCTGCCCTTTGTTGCATTTTGTCACTTGTTTTGTTTTGAGCTTGTTAACTTCTCTATAGCCGCATGGACAAGCAGCAGCTGGTGAGCTTGCGGTGGGCTGCAAGGCATCAATTTTATCCTGGGACAAGGAGGGAAAACAGGCCAGGCTTGCTTTTGACAGCACCTTGAATCTTCTCACTGTAATGTCATCTGTCCATGTTGCCAAGCAGCCATGAGGCTGGCACAGATCAGTGACTACTGAGTTGTGTAAAGGTGACCACAAGCAATTTCACCTGTCACTGGTAATGTAGCATATTTCCACTGAGTCCAGTGTTATGAAAAATGCCCTTTTCAAAATGTTTTTAAATGAAAAAAAAAAAAAAAAAATGAAAAAAACTTGAAATATGAAAAATATTGAGTGCCTACAGGGGTTCACTGAAAGTTCAGCTGTGTTTAAGTTGTGCAAGTCCAGCCAGGTTCAGTGTTTTCTTGCTGATGAACAATGAGATGTAGAATATGGCCTTGAGAAGCAGTCAGATCTGGAAGCAGCAAACAAAGTCAGCCGAATCTTCTTGATACTGTGTCAAACTTCTCATCGCAGAAAAACAGCATGTCAGAGTGTTAATTGATATTCATCCCAAGATTTTCCTCCCTGTGCTGTGAAGCCCTGCTCTGTTCTCTGGTGGTGGAGATGCCGTTTAGTCTTATTAAAAAGTTGTTTGATTAGCCGGCCCTGGAATGGAGGCTGTGGAAAGGTCTGGCAGCAGCAGATAAAAGGGGAATGATAAATAGGCGAAAAGCCAGCCGATTGCCAGTCAGCCACTAGAGCATCAAAACACATCCATTTCTCTGCAAAGTTGATCCAATTATTGTCAGCCACTCACAGATAGCTACTATGCTTTACTCCTTTCATTCTAGGCTAAATTGCTCTTCCCCTTTTTCGCCGATACGGCAATCGGTCATAAAGGGCCAGCCATCATTAGTGCTGTTTGAATTGGAGCCCTGTAGTGTTTGGTTAAGAGGGTAAATGCAAATTTGATGAAAGAATAAGGCTGCATTTACATATCAGCCTCAGCTCACATGGGTAGGGTAAACATTCTGTTTATCTCAAGTGTCAATTTATGATTTCAGTCGAATATAAAACCGACCTTGGCCCAGTCGGAGCAAAAGACCAAGGAAATTTACTGTTGTTTAAACACTATTTATTCAAGTAGAACTTGTCAACAAATCTTCTATAACTAGGCAAATAAAAGAAGAATTTCAGGATGTTTTTACTGGAAATGGATCAGAAGATCCTCATTTTAAAGTTCACCTCTTGTTTCTCAATTTAATAATTTTGCATCCTAGACAATGCCCCTATTTGTGCTAATATTCTTATTTAATACAAATAAAATTGTATGCTCAGAGGAAAATGAGATGATGCCATGCCTATCATATAATTTACAAAATTAAAATGGCATCATAAATAAAAATGAAAATCTAAAAGCTTCTAAAGACTTTACTCATTTATACATTATATTTTCTTTCACTAAATAAAAGTACCTTAGGGGGAATCACTGTCCACGCCTGAATCCACAAAATCACTCATATGGTTAAAGTACAAAAAAATATGATCTGATGTTAAGATCTAGAATTTAAAACAGTGAGAAGAGTCACTCAGTATGTGAGGCACTCTTATCAGTGTACCATGTGAAAATCACCATTTCCTATTATTTAGTGTTTACGTGTTTGATTAATGCAGGAATTTCCCCTCAAGTACTTTAGAGAATTGCAGATAAAACTGTGAAATAAAAAAAATTAAATGTACGCTGCAACAAAAAAACATATTTCACACAAACAATATTTCATTTCTGCATAGCCACAGAGCTGAGTGGGCTGTTAAAAATAAGGCAAAACACTGCCATCTATGGCTATGTTCCTAGGACTGCTGAGGTCCTGTGCACCCAGCACAAAGGCAATCAACTATTCCTAGAAAAAAAAAAATTGTATGGCTTGATATTTGTAAATAAGATTAATAAAATATAATTGTAATCATAAAATTGTAAACATGCCTGACAATTCTCAATCTAGTAAACTAAAAAAGTGTTTTGGAACAGTGTTCACACCAAAGTTTCTTGCATTGCTCATGAAGCTGACACGTTTTTGGCTTCCGAAATTGACAGACTGAAACCTAGATTTTCATCCAAATGGGCATCTGGTGGCCATATCCTTTAAGCAACACAATTCTGCACAAATCAGGGGTTCTGTCAGAGATTTTCGTACCACCTGCTGTGTATCTTCCCCTCAAAATGATTGAGCCTGCCTTTATTGTTTCATCATAATTTTATCTTTACAGTTTGTTGGCCAAAACACAACACACATTGCACATTTTGTACTTAAATGGGCAATATAATGATGCTGTAAGCGTCATATACTGTATGCTGGTATAACTTACTGTATATCTTATGGCAGCTACTTCATATCAAAGAAATTTATATTGGCAATAAAAACACATTTCAGGACTAAATTTTGACTGTGATTCAAGAGCGCATTAAGGCGCAATAATGAAGCGCATATAGCTGCCAGACTGGGGTAGCAGGTTGGCGGTGAAGCATAGAAGAAAGCCAGATGTCAGGGCTTCTATAGCTTAGGCCTTGACCAGGCCTTCGTCTGCGGCGGCCCTTTATGTAGCTCTCTGTGTGATGCACTGGTCCCCAATGGGAGCCCCAAGGCTTTAGTGGTGATGAGACGCGATCTGTCCCGTCTGTCACCTCTCTCCAAGTTATTCATACACCATCCATACAGTCAGTCCTCCAAGGCCTCTAATCCCCGTCTCCCGAGGTGGAGTACAGACAGAGAAGCAGACAGCCAGGCAGGTTGCAAGTCTGTTCATAAGATGTTTAACACGCTGAGCATGACAGAGCATTTCACATTTACAAAATTTCAGAAATGGAATCAGCGTGAGGCTGCACAACAGTGGGTTATTCCTGCAAGTGTAAATCCTGATTCATACTATAATGTGCAAATGCATGAGTTCAAAGATGCAGAAATTGGACATATACTGGATTTCCCTTTTGACTTTGCACATGCTGTGAAACTGGTTTAAGTGACAGAAGTGAGACCATGCTTTGAATTCTGCACTCAAATTTTCATTAATCTGTTTTTGATGAATGGTGAAAAACAATTTCATATTTTCATATGCTAGTTATTGCAGAAAAGTATTATTCTTCTTAATTTAAAAAAAAAAATCAGGAGTGAGCTGATCCATAATGTTTACAAACTCATCTTCACTTTATGAAAAACTGAGTCTAAGTGAAATCTTCAAATGGCAATATGCATAAAAGTCCCTAGCTGTTAGGTGGCATTATGAATTGGAGCTACTTCAGCACCCCCGTGACCACACATGAGAGTAAATTTGCTCAGCACGTCATCTCCTGATGTTTACAAACAAATACAGAAAGAGTTTATGTAATGCATTTATTTAAACAAGACCTAAGAAATGAGCAAATAGATCATTCTTAGGGGATTCTTTGCTTTGCAAACACACCTATTATAGATTAAAGTTTGACAGTATGCCAAAGTTATCAAGGTAAACTAGAACTGTGACTGACAACTGAAAGTGGTTTCTCTTTGTTCCAGAGTGTGTGTGTGTGTGTGCGTGTATATGAGGGAGTGAATGAGAGAGAGAGAGAGAGCGAACTAGAGAGAGAGAGAGAGAGAGAGAAAAGCCATGCATAAAGAGGCTCAGCAAGTCTCACTGTGTGGCACTTATTTTACCTCCCTCCTTCCTGGAAGCACCATCAATTTACTAGGGACAACTTGACCACTCCCTTCAAGGATCAGCACAAAGAGACTGACCTGGGACAGACACACAGGGTTCACCTCAGAGCCCATTAATCAAGTGTCATGGTTGTGTGTGGATGAGGTCAGATCCTGGTATGTTGTGTTGCAACTGCTAGGTCATGTACAGGGCACTGGATTTCACCCACAATATCTTAATAATGCCAAAAAAAAAAAAGAAAGAGAGAAAGAGTGATTTGTGTTGCTGTTTTCCAGTTGAATATTGATTCACTATGTGTGATCAGGAATGTTTGTCAAACTCAAATAGTATTGTTTTTCCTGCAGAGATTAACCTGTTTAATGCAGAGAGCAATCACCCATTGAGATTGCACTGTGTTGTAGGTTGTCGATGTGTGTGTCTGTGTGTCTGTGTGTGTGTGTGTGCGTGCGCGAACGAGTGAGAGTGTGTTTGCGCGTGTATGTGCATGTGTGAGACAAAGACCACCTGTGCAGTGGAGGGAGCCAGTGAATTTGGAGCCAGAGTGCGCTCTGTCAACTGGCATTTGATTTGTCACTCAGCAGACTCGGGCTCAGGCTGAGTCACTTAGCAGGCCACACCCGCTTTTCTCCATCTCTCTCTCTCTCTTTCTGCCTTTCCCTTTTCTTCTCCCTCCACACAAGGTGTATCCAAGAGTTCACCTCCAGGCCAGCACTGTTGACACACATACCCTATTGCGCGTGGCTAACACCCATGTCTTTCAGAGACTTGTGTTAAGCTGCAGCAAGGAAAAAAAATCATCACAGAATATAAACTCTTCATGATCAAGACTTGCTGTTGGTTATTCTTTGAAAGATCCTCAGGAATATTGCTGATGCAAGCTCAGGAAAATATTTGAATTTGTTGTATTTTTTTCCCACGGTACATGCCAAAACACTATTTCGTTTTCATTATTTTAAATCATAAAGGATGTTCCCACCACATTTACAGGACTGCACAGTTCTGTATGTTGCTGTTGGCTACAGTGTGACCATCTGCACTTTGAATTGTGGTGATAGTTACATTGTCCTCAAATCATGTGAGAATGCGTGGTCCAAAGAGAGCTTTTATTTCATGCACACTTACCAACATAAGGCATGTCTCTGGCTACAAGAAGAGGACCATATAGCAGGTATTAGTAAAAACCACATCTGAGCAGCACTGCAGGGATGCAGGTGGCAGACAGTATCACGCTCAAAAAGAGAGCTGAATGGATACCGCAGCCAGAAAAGATCACAGATGCACACAGAAGCCTGTTTATTGTACACACTGTGCCTTAAAGATAATAACAAAGCTTGTAGAGACCAAATTATGTAAAGGTAATGGTAGATAACATACTGTATGCTACTTCAATTATTTAAACAGTTAAACCTAAATGTAAATGTGCTCTCTTACTTTTAATTATAATACGCGATGTAAAAGCTTTAAAAAAAACATTTTCATTTTTAAATCAAAATCATTTCAGTAGGACAAGACATATATGTGCACGCAATCATGGCTGAGATAACAGCGCAAATATATTAGTCTTACAATGAAAACAAAAGAAACGCCTGAAAATTCCTGACTGAAGTCACATTCTGAAGTTGCCACAACGGGTTCATTCATGAAGGCTTTTAGGGTGTGGAGCTAAATGTGAGGCCAACCACATCAAACACTTGATTAATTGACGATGTGATGCTAGAGGGGGTGCAACATGGATTGTTGCAGCAAAAACATCTCCATCAGTGACTCTAGTTTGTGTGAATTCTTCGCCTGAACTTCATCCGACGCAGTGTTGCACCAAACTTAAGTCCAGTTTAGGGTGAAACACTAACAAATAGCCCACCACTCCCTTTAGTAACAAAGCACATCTATCTGTAGCAGAGCAGTGTGACAAAGGGACAAAGCATGTCTGCACTGTACCAATGGGTTTCAGCAATGATCTCTGAATGAACTGAAACCACCCAGGTCAGGTGAGAGTAAGTTTCCCATGACAGAGGTCTTTGAAGACAAGTTTGGAGGCTTCAGACAAAAGTGTGGGACTGTTTGAGTTGTTGTATATTTCTTCCATTTATTTCTTTAAAAACCTCAAAGTCACTAACATGAAAAAAAGGATAAATATAACACACAAACCAAACGCAAACTGCACACCTGAAAATTTGTAGCTTGGTGAGCCAGTTTAAAAACAACAGGGTCAGTTTTTCCGCCTGTGGAGACAAGCATGAGGGAAGGTGTCCATTGCAGTAAGCAGCTAATTGATATGGTGGCCCAGACAATAGGTGGGTGCCACCCGGTCACATTCCTCACATGCCAGTCAGTCTGCCAGTGACCCTGAAACGGAGCCCACTTTCCCAATTAGGGTCATTAGTGTGAGCCAGTAAGTGCCCCTGTCACACATGGCTGCAAACCAAGGCCCACTTTGGCACTGTGGAAAGACCCCAAGCAAAACAGCACAAAAACAGCCAAGCTCAGTGTTTTCACCAAAGTTGCCTAAGATGTCCATCAATGCATTGGGGGGTTATTCAGTGTAGATGCAAGTGAGATGTTTCCCAATTCATGGAGCTAAAGAAGACAGTTTTGCGCATCTGAACATTTTAGAAAAGAAGAAAAGCTGCATGAATGATTCATTGCAGGACGTAAGGCTTGTAAGAATGTGAATGAAAAAGTTGTTGGCAGTTAGAAAGCTGCTCAAGCCCGTGTTAAAGGCACCAGACTGACAGTTGTGGCAGTTGCTACTTTCTCACTGTTGTAATAAACAGTAGACCACATGACTCAACATAGTACGGTGTGTTTTCATGGACACGAACCAGTGAAACACCTCCTAACCACCGTTCCTTGTCGTACCATCTGTAGAAGCTTTTAGGCCTATTATCATTCTTATGTCATATGGAAATAGATATTGATTCCGTGAATGATATTTTCCTATTCTTCACAATGGTCATCAGAATGATGGGACCATTTTAAATCCGGCAATTGAAAAGAAAAGAGGCATTTGAATCTGCGGTCACATGTTTTTTTTTATTGTCTCTGGAAAATACTGTGACGTTAACGTATAGCAGATGTTGTTGCTCATTTGACTGCTAATTTGGTTAAACACTTTAAATGTAGCTTCAAAACGTCCGTTTATGGATATGAGGAAAACGATGCTGATGGTACAGCATCGTCAGAGTTTGTTTGATGTGATTGGCTGTTGTAAGACAGCTGGGATGCCCTTTGTTTGGCCCTCTTGTATCTAGGTGCTTGCTCTGAAATACTGAATATAAAATGTTTCGACCAGAAGAAAGTGTGTTTTTCATGCCATGCTGTAGCATCATCACACTTATGGTTCGCTGACGCTGCTGGGCTCTGACATTGCTGCCTCTGCTTTGAACTGTTGTGATAGTTGTCTTAGAGGATTCGACAGCGTTTGTGCTACATATTGACTACTCAGACTAATTTAGTGTGAATTAGCGGGTAGTCTTAATGTAAAGTTTGTTTTCTCCAGTGAGGCAGAATTCTTGGCACATTTCTTTAAAATATATACAGTGTGCTTTAGGTTTATATCTCTGTGGCATAAGGATTTAGTTTCTCCCTGCTACAATTTACAATGAACACTATGTGCACCTGCATTCACTTCAACCATTACCAGGCACTGGCTTTTATCTAGAGATAAGGTGCGCTGAGAGATTTGGAAGGTGGCAGAACACTAAAATAGTCAGTCATCAGCTTTCACATTCAAGAAACAATAAAGTGAAATGACTGAAAGAGAAATCAGAGGAGTGAGAGATTAGTGCCAAAGCTGTTGCCAGGTTTGTTGGTGAAAAGAAGCCTCTCTACTGTGCAGCTGGGAGCTGTGCACATTCATCAGGTGAGATTCAGATAGCAAGTTGAGCCAGCTAGCAAGGTGCTGAAAGGTGCTAGAGCCCATGTAGAAAAGATGGCACCTCCCTTCATGCTGTATAAACACAAAGTGTTTCTTAATACTACAAGTGTCAAGAGAGGAATAAAGTCAGCCACTTCTGATCTTATCAAGACTTGGGAGATGAGAAAAATGCAAAATGCATGTTCACACCTAATACTTGTAAAATACTGTAGTCTTTTGGCAAATAGCAAAACATTGTTATTTTGTGTAATGCATATATCTAAAAAATAAATGTGTAAATGGACTTCAGCTCTGTAGTGATTGATTGCAAGCTGTAATATTGTTCTACTGTCAATAAATGCTCTAATAACACAAATCGGATGGTACAGAGTGAGTGTACTCAGTGCCTTTAGTGTGTTTGTTTGATGAGTTGTCTGGCTTGTAGTGTCTGAAGCCACTCACCTCGCTCTCTGTCATAAAGAGGCTGTTTGCACAGACTTACTGCACATCAAGCTGAAAAGTAGAGCACTCAAAAAGCTAGCTGTTGATCTGTTGATCTTGAAGGCATGTTGGTAAATCAAGGCAAAAAAATAATCAGCCAGTTTCTGTTTGTATAACTGCTAAGCCCACCAAGCCATGGCAAGTGAGTGACTATCGTGTACAACTCCAACTGTGATGCCTTGCAGATAATCTTAGCAAAATGGACGACGGGAAGCCATATTTACTTAATGCAACCACTCTGTGTTCATATACAGACTGCATTAAGCAAATATGCATTATATCATTCTTGCCTCCTCCCTTCTTTCTCTACATTTACAATTCCTGAGGTTAAAACCTAAAAAAACAAAAAAACAATGCGTATCAAAAAATACCCAAATAAATAAATTAGAAAGATGAAAATAATTAAAAAGGTCCCTGTGATAGTGAGCAACACTGCCCCTCAGTGGATATTTTGGGCCATAGCACAAACATAAACCTTGCCACATCTTGAAAATTAAGAAAATTAAAATATATCTTTCTATAACTATAAAAAGAAAATTTAATGACCAGACTACATGAACACTAACAACTGATTATTCCAACATGGCAACTGTCATCCAAAAACACACTTTATTATTACTACAGTCATATCCAGTGCCTGCCAAGCTATCACTACATACAATCCCTCTTATTGTCTTATCATTGTTCCGACAGGTGGTCTTACCTGGCTGTGGCTGGGAAGCAGGGAGATATGAAGGGGATGTGTGGGGCAATAAAGCCATAACTGGCTGCTTGTATGGAGGAGACGTTACATACGGAGCACCACCTGCTAGATGTGAGGGCTCTTTATCACCAGCTGGCCAGTGTTTTATTGCACTTCTTTTACAGTGGCTATGATTAGCAGAAAAGGTCAGGAGGAAAATGGAGAACGCGTCATCATCTGGATGTGTGATACAGAGTTCATATCTGTTAAAACACTCAATGTGTCAATCAAGATTTTAGTGTGTATGGGACAACACAGTGAGCTAAGTCTGTTTTTTCACTGCCTGTGCTGGAGCAGGAGTGACCACACGTTATTCTGTGGCACCACCTTGTGTTGGATATGGTGTACTGCAGCAGTTGATCTTTCTTTTCTCTCTATTCCTGCACTGATTAAAATAAGGTTTTAGACTGTAGTTCATGTCTTTGTATGTGTTGATCAACAGTGACAACTGTGTGTGTCAAGAGGTGTAGGTCTACTGCATGTGTGTTTTCTCAGTGACAGTGTCAGTAATACACTTTAAATTATGTTAGTGATGCAAATAGAGTACACTGCAAGTCAAATCTATAGACACATCTAACTGCTCATTATGAGCTGTGGGATCCTGGTAATGATCTACAGTATGGATGAAAAATCAAAATTTCATTTTTTTTTTCTGATCACAATTCATAATATGGATTTTTTTTTTAGTTTATAAATGCCAAACGCAACTAGTTCAAACAAACCTTTCACAAAATCAAAAAATATAAAAACTGATCTGAAACTTTGATTGTCTGTCTAGCGTCACTGCATTTAAATACAATTTCCAATCTACCAGAACCAAATTATTATTATTTTTAAATAACAGAATAATGAAGAAATTCATGAACCACTTTTTTTTCCAAATAAAATTACATGCAGAGAACATTTAATCTTAGTGGCATACTAACATAACATGTCTGCATCTTAGGGCTGCACAATTAATCAAAATATAAACAAAACTGCATTATGACCAAGTGTAATATCCAAATCGCAGGAGCTTCAAAAAAATTAAAAAAAAAAAAAAATTGATATAATACCTGGATAAAAAGGTATTATGTGTCACAACATTGTTGTGCATTGTGAGCACTATATGTGTTGTGGTGCTACAGAGATGCCCAGGGCCACAAATCATATTCTCCAGATGTAAAGGAACATTTGTTTTGTACAAGACCCAACAATCACATCATCATTTTTATATTTTTTCAGTGAAAATAAAATGTAAAAAACAACTACTCAAACTGAAATCATAATATCTGCCAAAATAATCACAATCTGATTTTTTTTGCCCTACTGTATAGTAAACACTTCATTTTGAAGTAATCTTAAACAGAACAACAAGAAAAGTACATAAAAACATATGAAGAAATATTATAATGTCCAGCTCTGGTTGTTCACTCAGGTGTTTAAGTTAGTTTGGCTGCTTATATTCTGCCCCGGGCTGGTTGGCTGCAGCCCAGGTTAAGGCCATCAGACTTAGAGTTTTTAATTAGTTTCACATAAGCTTTCATATAAAAAGTTATCTGACAGTGGTTTGAAACATTTTTCTTGTCCAAATTTCATTTGAGAACATTTCTGATAACAATGCTCAGAAAACAGTGGTTAGAGTTTGGGTTGTGGCAGCTGAATGGTAAAAAATCTGTTGCACTAAAAAGCATGTTCAGGGTAAGTAATTACTTTTAAGTTGCAGGTTGCCTGCAAAATAATGGTTAATGTCTTATCATAACTGATTTCTTTTTTTCAGTTTTTCAGTCAGTTTTTAAGTTTTTGTGGCAGAAGATGTTGGGTGTGCAGTTTGTGCACAGTTCTGCACATTAGAGTTGAGTGATGCCCCTTTGATGCAGTACATGAAAGTCTCAAGTCAACAAAGGATTTGTCTGTGAATGTGAGCTATGCCCATTATAGTGACACAACGCTATCCTACTGGGTTCACATTTTCATCTCAGCAAATTAGCTTTTAAAGGCATCTAATTGGCCTTTTTCATGTTTTGACATGTCACATTGGGAAAAGCAGAGTTGTTGATCATAAAATTGATGATGGCTTAGTCAGCAGCTAGTAACGTTCTAGTAACGTTTCTGGAGCACTGCAGAGGAGGGACTTAACAGCATTAAAGGCATGTTCACACTTTTCGTCCCACACAAAAGGAACGGCAGGAGAAGTTTCTGTGAAAACACTGATAATAACTGGTAGTAGGACCTGGATAGGACAACACAGTTGTGACCTTAACATGTACCGGACAGACTTGTCCATGACCAACTTGTTTATCTCGGTATGTAACAGTGGAATTACCAAACTCACACTTGGCAAGATTTAGGTTGAACAACACCACCACCAGGCTGGAAAGATGATCATCCCAGCTGCTTGAGTACACCACCACATCATCAAGATAGACATTACAGTGGGGCACATGTCCCAAAACCAGGTGCATCAGGTGCTGAAAAGTGGCAGGTGCATTCCTCATGCCAAATGCCATCACTGTGTACTGCATAACATGGTCAAATGCAGAAATGTCAGAACCTCTGAGGGTCAAAGGAACCTGCCAGTACCCTTTAAGTAGGTTTGGTGATGAACACAGCTGGGGCAATGCTATCAATGCAATCAATGACTTCTATGCCAGGCAAGGGAAAGGAATCTGGTACCATTAGTGCATTAAATTTACAGGAGTCTGTACAGAGATGGATACTGAAAGCTCCAGGGACTATGACTAGACTTGTCTAACCTTTCCAACAAGTACTCAGGCTCTTTCTTCATTATCCCTCTTTTCCATCTGGGCAGTGATAAGCACACTGTTTAATAGGAGCAGCAGAACCAACATCAATGTCATGCTATAGCACATTGGTACAAGATGGAACATTATTAAACAGTGTGGGGTGGGAACAGAGTAGCTGGACTACATCATCACACTGACATTCAGACAGGTAAGACAGTTATGATTCAATATTTGAGAGAAACAAACAAGGTCGTGAAAAGCGGGTAGTGAGGGCAGAACCAGGAACTGGCAGCAAGAACCAAAACCTGATCTCCTCAATGAAACTGTTGCTCTATAGCTTTCCTGTCAAGCCGCTTCTGCATACTACTCTGGGAGGAACGATGCAGCAGTTCCCTACACTGGGAGACAAAATCCAACATATTCGTCTTTTCTGAGGAACCAGACATGAACTGCTGATTCAGCACTTTCATAGGACCATGCACATTGTGACCAAATAACAAGTTCATTGTTTAGCACCATGGATGATACAAAGAATACAAAGTACAGCCTCTTCCCGTATCAACAGTGACTCCAGGGTTCGATGGCAACATTCAGTGGCTAGGTACCCCAGTCCTCATCTGCATCATCTGCTGCTTTACAAGACTGTGAAACCAAATTATGCATCAGTACACCATAATCCACAAAAAATGACTAACTTTCTCACTGAAACACTTGAGGACAGATCACTTTTGCCTCTACGATATTCAAAGTAATCTGGATGTACTATTGTATTATTTTTCACTTGTACGAAACACAGTAGAGTGTATTGTGTAGATCTAATAATGAAAACAATAAATGAAAGCATGTACACATTTTGTTTCGCAGCAAAAATACACTGCAAGACAAACTTGCTGTCCAATAAAGGGCATGTAAACAATTGAGGACATAAGTTTTATATATTTAAATAGAAGTTGCGATTTTTTTTTCATGACTGCAACTGAACTTCAACTACACAAAATCTTTGAAGCCACCCTTACCTCTCTGCTCTCCACACACACAATCCAGATTTTGAATTGTAGGTTCTGAGCAGAGGCTATCTGTTTGAGACACCTGATACAAGACTTACACTGACAGGCAGGAGCCTATGATCACAATCTTTAGGTCAATATCAACACCTATAGCTATTCTATCATACAGGATTTACATCACATGATGGCAACAATACTTTCCTGGGCCAGCAGCAACAATATCAACGCCATGACCTACAATGTGTAGCTGAGCAGAATAGGCAAGCATATACTGCAGTTCTGTGATTCAGATTCTTACTTCAATCTCTCTCTCTCTCTCTCTCACACACACGCACACACTCACACAGTAATCGATTTTTACAGCTCGGTATAGGTAGACCTACAACAAATAATAGTATATGTAACGGGTCTCAGACAGGCTTTACAGATAGATAGATAGATAGATAGATAGATAGATATCGCTATATAGACATTATATTTTATGAAAAAAATGCCGCTCAGTCACTCCATCCTGACCCCTGGCCTGAATGCTTGAAATAGTTAACTAAAAGTAACTTGTGGTAACTTGAGACAAGTAAGAAGTAGTAGATAACTCATGGGTCTGCTAAACTGGTAACCTACCTCACACCAGGTCTCTGCCAGTTGGTTGAACAGGTGTCTGTAGCTGGGCTGTGGCTCTCCGCCTCCGTTTCATGCTGATGCTCAGTTGAGCTAACTTCAGTGGCTGCTGCTGCGTCATTGTCCTCCTCCTGACGTTAGCATCGTCCTCTCCAGGTTCTTTGCTAATGCTAGCAAGACGACTTTAGAAAACAGTCGAGTTAGATAGTAGCTATGTTTTTTTTCTTCCGAATTTCAGTTTCTCTGTTATCCTTTTATTTCTTGGCCGTTCTCTTTGCTGCTCCGCTGCTCCAACGTTTGTTTTCCATGATGTTTTAAAAAGTGTCTTCTTCACCCAGCCGGCGACTTTGCCGCGAAATTCCCACGGTCACCACCTGACCTGACGTCATCATCATGTTACGGACACAAGCAGCAAACCAATCATAATATTTTTTTATTATTTCCAAATAAAGTTACTCTGTAACTCTCATTATTTAGTATTTCAACACAAACACTCAATTAGTTTATATGATGAAATAATGAAAACACAGAAATAAACAGACAGGATGAGGCCACGTTGGGGGTGGGAGTGGGAGTGGGGGGGGTGAGGCCCCCTAGAGGTCGGACGTGCAACGCCCCGGTGGATAATCAGTGCTGGGGTCCAGCTGTTTTCAGTGACTCAGACCTTTTACCTCTGCTCACCATTAAACTGGCTACTTTGTCTCCCCCGGCTGTTTGGTTTAAGTACTGTAGGATATGTAATTTTATGTCAAAACCAATTTTTAGCAATACTTTGTGATTATTTTTTGCATAATTTGTAAATTAACAATGCTTATACTGTTAATTATATTATCCCTGGAAATAGCACCATTGTTTCTGCTTTCTAAAACAACAGCAAGGCAGTGAACACAACATTGAAATCAGGCCACTGTGCACACCCACACAGGTGTTTTCACTTATTATGGCTGAGTGGACCTCTGCTCAGGTTGGGCTGTATTCAGCTCCACAGGTGTATAAAATCAAGCCTGCTCTGCACATGCCCACTCAGCCCTGACAAGAGGTCTAATCAGGCAACTGAAAACACCTGTGTAGCTGAGTGTGGGTGTGAGACTGAGCTATTTAATGAGGACACTGTTTCACTACTCCTTCTCTTCCTTTCATTATGTTTTCACTTTTTCTCTCCCACACCTCTTGGCCGCTTCATATTTAAATTGTATATATATTTCTTCTTTTCTTCATATTTCCTATTCATTTTTCTTCATCCCTCTCCCATGCTGCCCCTCCTTCCTACTTCACTCCATCCAATCAAATAAGACTAACTGACTTTACTGTCTTCACATACTGTCACTGATCACCATTGTCTTTATTACCTGTACCTGTCCAGCTCCTTGCACGAGTCTAATATGTGACAAGAAAATGTTGTAACAGTGCAAAAAAAAGAAAACTACTACTATTGTAGGAGTTCTATTATTTTATCTTTACAATTATATTATTTACATTATGCTGCAGCCTGTGCATTTGTACTGGAAAGAGCAGTACTGATACTTATACTGGATAAAGTGACAAATAAACCAAAACTCCAAAATGGTCGCTATATTTTTTAAAGGCTGTTTAGAGCTAACTTTTCAAAATCAGATTTCCTTAATAATTAAACTCTAGAAATGTAAAGCCGGTGAATATTTATTGAATGAACTACAAAGAAAGAGAAAAAAGACTAATTTGTAATGTGATATAAAATAATAATCTAAAGTAGGATGCTGAATTTTTGCTGAATCAGCCTATTTTGTGTTTCTTGGATTGGATTTAAAGAAGCTTGATAAAGACCAAACCAATGGGAACTAATTTAATCAGAATTCCTTTCATGTAATTCACTTTGGTGGGTGACTCTCAATAGAGACGCACGTCTAAGAATAGTGCCATTTGAACATTGTGGGGAAAAAAAAACATTTGTGACCCCTGTCTCTCACAGTTGGTGTGGAATATCTATCTGCTGCTTTATGAGACTGTCTCTTTAATGACACAACCTTCCTCCAATGGCTGATTAGCTGAATGACAACATCTGTAACACTGTACCTGAAACACAGCTGCAAAATAAATACAAAACTATCAGTGGAGAGTGGGAAGATAATTGGTGGTTTACAGAGAAAGCAAACAAAAAATAAATGGGTCATCTTGGTTTGAATCTTATTCAACTGAATAAAGGAAAAAAAAAGTCAGTTATTCATTAAATTGACCGCAAGTGATTTGGGGATTTTTATTTTTATTTTTTTTGGCATTTCTTTCTTCATTGTTTCCTCCTCATTATCATAATTAAGCATACAGTAGTGGTTTACAGTATATTATGCAACTTCATGTTCATTGTACGGTTGTTTTCAACTGCCAAATGAATTCAAGCCAATCATGAGTAAAGGCATCTCAGGGTGGTGATCAAATTCCCTGGAAATAATAGGTTATGTTAGGTTGTTTAACACCAAGAATTTGAATTTTTCTGTTTAATTCCCGCTTGTATTTTCAAGACCACATTCTGAATTTAAACTAAATACATGTCTATTCAAATGTGAGTGTAATCATGTATTAAGGAGCACCTTTGAATCATAATCAGTCAGAGGCAATTAAAAAGCTCTTTGGTTCTTCTCCCCTTGTTTTTTCCGACTTCCATGTTCTGCTAATGGCTTTGGATCATGGCTAAGCCTTACTGCAAATGGCTCTTAATCCAGTGGGCCTGCGTTTGGTTACCTGAGGGAAATACTATCCAGGCTCTCTGCTACCCCCACTGCAAGCCTCCAGATTAGTCCAATATATATTAATCCCCCCATTTATCTTTGTCAACTAAGGGCCAAAAATAATTTGAGAGTGAGTAAATAAAAGCCAGTGCAATAAAAGAGGCATGCCCCAGGCAGAAGGCAGGTGCTTGCCACCTCATACACCTCGTCACTGGGATTGGCTCTCTAATGAGCCTCTCCGTACGGTAAATATAGCTCTGCTCATTTTGCTCATCAACATTTCATGGGTGAGGTGATTATCCTTTTCAAGCAAACAGGGGATGTTTCAGAGTTTCTAAAATGGAAAATAGTCATCAAAACCACATGACTCCACTGTGCCTGAGTGTTTGCTCAGGAGATGAAAGGAGAAGAGAATTTTTAAGAAAAGTGATATTTAGAATAAGATCCAAGCCTGTGCTTGAAGAAAATAGAGGCAAGAGGTTAATCGACGGACTGGAAATAGAAATAACATCACACCTTTTTTATTAGCTAAACCTTTATGTTGCTTAAACATTCTTCTCATGTGCTTGTACACACTGAGCAGCTGAACCCTGCAGGACACGTCCAAACTTTGACATTTACTGTTTGGTGGGAGACTAATAAATACAACAGCAGAGTGTATCACAGGAGGAATGTGTGTGATGTTTTGCCAAAAGATCCAAATATGATTTCAGCATGATTTCAGGAGGTTATTAGCTTCAAACATATTTTTAAAAGACGCAGTAAACTTCAGAAGTAGGAGGTACAGTCATCAGGGTATTTCTTTACAGGAGATTTTTTGGGGACGACTCAGCAAAAATGAAAGTCTCTTTGACTCTACTGCAGGGATGTCTTTCTGTCCTGCTAGTGGGACTCATTACAAGTGGTATGCCTCTGCAATACACCCACTGAGATGCTGGCACAGCCCCCAGTTTCCTGACAGGGTGCAGATACACCATCAAAGGTAAACATACCTGTGTAAAGGACCTCATGAGGACCGAGTTTGCTACTGGGCTATGCTTTCAACATTTCATGGGCTTCAGGATTTCTCAGTGATCTTTACTGAAAAACTGGAAATAATTTCTTCTTCAACAGATGTTTCTCAGTGGTTCATATGGATATGATTGATATGCAATGCAGAAAACCAATAACGTCACATAGTTTTACAGATGTGCACCACTTTTAGCTGTGCACCTTTGGTTGTGTGACTTTCTCGTTATTGTCTTTAATTTGTACTGATTTTACAAAATTTGTATTGAATAAGTTCTGTAGACTTATTTTATTGCAAATTACCAATGAAGAACCTTAAAGCTGCGCTCAATAAAATGTTTATATGAACAATAAGTCAGATGACTAGATGTAATGCGAAAGTGGCACTTGTAGTGACAAACACAAACAGATTCATCTTCTGACTCTGCAGTCTCCCTCAGCTCTAAGGGCGCTTTAATGCCTTTGACCTATGTGTTTTGGATGCTGCAGTTGGCTGTTTTCAGCGAAAAGGCTCTGATAACACCACTGCACATTTCCTGTTCAGCACCAAGTGACTGCCTGGTCAACATAGTGGAGCTAAAGAGACAGAAATTTCCCTCAGGAGAAAGAGCAGAGCAAAACAGAGCAAAAAGGAGGGTGAAAATTGACCTGTCATGGAAAACAGATGAATACTTATACAGCTCTGTATCTGCTTAATGTGGTAAGTGTTTGCTAGCATGTTAACTTCATGACACAAAATGTTTGTGATACTTTTGCATGACTTTTTTACAATATGTGTGTTATTGTAAAATGTTGCTCCCAAGTAGCCAAAAAAAAAAAATTGCAGCTTTAAAATTCATTAAAAAGATTGCTTTTGTTTTAACATGTAACTATGAGACTGAGATAGAGATGTAACAAAGAGAGAATATCACTGGTGGTGCAGAAGATATGTATTTAACCAAATTTCTTACTAATGACTATTATTAAAGATTTTGACATCTTTCAATACAAAAGATTTGAACTAAGTTGCAAAAACTCTACACACAGCAGTTAAATGTACTGTAAGTGCGAGTGGGTTAAAAGTCAGGCAAGTTCATGAGGTGATCTGTATCTAAAAATGACTGAAACTCAGAAGCATGTATTCAAAATAAATAAATACACTTTGACTAACTCTTTTCCTGGAATAAAACTACCAGTGGAATTTGCGGTGAAGTCCCCGAAAAGTAAACAATTTTCCTTTTTGGCAGGGAGACCCCCCCTCCTCCAAAAAAACCATCTTTTGTTTTGAAAAGTATTTATTTTCTGATCCAAGATTTATAAGCTACCATCTGCCTGTGGGCAACGCTCAACTGGATTATTTACCCAACGAAAATATAGCGGTGAAAAATTCATGTCTGCATGTCAGTCTGACCCTTGGTCATCTCCTGGCTCCCACCTCTGCGATGAGAAAAGCCCCTCAGTGTTGTTGAGTGATGGGGGTTAGAGAAGAGGTGGGCCAGACGCTCGTCTCTCTGCAGCCTGTGACATCCTCTCCTACTCTCCATTCCCTTCTTTTCACCACATCAGAAAACATGGCAGCCGCTGACAACCAAACACGTACATACGTTCTCTAAAAGTGCTTGTGAGTGGGAAGAACCATTACAGATTATTTCATATCTGTTTATCCCCTGTACCATTTAAAGGAGCAAGCAATTATCCTACAAAATAAATTGTGCTGAAATATATATTTATAATTAAAACATTTAGCTATGGTCCATAATATTTTATCTATATTTTGGTGGTGGTAGTATGCTAATTCAGTGCCATCCATATTATTTGTTATATCTTTTGTGTTATATCCTCCAATAATCACAAATCACGTTTCATTAGTGACTGCATGATATAAGTACTGTGTATGAATTTGCATTAATCTTGTGCAGTTTATACAAGAGTTCAGGCTCCATCTTTACGTCTTTTGACATTAACTGATTATCAAGGTGATGCTGTATTTCTGCAGCCTCTGTGTTGATCCACATTTCTCTCCTTGCTGGAGATATAGGGATTCATGTCACTCCAGTGAGGCCTCGAGACTTCCAACTAGCAATAACTGTCAAGTTCATAAGGAAGTCAAATATTCAGTGTGAGGAGTGAAAAGCAGCCCTGTGCATCTGACAAGCTCAAGGGGGGTTTGGGCCTGCCAACAGATTAAGTGGTCACTGAAGCCCACATGACGTGTTCTGCGTATTTCATATGAAAGCAGTATTTCCATAATCCTACATCTCTCTGTTAACCACTTGTCTAAATAGTCATAAATCACCGCTGAATTCCTGCTTTTATTTGGAAGGCACTCGCATCCAGAGCTGCCGTAGGAAACCTACAGCGCAACCAGAAAAAAATTGCCACATTATCTCCTTTCAAACAAAAACATTTGGATTCACTGAACAACAAAACAACATGTACTGTGCTGCAGTAAAAGATTGCCCCAAATTACAGAAAATGATTGCTATGTTTATCATGATCCAAATCTCTTTATATACCAGAGACACACGCATGTGCGCGCGCACACACACACACACACACACACACAAACACAAACACACACACACACACAGTCACAAACACACACCAGAGTTTCTCACCTTTCAGTTCTACAGTAACTGCTAATGTCCTTTGGGAAAGGAAACCAGCCACCAGTTAGAAGAGAAGACTTACTGAGTGATCCATTCTTCCCTTCCACAGATGAGAAAGTTAATAGGTTATATCCTCGTCCTCAGCTGGGATTGCCATTTCCTCTCCCTGTGACCTGTACATCAGATGGTTGACTCTTACAGGAATCAAGGTGAAGAAGAACAAACATGAACGATGGAAACTGGAAGGCTGGACCCTGCCTGAGGTCTGGGTCTGGGGCTAAAAGGGCTGTGGGACTGGGGCCGCCTGCTCTGCTCCACTCCACTTGCCAGCCTGTGAGGGAAGATTGGAAAAGTCATCAGCAGGCCTCAGGCCAGGGCCCTGCTTGAACAGGGGTGGCCACCAACACAATGTCTCCAGACAAATGGCTTTTCATGATGTGATCACTATCTGATGCGCTGCAAGGGAGGGCGAACGCAACATAAATGGCACTTTCCTGTTGAAAGAGAAATCATGGATGATGTAACAGCGCTGTTTGAGGGTGGCCAGAGAAAACAGATATGAACAGGGCTCTGTTTGTCTGCTGCCCGGGCAGGCGGCCTCAGCCTAGGTAGCCTCTCTGTATTCAGAAAGTCAGTCATAAAATTTTGTGTGAGGTGAAAGATAGAAGTGGCTTTGCGGCTTTCTTCATGCTTGCTGAGTAAAGGGGTCAGTCAGTGTGGTGTAAAGGGGAGGAGACGTCTGTCAAGTTAAAGTAACTGCAGCATGTTGCAGAACAACTAAACACATCCTCTGTGCATTATGTCATTTTGCCATTTGGAACAAAACAGAACAATTACCAGCCTAATTTATGCATTTGGATCATTTGAAATAGGAATGACTCATGCCAGGAAAATACAGAACAGCTTGACTATGACTGTAATAAATGTAATGTTTAGACCTGGCTCCAGTTCAGTTCCTTCAATATGACCTTTGCTTTGAGACTGACACGATTCCCTACAATAAGCTAACTGTGGAATTGGCTTTGTGCAACAAATTTTTAGATCATATGATTTGTAGGTGGGGGTTGCCACAACTTCTGCCCAACATGCCAAATATTGTGTGGTGCAGCATATTTAACCGCTGATGTAAACCAGTTCCATATGGCACGGCAATGTGGAGTAAATGCAGTGACCACTAGAGGTCGCAACAGCCACACCACAGATCACATGATCAGCCGGCAGCACACAGATCCTGCACACAGTACTCCTTTATAGGGTTATCTTGCATGACATATTTCTCAATTCAGCGTTCACAGTGTAAAAATATAAAATTTGCAAGGTTATGTCAGTGAAAAATATACTGGATAAAGATAATGGATCAAATATATTTTCTAACAATCAAGTTTACGGATTTAATTATTGAAAAAAGACTATACAATGTGATGATGTGTATTTTTCCAACCCTCGTTTCACCTGCAGCCACATGTTGCCCCCCTCACCTCCAGCTGAAGCTCCCTATAAAGACATGGCCCTCCGCTTGCTCTTTGCGGTTCACGTCCCTGAACGTTGCTCCTCAGGTCAGACCACCGGTCCCTCAGGAGGAAGGTCCTCACCTCTCTCCCTTTAAAACAACAGCGGTGGCCAGGTCAAGGCTCTGTTTTTTTTTTTTTTTTTTTTTTTAAACCTGACATTTCCTCAAGATGGCTACCAGCAGGAACAGCTGCAGGTAGAGCACTAACCGCAGCTGGTGCAGGACATTAACACTGTGATGTGAATGTTCTAAAACATTTGTAAAATCGTAATTTCTCCTCTCTTAACATTCAAAAAGGCTTGGCTAAATACACAAATTACAGCCCGTATGGTCAATATAAAAGCTTAATGAGAGGACATGACAGCTCGACTCAAATTTGTAAGTTCTGGTAAGTTGCAAGTTGGTTTTACTATAAAATGCCCATTTGTATTTTTAGGTACCAGTGTTACTGGAGCAGTATCACTCTCTGTGCGCACACACACACACACACACACACACACACACACACACACACACACACACACACACACACACACACACACACACACACACATGCAGACGTAGACAAATATGTTCGCCCTGCTCTCTCTTATTTTTGGAGGCGCAGTGAGGTCTTTTGCCAAATACAGCTTTATACTGCCTGGCCTCCCATCCAAATGGCTCTATAACAGTTAAGAAACCTCCAGGGCCCACAAAGACCAAAAAGAAACAGAGGAAAAAGTGCAATTGGCAGCCAACCACACATATTCACTGAGCTCATCCCACCAGGCAGCAGTAAATCATTATGAAAGCAAAAGACATAGTGGTTGATGCTATCATCTAAGACCAATAAAGCGCCCATTTGTACGAACAACCTCCTCACATATAACTGTCACTAACTGTCATGTCAGTAGACATTTCTACATGTGGCTTTCGCAGGATCTCTGTTTCAGTAATAGGACGAGGGCTGGAAGAATCCTCATGTAAAAGACAGAGAAATTAAGCTCCTTTGTCTCTTTAATCAGACTCACCCTTGCGATGCAGGGCTGACTGACAGAGATTTGCCTGGAGGGCGTTTACAGTCTGTTCCCACAAGAAACAGGCAAGGAGATGATACATTGGTTCCTAACAAATAGGGAGCAGGAGTCCTGATGGTTGTAGCAATCAGCCTTACATTTTGTCAGAATGGAAATAGCATGTTCCTTTTGGTAGAATACAAACGCAGTCTTCAGAGACCTCCTGTAAGAGGCCAATTGGCTTGCTCTTTTCTGCGCTCCTGGGATATTATTCCCCCTTGAAAAGTTTGATGTCCAAACCGTTCAAATAAACAAAATGAGAGGATATGAATAAAGGGCTTTGGTATGTAGGACACAAGAGATTTGGTTGTTAGTTCACTTGTTTTAATTCTGTATTTTATATAGTTTTCATATGGGTTGCAATGTTGCCACTAGAACAGGGTTACCAGTTGTTTCAGTAAGTACTCTCTGAGTATGTGGTCCCCTCCCAAGATGCACTCTGCCTGATGTCCTGTATTAAAGGGAAGAAAACCAAGGGCGTCATCCTGTGACACGGGCGTCAGTAGGCACCTCATTCCCTCTGGGCCTCGCTTTGCCTTCGGCTCCAGAGGGGCGTGAGCGGTTTGTCTGAGATGTGGGGGCTCTGCCAAGTTCAACCCAGTCCAAAGACATTGACTACTATTAGCTGGCTTCCTGACCGGGATTGGGGGATTCACAACGGGACAGGGGGGCCTTGGCGTGATCGTCTTCTCTGCCTCAAGCCTCTGCCCTGTGATCTGGAGGCAAGCTGAGATTGCAGAGTGCTGCTGTTTGACCACAGTTTACTCTGTGAACGAGGGAAGGGGACGTGGCCATGCAACAGTATTTACTTCATCACTGACTTCATGTGGGTGGTCCCCCCCCCTTGCTGGAATACAATGGCTGCACCAGACACTGCTCACTCACATACTGTCCTGCCTCATTGGAAAAGCCATAAAACACGAGTCGTCCAGGGCTCCCAGGCTGTGCATGATATATTCTGAGTTTTCTGTTTCCTCACAGATTACCTTACATTTGCTGGTTTTGTGCCAGAAGACTAAATGCATTTTTATCAATCACTGTCTGTATTTTCCCTGAAATATTTTCAGCACAAGCAAACGTGATCTGACAAATTGAGCTCATTACTATAGCTCATTAATATCATTTATGAAAAACATCCTAGTCCTGATGTTTTGAGAAGCCCAGTGGGACGTATTTCTTCTCAAGGAAACAATCAGTCAGGTCCACTGTAGCAGCGTGGACGTTGTCATTAGTCCACTTAGCTGCCATGTGAACCTGAAGACACGGTGACCATACCAAAACCTGCCCCACAGAGGTCGTGTGATGTGATTTATATGTGTCGATAAGAACAGAGGAGAAGCTCTGTTGTGCGGTCTGTGTATGACCTTGCTACATGACCTGAGGCAGTGGAAATGAAGCAGACCAACTTTGTAATTTCTCTGAATTGACATCTGACCAAAGAGGAAATCTAGACCAGTATGGCTTAAATTAATTCACTTCCATTTTTCATGCCTCGCTGGAGATGGGAAGCTGCACTGTAAACCAAGGTCAGACTATCAAAGCGTTCACTCATTCATGTTAAACACATCCAAATGAGAAACTATCACTTGCACAATAGATCAACAATTAAACAAGGCTGTGTACATGTAACATATTACACCACTGATTTTGCCATTGATAAATTCTTTAGATGATTTGGTAGAATGTCATACTTCCTTCATCAAAAGCAAAATTTTCACAGGCTTCTTTCCTATTTTCCTTCCCCCTTTTTTTTTTTAACAGAACAAACAAGTCAGACATACAAACACAGACATAAACACACACGTATGCACACACACACACGCACACACGCACACACACATACATACAGTAATGGAGATGTAACTGGAAGAGTTCTTGCAGCATATGGATGCCATTTGTAAGCTGCACTGAGAATGTATAGGTCAGTCTTACCCTTTGGTATCTCTCTATCCATCTGTTTTCACATTACTTGCAAATTATAGTGTCCTCCAGACCCAAATGAACATAAATCAGGCCGGTGAAAGTGCAGAAGTTTTCCCATCTGTCATAAAACAATGATTTAAAGTACGGGTTGTCAAAATATGGCGCTGTGAATTCGCCCCGCTCCCCAGCAGTAGGAACACAAAGCGCCATCTCATCGGAGTAATTTATGGCCTCTGAGGGAACGGAGGGTGATTAGGGCTTAGGCCACCAACAGCCAGAAAAACAGTAGGAGCTCCAATAAGGATGGCTGGAAAACCTAGACCGAATTTATCAAACAATTCAGCGAAATCTATTTCTGTTAGGAGAGGAGAGCGAGATATATGGCCTGTTTAGTATACTGGTACATCACTGGAACATTTGGTCATACTGCATTTGTGAGTTTTGGAGATTCTACATTAAATAGTCGTAGCCCGGGACATGTGATGTATTGGTCAGCTGAGGTGCCAGAGGCCAAATCAAATATACAATGGGACGTTCTTGGATTTTAAACAACATATTCGTGTAAATGATGTCACCGAGTCTCTATAAAATTGTTTCTTTTAAAGGTGGAGTTTGAGGGTGAAAGCGGCTGTGTTCAACAGTGGCCGCAGGTTTTTGGCATCAACAAACAAAAGGACTAGTTAAAAAATGCTTGTCTTAACCGCCTTTACCTTAAATGGCCTTTAAAAACTGAAAAGCATACATGGTAACTAAAACGGCACGGTGGGACACGGCTTCCTGTATGGTCAGTTAATATATTATGATTAGCTCAGTACCACAGTTGGTTAGAGGAAATGCAGGGGTACAGCTCCTGGAATAACAGCCAGTTACTGTTGAGGTGAGGTTGGGTGGCTACCAATTAATGCTTTTGCTTATTGACACTTTCATGTGTCTCTAAATAAATGCAGATTTCCTGTGAACCAGAAATGGGTGCAATAAAACCGGCTTAGGTGGTCACCGCATATCAATATGGTGTTATTCTGTCCGACTCAACAATGAGAGTTTTATAAAGAAAGGCTTGTCTTCCAGGCCTTTCTCCTCTCTTCAAAAGTCTGTATGTAAATGAAAGTGTGCAGAGATTTGAAATTCCTCATTTATCCACTCAAACTGAAAACAAGTTCCTCTGCAGTCATATCAACTCATCACCTGCAGCTTTCTCTACATGGGAGGCGTCTTCCATGACTGGGCAGGTATTGTTTTTGCATCTATTTTTACAACTGCTCTTCTGGGTCCCTGGCCAGTCATCAGCTCTGTGTGGAGGGAGTCATGCCCTCAGCCCCCACACAGCGTACAAAGTTCAGAGCACGTCCTCGCAGGGCTAAAGGTGTTTTCCTCCAGAAGTAAAACTGTTTTCACTATACTATCACTATGGGCATTGGTGCGCATGCTGTTTATTGCCCTTATTGCTATCATTTACATGTCATCTCTAATGTGAAATGTAATAAAAACACAGTGGTATGGAGGGGACTGAAGCTGAATGATTTCTGTTTGGTTCCTGTTGTATAGAGAGTAGAGCTTAGACTGTTTTCATTTGTATACTCAGCGAAGGGCCTGACACACATTAAGTAATTCTCCACAAGCTTATTTGGGTTAATTGTTGCGGCTGCTTGGCAATCTCCTGAACCACCCAAGCATCAGCTCCCTGGAGAACGTTGTGCATGTCCGCTAACCAATCAGTAAAAGGGTTCTGCATCGCCGCTGGCGGTCCACCCTGGGATCCACCCTGGGATCCAAAGGCTGTTCTGGCCAAGCAGTTACTTATTTCTCTGGAGAACTCCAATGCCCTCGCTGGGACTCTTAAACATCTGAAGCTGAGCGAAGTTCAGGGGCCTTTGCAGCCACGGCCACACAGGCCCTGCTATCTGTTTAAACAGCAGGTAGTCCCCAGCTCTCCGCTGTTTGTGTCCGTGGCTTCCTCCTCCAGTTAGGGGGGATTTTCCCATACAGTCCATCGTTCCGAAGGGGCCCTGTTTTCCAGGATGGAGGTCAATGGAAACAAAAACACACATTTAGAATATGTGCCAGAATATTATTATTTTCGTTTATTCTTTGTAGCAGGAATAGTGATGCAGCATAAGTAAATCAGTGAAATCGATTTGATCAAATGCAACAGGAATGCCATTTCAGTGTACAGTATGATGTATGCACTAGTTATTTAGTAACATTTTTAGTAAAAATATAATTAGCTGAATTTTAATGCTTTTATTGAATGACCATAAAGAAAAGAATTATCAGAAATTTAGAGAGAAAGAGCAAAAGAAAAAAAAAATTCACTAAAGCTCCAACATGTCTGGGAGTGACTGTGTCCACTGTGCAGCCCAACAGGTCTCCTCCATCAAGGTGGCCTCAGCTGGGTTTCTATTGCATCCCACGTCAACACCACTGACAGCAAAAAGCACTTAGGGACCAACAGATCACTTTACCATTCCTCCAGCAGGAAGGGAAGCCTCGAGGTGGGCGGTGGGGGGTTGGGAAAGGGGCAAAAGGACTGCAGGGGCGCACACTGACAGACACTGGCCTGTAGGTGGGAGTATTGATGCTGGTTTAATAGTCCCGCCAGTGGAGGGACCGAAAATGTGCAGTGAGAAGGCACAGTGACATTAGTATTCAGAGGAAGACAGTCATTTATCTTAAATAATTGCTGCTGAATATTTCATATTGTTCACAAACCAGCCCATGTGAATTTTCTTTAATTTCGACCCTTTAATATGTTGATATAAAAACTAAGATATCTGGGAAATGCCTTTTGTATGAAACTAAATCTGTGTGGTGCGTTCAGAGCCATCAGGTCAATGTAAAGGTTATCATCTCTCTTGAAAACTATGTCCCACAGTTTTTTTTTTGTTTTGTTTTTTTTTTGTAAATCTCCCAACATTTTTGCTTCTTTCAAGTTAATAGCTTAATTGCCAACATTATGGGTTGTTCTGGGGCACAAGTGGAAGACATTATTTCATTTCAATGCTTCATTTGCAGCTAGGTAAATATAAAAACACCAGTTGAAATATTTCCGGGCATGTAAGATGTTTTGTCCATGATACAGTTCTGGTGAAGCCGGGGTTCCCTGAAATGGGACGATCAATATCAAATGAGTCAGAAAGAGTATGAAATAGAAAGTAAGGTTTGAATTTTAGATGACACACAACTCTAAAAACTATTATCATTTTCCTTTTTACTAAACATTATAACAGAGCCGCTTTCCTCAATGCACCTAAACTGATTATGGAGTCTAAAATATAGTATTCATGTATTTTTCTAGCAATTGGCCACACATTATATTACAATACCGATACATACCTGGGAGGAAAAGGTAAATTAAATGAAGTCAAACTAAGAATTTCCTGAACTCTAAGTATGAATGGGATGACTTTGAGGTTGTCTCGGCGCTCAGAAAGCAGATCTTATTTGTGTGTTTGCTTTCAGCAAGTGGGGTCACCCTCAGTGGATCTCACCAAGCTGTATAATTCAGCCGCGTGTGGCCCAAAGTTTGTGGCCCAGAGCCCACCGCTCACTCTTTCTGTGGGTTACCAAGGGTGAGCATACTCCCTGTGGTACCACACACACATATGCACAACTGCAACACATATATTTATGTACAATAACACAGATCCATTCATGCCAATATATATGCACCACCTCTACAGTACAGCCACACAAATATTTTAAATGAAAGAAAAATAAGTATTGTGTAATTGCACCTTTAATTTAATTTTTTTTTTAAATAAGAGGACAACATTAGTTTTGTAAAATGCTGGCCATGCATTCAATAAAATGTCTTCCTTTACCATAATTTAACAAAACTATGTAACATACCCCCCTGAAACATTTATGCTTTTAGGGAATTTGGTATGAAAGCAAACCATCAGACTATTGAACAAATGGAAAGTAAGTGTTTGTATCTGGCTGCTCTCGTATATACAGTAAGAGTGTAAGCTTGGCATTGGATCTTGTTGGCCTAATGCTGGTGAAGTAATGTAGCCAGGTGAGGCCAGGCGCCAGTAAAATTTACACAGTCACACCTCCACTAAGATCAACTCTGAAGATGTCTTTTAACATGGGGAAATGTGGCCATTCACAACCAGCCAAGCGTTTCAATGAACCACATTAGCAGTTGCACCATTGTTTTTCAAAAGGCAGCTCAGAACTTGCTTTGATGGCCGGGAAGCTGGTCCACATTTCACTTTGTCAGTCTGATGAGTCTCTTTTCATTTTAATCTGCTGAGTCTTGCAACCTCCATGATATTGTAACGTGAACCCGGACAGGATGTAGTTAGCCAAATGTGGTGTAGCTCCTTAAATGAACTTGGCATTCTCACTTTAAATTGTTTTTAAAGTGTGTAAATTAGTTCAGAAATTAGTTTAAATATAACGTGTGAAAAACTGTGGAGCAAAGATGTGATGGGTGATAAAAGTCATTCAGCAATTATAAGATTTAAAGGAGAAGAAGACTGATGCTCTTTCTCACTTTCAGACACCATTTACGTCAGAAATATGATGTTTGATAGCAAATGGAGTTTTAGCAGAATACACTGTGGTGGTTGGGCGTGTTCAATCTGTGTGTGTCTCCTGAAACCCTTTGAGAAAAATTAATATTCCACAAAGGGGGATGTCGGCCATCTCTCATGTCCTCCGTCACTCATTCACAGCGAGTCATTTGTAAGTCACACTTTGGCTTTGAAGGGAGTCAGGCACTCACTAGAGAGGAATTCCCGCTGAGGGTAAAAATCCTTTGGAAGAGACCTATGATTATATCTATATTAATGGGTCTGTAAGTCTAGAAAGATGTTTTGTCTGCTAGATCGCACAAATAGAGCTTTTTCACAAAGAAAAAGGTCATCTTAAACTGATTAGGTTGCAGAAATATCAGGTTCTTTTTGAAAGCTTGTGCTGTGCCTTTGGTCTTGTTGCACAGACCCTGATGCCAGATGCAATAAATTATTAGTCTAAATCAGAACAGAATGCCAGCTTTACATCAGGATAGTGATCCATGTCAAGGAAAAGAAAAAGCATGTTTGAAGCAAAGCAACGACCCAATGTCAGGGTCTATCCCCACTAAGTCCAAGGCTATTATTTACTATTTCACATTGCACATGGATTTGGGCTGTTCATGAAAGGGTACTGTATGACTGAGCTTTGTGGGGACTCAAATGATTTAGTATGTTTTATTCTCAGCAAAAACAAAGAAAACAGAAAAAACTATTAAAAGAAACACAGCAATGTGTTCATAAGATCACACAGCTAGCTTTGTGATATTTTGTTTTTCAAAATACATAAAAAAAAGATATATTGAAGTATTGATAAATGTGTGTATATACAGTATGCATATATATATATATATATATATATATATATATGTATATTTATATGTACTATATATTTATAGTGTGTGTGTGTGTGTGTATATATATATATATACACACACACACACACACACACACACACACACATATACATATGCATATACATATATCTACATACAGTATGTATTGTATGTATATAATGGGGTCTAAAAGTCTGAGACCACTTCTCCATTCAGACAGTGGCTTCAGACTGTATGAGTACTGGTAAATGATGCAACACAAACTGTTCAAGACAATATATAATTAATGAGAAATTCGGCATTTAAAATTTATCTTTGCAAAGCTTAAAAACAATATCCAATTTCAGTCTTGATCATTTGTTTGTCGAACCCAATAAACATTTTTATAATTTTACAAACATAAAACAAACCAAACTCACATTGTGCAGAGTTATAATCTACATTTTTCTCATTAAAGTTATACTGTCTGGAATAAGATGCACTCTATTGCTCGCTCCCGCAAGGCCACAAAATATCTTTGTGCTTTAACAGGCTATCGTAATCATAAGGGTTTTGTGGGCCTTATCTAAAGCAGTGTGTCATTTTCAATATATCTGCAGACCATTTACTACCTCTGCTCTCTTGTTATAGCCTCAGCAGCAGAGGGAGGTACCGATGGGAGATTTAGGTTTCTGCTCTATTTAAAAGTTTTATTTAAAATCTGGGCTTGCTTTCATTTGACCAGTGCTCTTTGTAGAGACTTAAAAAGTTTTATCTTCTATAAGTTGTAATAATCCTCATATGCCCTGTACATGCTTGAAAGGAACTGTACCCAAAGTAATTTTACTCCAATGCACTTTCATGTAATTATCACGGAAAGTGACTTTGTACTGAATAAAAAAATAAAAAAGACTTAAATTTACAATTACTAATAATGACAATGGGAGGCCATAGTATAAATACTCTTAAGGATATTTAGCCAGTGAAGCAAACCACAGTGTACAGTGCATTATATACACACACTACAGAATACACTGATAGTTATATCCCGGTAGAAGTTACCTATTCAGTGACAAACAGACAAAACACTCCTCCTACACCCATCTGCCTGTGCAACAGAAGAAAGTCATGCTGGCGTGTGGCTCGAGAGCCACACCTCTTCCAGAATCGTAGTCAAACAGCTCGACACAGTTCAATGAGAAGACAACACCCCCTCCCTCTTCTGTGGAACCATGAGTGACTAAATAGCAGGTCTACACAAACACTACCAAAACTTCACGAGTGTCATCTTGGCAAACAGCATCCGTGTCCGTGGAGCACAGCAGCCTAGTGCTTCCAGGATGTACCCATGAGCCCCGTGGGAGCTGTCAGAAGTCAGAGAGGACTGGGCAGGGGATATATGAACAAGATTTCCAATAAAACAAGGCAACTCTGACCAGCATGCAAGCTGCAAAATCAGAACCAGGTGGGCTGCCCATGTTCAAAACTATCAAATGAACACCAGATCATGATGCAGTTACGGTGTATATGTTTTTCTTCCTCTCCCTGTGCTACTAAAAGACACAGAAGTGATGGGCTACATTTAGCAAACACTGCACCTTATTAGCATGATAGAAGGATATGTGAAAATGGCCCAGAGCCAACAAGAAATATTTCTCTCTTTTAACCTCAGTCCAGTGTCAGTCCAGGCCAGAAGTGAAAATGCTCTCAGTATGTTAGCTATACCACACTCCTATTATTTCCTCTTATACCACATATCATGTTAAGCCTTTGGCCTTCAAACATTTTTGTACATTTGAAATGGGTGGGTATCACTTGTCCCAATCAGGAAAAATGTGATTTGAATAAGGCGAGGTGAACTGTTTAAGTGATCATGCATTTGCCATGAAATATGTCCTCATTAAGGATGAAAGATTAGGTTACCTTTTTGCAACAAAAACGGTAAACTGAGTCAAGAAAACACTCAGCTTTCTAATGTTTTCCTGCCAGGACTGTAATGCAATTTTCTGCACTGAAGAGGGCCATATTCAGAAATAAGCCCGAAGACATGCAAAAAGGCACACACAGAAACACTTTGCTCGGGGTCAGGAAGGAAGTACCTTGCCACTGAAAAGTGAGTTAGGAATAATGAAAAATACAAAAACAATCAAATGAAAACTGGTCTATATAAACGTAACAGGAAACTGTTAGAAGTTAGGACACTTTAGGACTCTTATTGAGGCTTATTTCTTTTGAACCTCAGATATAAGACAAGAGACTTGTGAGAAAACCAAAGTACCACAGATGTGATGTAATGACACTTTAAATCTCACTCTAAAAATACTAACAGTCAATGTTAAACTGAGTGAGTCAGAGGTTCAGTAGTGTCCGTAGCAATGGTGGTGGTGCTGACAGCTTTTAATAGTGTTGCCAGCTTGAACGTAGTTCACAGTTAAAGAAATAATACACGGATTGCTGAATGATTGGCCGTTACTCAACTTCACTGCTGCATGCAGAGCATGGATGCTAAAATCATTTGTGTGCCTGGTAGATCATTCTCTTCTGTACATGCTAGCTATGTCGCATGTGGAGTGATAATATGTGACTGGATTTTCAGAGGCAAGAACGCTAGTATTTTAGCAACAAAATTGTATATGTTGCATTTCATGTATATTTCACTAATATCCACCACAAGACATCCATATTGGCTGACTAATGTGTAACACTGACCTGTGTATGTGCTAGTAATGCTAGTTGTTCATTATGATCCAGCGTAGTCTATGAATGCATTACATAATGGGTAAGGCCTGTTTCCCAAAATCTTAAAGCTGCACTAATCAATATCTTTATATTACCGATGAGTCAAATGACTATACGTAATGTGAAAGGTCGCTTGTAGGGAGAAACCCACAGGTGATCATCACTCACACAGTGGAGCATTTAGCAGCTAAAGAGTCAGAAAAATTGGAGTTGGTGGAGACCAAAATGAAACTAAAAGACAAGGGAATATTAGACCAAAGGTTTCATTTGGCCACAGGCATGACTCTAAAATATATGCTCTGTGCCTGCTGGATGTGTTAATAGGCAACTGTTTGCCTGTACATTTGCCATATAACTTGACATGGCGATAATTTGTTATGATTTTTGGGACCTTATTCTGCAAATTTTACGACACAAGATTTCACTATTGGACTAAAAAAACTATTTTGACATGTTTGACATTTAATAATTTTATACCAGCTAGTGGAGTTAAATCAAAGGTTATTCCCAGGGATGGTGTGTGACACGTTAATGCCTTTGTTTGACTTGGATAACAGTATCAGTCAATACTGCTACATTATTCACTAATTTATGGACAAGTTGCATCACCTGCTGTAACTGAGCCTGTGTGTACACTGCTTTGTAGGGACATCTTTGTATAACTGAATTGCATTTCTGACAGGATGTAGGAGAAATGCCCTAGAGCTAGGCAAAAAAAAGAGCAATCAGATTAGGACATAGTGACATCATCATCAAAACAGTTTTTCATGGCTATCATTGTGCGGAGCGACATAAAGCATTTGAGTGGAGGACATGAAAGGCCTGTGACAGCATTTTCTCATTTGAAGTAACTTAAGCTAAACTTTCACCTCTCAGTTGTGCTATTGGCTCTACAGAAATACCTGTTGTGAGAAGTCTGGCATGGTCTGTTTGTGGTTAAGTCGGCCATGGGTACCCCTGAGGCAATTTCATGTATTTCCTTCACACTTTGGTCAAAGCTCGTAATATGTGACAGATTATACCCCCAAAGAAGGACTGGAAGGAAAAGTACAACTGCACCAAGTTTAGTGTAAAGTGTGTGTTGTGTGTACACCCTACTGTTAGCATTAGTGGCAGTCATATACAGTATGTAAGATAAGACAGGTTATTGCATCAGAAAATTGTAAATGAGCGCTTACTCGGTTTATAATGTTAAAATGTCTGATCACTTTTGCTTTTTGAATCCCTAAACAGTTTTTTTTGTATTTGTATGGGTTCTGAATGCTAATTCAAAGACTATCCGGCAGTTTTAAATCTTAATAGTCTCCCTATTTTAGATTCTCTCCCCTTCCTTTTATACCTGTCCATACATGTCCATTCAAACCGTCTATTCAGTGATTTAAGCCTGACTAAAATTACTATTTCTTTTGATAAGGCATTGGTCAAAATAAACAAATCTTTTAAATAATTTACGCAATTAGTTTGACTATGACACTAAATCTCTGTGACCCACATGTTGGTACTAAAGTAAACTATGCAAATAACTGGGTAGTTTATGTAAACACGGTGAAAATGGCTGCTTAGCCCAGTAGCAGCAGCAAATCCCTAAGTACTGGAGCCTATGATTAGACCCACTCAACCTTTGGAATAATAAACTTCAGCTTCTGGTCGTCCTTAATCGGACATTTAATCTTTTTTTTTTCTAGATCAGAGTTGGTTCAAAAGCTCCTAACTGTCCTTTAATGCCCTTTAAGTGCTCTCACTGAGTAGCTGTGTTTCATGTGCAAAAGCTTTTGCCAGCTATTCATAGTTTAAGATAGGGGCTGGATGAAGCAACTTGTCTTTGAGTTAGTTAGTTTCAGTACTGATGCCAGTTTGTACTCGAGTCAGTTTGTCTGTCAGTGTCACCTGCATTTACGGCTGACATTACCAAAATAAGAGCATGATTAACAACCCCGTAAATGTTATTAATATCTAGTCTATTTTGTTTGATGAAACAACATTTTTTTTCCAGGAGTGCCACAGCCAGAAAGTCCCCAAAAGATTAAAAATAGAGACATATCTTCAACGGACCCACACCTTAAATGTCCACTCTATCATTTTGTGCAGCTGCACACCATCAGAAGGATAATTAGTTATATTGAGATGGGTGCACCTCAGCATTTTTTGTTGATTTGAGATAGTGAATTGGTTACCGTGTTTTTTTGCTCCAGTAACAAACTGAAGAAAGCTGCTGTCTCAGTCTGGAGTAATCAGGGTGTATTCTGTTTGGCATGCATGAGTGCTCCTGAAGTCCACTGGGTGAAGGGGAACTACACTGGATTTCAGCCCAGCTGGAAAACTGTCCTGTGAGAAGCTCTTCAGCTGTGAAATGGACAGTCTGCATTTGATACAGCAAACAGTACGAGCTCAGATGAAATGACGAGACAGTTACTGAAAACTTCAAATCAATACTTACAAAGGCAACTTGAGGCCTTTTGAATGTAAAGCAAAGACAAGAATCTCAGAGTGAAGCAGTAAAGTTTTGTTCCATTCATATCATGTTTGTTTACACAGTGATCAATTGGTTGCAAGAGCAGCAGTCAGCTACAAATTATGTGCGAGCACGAGTGCTTACCACGCCGCACTCACACTCAGCTGGTTTTGATGCAGGGATGGGATCATGGGACAAGTTTTGGACGGCTGTGAAAGGGCTGCGGACTCTGGCGGTGTGCTGCAATTCTCTGTGGGTGGGAACACACACCAGTGTGTCCTCAGCAACCCAAAAGCAGCCGTACAGTGCTGGAATAAGTAGGCCCGACCCCATGGCCCACGACGCAGTGGTCCAACGGCGCCTGTCGGCTGAGCCCAAAACACCATTTCTTCACCAGATGTATTTCTAAGATTTGGTAGTGCAACAACTTCAAAGTCCAACTTGATTGTTTTTGATTGTATGATTATTCAATGCTGCCGTCTTTTTCTTTTATTTCTGGGGGGAAAAGATATTATCATTCAACCACACTTATTTAATTGCAGCAATTGGAGCCACTCTAATTGAGCCTTGCCTTTCATCTGTAATGGTAATGATTATGAGATTGTGTTTGTGCTGAGCAGTCTAGTCTGATGAGTAAGAGAGGAATGATACGAGTGCTTTGGCTGAGATTTCATCTGCTTCTTGAATATTATATTTTAGCGTCCTACGCAGTAAACTATGCTACAGACGATCTGATTTAATACAACATTTATTTATGTTTTTGCAGATATCAAACAAATCCGAATCAAACGTGCACTCACATTGTTCTTCATCTTGGCGTATGTAGCTGATTGAATCTTTGTAATGGAGGTCTTGAATAAGTAAACAGTGAATGCCTGTTCACAATGTCAGTATGCTTTGTCAGGGCCACGCAGACATTTAAAGAGCATCTTATCATGTTGATTTAAGCAATTAAACATGAAGTTGCCCTCTGCAAGCTCCGACTGACTGTATCATCTTAATTATTATCTACAGAACCTTATCCTCAAAGCGTTTTTTGTAGCCCGATAAAGAGAACTTATCACAGTGATTACGTGGTTAAATGTCTGGCTATTTGAAAAAAAAAAAAAAAAAAAAAAGTTTGAAATTGGGAAATGTAAGGCACAGTGCAACTTAGCCTTTAATGTGTTTGGGTATAGTGGTTTGCGAATGCTTTCAGGGTGCATGTATGTTAAACAAAGTAATTAATCCTTAAACGATTCCTCATACTCTAATCCTTTTTGTGTGACAAGCATGTCCCGATTACAGGAGCAGAAACAGACGGTGCTTTGACCCAGGAAATTGTTAGTGGGGTCTGAAAAGCTGCTAAGTACTGTAGGCAGAGATTTGAAAGTTCACAACATTAAATTTCTGACTGTATCTTAATGATTTACAATGATTCAGGATTAAGTTTTATAGGTTTGAGATCAGAAATCAATTTTAATACCAGTGGCACTTTGCTCTTTTTCCAGCCAGTGGTGAAGATACAGCTCTGTAGCTATAGTTGTGCATGTACTTACTAATATTCATCCTATGTGACTTCAGTCTTTTGCCCCTAAATCAACCACATCAAGATCATGATCTAATCAAATGTGACAAAGCTTTGCAGGGAAAGATGGGCAGCGATCTGGACTCTGCCCACGCTGGTATAGGAGCTGTTTTGACAAGGATTATCACTTTCATCACCAGGTAATTTATAACAGCCCCCAGCTTCTACAGACCTCATATCTCTCCTAAAGAACTGTGCTTACAAATACGAGAGCAATGCTGGTAGCTCGGTTTCTCACCTTCTGCTGAAGTAGGAGGGGGAAAGAAACCAAAACATTCAAACATCACGTTATCTTTGGCCCATATTGCAGGCTGACTCTTGCACAGCAGCCCAGGCTGTGAGTGTCTTGGCAGAACAATCACCTGCATGGTGACGCAAAAGCCAAAGAATTTATCCAGAAATCTTCATAAATCATCTCTTTATGTTAAAATAAACTCTGCCCATGCAGCTTTGACGGGCAGCTGATGGATTATGTACATTCTGAAGTTTTGCAATTTTGATCTTGTTTAATGATTTTGTTTAATGTTTGTGTCATGTTCTCAAAATATTCACACAGCTCTTCCTGTAGTCCTGACAGGTACAGTAGCAAAGACCTTATCACACGCCTGGGCATACAAGTTCAACAAATGTAAATTTGATCATTCACACTACACTGCGTTTCATAGCAAGCCCTGTCTTGACTATCACAAGAAATATTATGTGCAGACTCTATTTCAAACACCAGTGGACAGACCTGAACTCTAAATCCAGACATAGGTATAGAGAATGTTTATGATGTAAGCATGCCATCTATTCATTTTGTACAATGCAAATGTTTTCACAGTGCAGTGCTATCATAACAGCATCTGAAACAGGCCTCCTCCGCCCTTTCCTTCAACATTAACTAAACGCTATTACACACAGGTAAGTACAATTACCCTGCGGCGCCAGTGGTCTGCAGAGCAAAGTAGTTTAGAGTAGTTTAAAGCAGCACTGTAATGTATATTTCTAAAATTTATTTCTTATCAGGTAGAAAACAGACATAAGTATGATAATGTTTGAAAACTGTGGTGTTCCAGCTCCATCATTTTATTAAATAAAAACTATTGACAGCTATGTGTTACCACGGTTCTGGACGATTTCTCTCCAATTTCTCCATAGGTTACTTTTAAACGTTAACTTTTACAAGATGTGGACTACATTTGAGATCTACTCACCACAGAGTAATGAGACTCAGTCCAGTGGAATCCTTGTAGGAATGCATGTTAACATATAATACACGAAAAAAAAAATCAAAGAGAGAGGCAACCAGAGAAACCATCCACCAATGTTCTACTCATGTTCCTGTCAGTCTGCGTGCTCTGGTTAAAAAGCACTGAAAAGACACTGTGCTCAAGCATTACGAGGGATTTCCTTACACACATTTGTTATGCACCAAGTTGAAAATTATCACACAGAATTAGCAAAGACGTGGATAGACAATGAAAAGAAAGCCAAAAATGTGGCAGCACGAGATTTTCCTCATTGCTTTTTTTGTGTGTGCTTAAACTACAGTTCCAAAAAGCCACCCACACTTCACCACGTAGGGAGAAACCAGTCTCAAACTGGCACCTATTTATGGACTGCTACTGCCAGACAGAAATTCCTCCTACAGCGAAAAAAGCCCATTGACTGTGTAGCTCATCCATCATTCCAAAGCCATTGGCTTTAAAACAGAGGCTGCAAGGCTATGATTTGGTAACACACTTTGCTTTGAATGGTTTCCCCACTTATGCTTTTGACTTCCCTTTTAACTTTTTTTCTTTCAAATAAAGCCCTTCTCCTCTAAAGTACCTCACTAGCTGAATATTCTACATTTCGGCTGGTTCCCTCCACGGGGCCGAGTTTATGACCTTCAAATATGTGCAGCATGTGAACGCAGAGGTTTGTCCCATGTCGTGTGAACTCCTCACTGGTGTGACAGGTTGAGGAGCTGACGTCATGAACTCAACTTCACCTGCGCAGGCGGCTGCTCATGCAAAGAAAGATGTCGTGGCCCCTGCCATACCTGCTTTGATGCCAATTAACTAATCTTCCCACCAGTTCAGTCCAGGTATGCAAACATTGTCACGCTATCTGTGTGAAAATCACTCCACTAGTCAAAATGACGTTTATTCGGCACACTCAAAACCAAAACAGACGAAACATTCCTTCCAGTCTCGGGTAAACTTTGAATGCCATTGTGATATTCACTCACCCTGTTATTTATGATCTACTAAGCTGTTTTTGAAGCTGTGATAGTTGACAGTTCAACTTTGGCAAATATATTGTTATTATGGCCATTTATCCAATTGCTCAACTTTGCTGGGAATCATTCATTGTTTATTAGAGTAATGAAATGGATAATGGCTGCCTAGAAAAGGCTCTTTCAACATAGCAGCTGAGGATATTTAAAATAGACCTGTTAGCTGTTGTTAGGGATATAAATGTATTTCTGTTTGGGGCTGTCTGGCCTATTTTTATATTTTATTTCCTCCTGGCAAAAGCCGAGTCTTTCAGCTACTGTAAGTCACTGCTCAGCTTAGTTGCCAAAAAAATGTATGCACTTAGATGCTGACCACTTCAGCTGTGCAGCCCCAGTGTGCTGGAAACAGGGAAGACGACAGCATGCAAACACAAGGGGTTTGGCACCGGCAGCCACAGTAATAGATCATTGCATTGTTGTTTCTGCTCTGATCTTTCTAGAGATCATGTCAGTCAAAGAAGGTGGCCAGTGCACTCATGCATTGCACAGACAGCATAAGACAAAGCAGCCAGTAGTTATTCCTGTCATATAGTCTCTGGGAGATAAGCAGTGAGAAACAGAGGAGATCTTAGTGATATGGTTGACAATAGTAAGCTGAGCAGAGTCGAACTCTATGCATATCTGAAGGAATGCAGTGTCATGATGGCCAGTTACAAGATATATATATATATATATATATATAATATTATATATATAAATTCTTTTGCAATAAAACTTTGTTTGACTTTCCAAGGGCCTGTTCCTTTCAATTCCAAATTGGAGGAAAAAAATATTAAATCCACTTTCCATCTATATATAATGTGTTCTCATCCATTTCCAGGAACAGTAGAATAAGAATAAAGCAAGCAGAACATTTCAGAGATTAGGGTCTTTGGTGAGGATTGCAACAGAAATGGTGATAATTATATCAACAGTAAATTATTCTATACTTTTATTAACAATATCTCTGCTAATAACAATTATAGTTTACGTGCTTCCTGCAAAACTCTAGTGACAGCAGGCACATCAGAGGATATGAAAGAGTCAGGGTCTTACAAAACTTAGAAGAGTAAAACTGGCTCTGGGCTGCGCTGTTGCACACTGACAACATTTTCCAATAGAGAATTGGGCATCTTTTCTTGACTGATGCACCTGGGCCTTTATACGCGCAAACAGTTATATTATGAATCAAGGTCAGTAAGTGTGCTGAGGCGGAGCTTGGATGGCTACCAGCAGGGTCTCTTTCCTCCAGTTCACAGCTTTAACAAGTCTGATTTTGAGTGACCTGGGGAAAGGGTTTAATGACTGTTTCTTGACTTCGTTTCAACAGAGTGTGGGTGGGTGGTCTGACGCGACTGGGCAGGGACGGTACTCTGATGTACAGTGCAGTAAATGGATGTTAGATGTTAAATGCAGAACAACAAACACTTTTCTCCTCACCATCCCAGGAAAGTACCGAATTACGTCACATTGTGTATTTATATGATGGTTCTAAATGTTTGTTTTCTGAAAGACATTAGTCCAGTGATTTCCCACAGATAAGGTTTTGTGTTGCATTATTTTTGATACTTTAAATCATTTTTGGCTGTTTCTTCAATTTCTTGTCTCCTCATACATTTTTGCCATAAAGGAAAACTAATTGAGAGTCTTAAGAGACTCGACCTGAAGGACGTCTTCTGAAGATACTGTAATATCTTTTCACAAGTCCAGTCATAATAACCATCACAGACTTTTATAGGAGGCCCGGGTGCCACACCTCTCGTATTAGCAGTGCTCCTTGAGAACATTTCTTTTGAGCCCAGTGTCTGAGTATCAATTGTTTCATCTGAAATAAATCAAATTATCATGTTTATTATGAGTTTGGTAGGTTTACCTCCCATCCCTCTCCTTAGCTCCTGCCAGGTTTATGGTCAATATAGAGTCGACACCAGGATTTAAGATAATTATGCCGCTTACTTACAACATACTTTTCAAGTTTTTTACTCCCTGTAATATTCCATAAATAGATGACTGAGTAAAGCAACGTGATTTTTTTTTTTTTTTTTTTTACATAAGAAAATTTGAATTTTTTAAGATATATGCAGTTGGAAGATTAAAGATGAAAATAATAAATATAGCTGTTACGCTAATTTTAAAACTTTAAAGCTGCCCTTATCAATATTTTAATATTAACAATTCATCAAATGATTGCACATAATATAAAAAGGGATCACTAAAAATGACAAACTCACACATAATTGTCACGTGATCCTGCAGCTCCTCTCAGCTCTATGGAGCGTCTTAGTGTCTTTCATCTTGTTGTCTTGGTTTTACGGTAGGCAACTATAATTTTTTGCTGTCATCAGTGTCGTTTTCAGCAGAAAAACCACACTACACGATCTGCTCAGTGCCAAACTACAGACAGACAAAGTTAACAACTAGTTGGTGAAGATAGTGGAGCATTGAGCAGCTAAAGAGCCAGATATTTACCACATGAGTTGTGGAGACAAAAACAGAGATAAAAGAGGGTGAATAGTTCATTATGTATTAGAATCGCCAGGTGGAGAGAAACATGCATGACTCCAACTTTATGTCAATGTTGCTCTGTATTTGCTGGATATGTAAATTAGCAAGGGTTTGCTAACACATTCATCATATTACCTTTATTTGATATCAGTATTATGTTAACAGCTTGTTGAGTGAAAAAACTAATAATGCAGGTTTAAATTTAAACTGACAAACTAAAGCATCACAATGACTATGTTTTCTGAAGTATGATTTTCCTGCACACACCTGAAATTTCCTGAGGAGAACAAAAAAACATGTGTAGTTACACGTCAGCTTCTCAACCAAAGCCATGTTAATTTATTTTTACTTCCCTAATGGAAAAAATATCCCCTAATTACGGTAAACAGAAAGTTGCTATTTCATATGGAATCATTCATGTTTGATGCCTGATCTGATAAGACACTTTTGAAGTTCCACTGTATATGTTGTAAATTGTTTCTTTGAGCTTGCTCAAGTACCAAAATCACCCCTGCTTCACCCATGGGAATAGAAAGCAGAGTGGGTACCACTCCAGCACTCGGAATCTGGGCCAAAAGTTTCCAAACATCTTTTCCTGGTGCCTAAAATTAGCAGCATAATGAGGTAGTGGCTTCCTTTTCTCTGAACTAATACCCCATCCCTGTGGGACAGCATGATGTGGACTACACTCGAGATCAACAGAAAAATCTCACACTGACACTTAAGACCCCAGGACAGAACATTTAAGAATTTAACTCGACTGCCTCTGGTTTGAAGAGAGCTGTAGCACAAATATAAAAAAGAAATATAAAGTAAAAAATATCAATTGTTAAAACATACAGGGTTCTTATACATTACTTTCTTAGCTGCAGTATTTAAAAGGTTGCAAACAGAACCCAGAGCAGTTAAACCTTTCTCTGCGGTCCACTGTTTCCACAGTGTACACCTTCCTTAAAAAGAGTTTTATGTGAGCTCCAGGACAGCTGGGGAGAATGGAAAAGACATGCTTAAGTAGACTCCACTTCATTATTAAACCTATAGGTCACATTTAATTGCACTTGCATTAATCTGTTTTATTTCAACTAATGAGTACTGCATAAATTTAACTGAAGGTGAGGAATTTTTATGACCTTCAGCAAACTTTTGATCAGGTGCTGAAGCTGTTGAGTTGGAGAATCTTTACTGTGTACAGTACAGTGTCCGATTACACAACGGTTTGATTTTCAGCTCTCATTAGGAATTCTCCATCACACATAATGGATGCCCTTTGGGTTTAGGGGACTGCTTTCTTTGAGGGCCAACTAAAGTAGGGACAGTTAATCTTATAAAAACAAAGTAGTTGCATACAAATTGTACCTTACATTCTCAAACATACAACAAATGACTGGCACACTAATCTGGCTGTGATTGCCATCTCTATATTGCTCCTGTTAGGTTTTTTATGGTAGTTATGTTTTCTGCATCTTTATGTTGATACAAGGATATGCGATGCAGTCCAGAGCGACTTCGCTGAAATTGCTCAAAAGTCTAATGTGCCACCAAGGAAGAAGAATATGAAGTTTGATATAAAGGAACAGAGAACATAAAAAGAATACCAGAACAGGAGCTTGGTTAGATTTGCACAACAAGGACGAACATTTATTTAAGAATGTAGCTGCCTGGATGAAAGTCTGCTTTCAGAGTAAAATTTCCACCCACAGAAGGTGATGAATCACGAGCTCATTGCAG
>NW_019174404.1:15860830-15923330 GCF_002260705.1 Seriola dumerili
TATATATATATATATAAATTCTTTTGCAATAAAACTTTGTTTGACTTTCCAAGGGCCTGTTCCTTTCAATTCCAAATTGGAGGAAAAAAAATATTAAATCCACTTTCCATCTATATATATATATATATAAATTCTTTTGCAATAAAACTTTGTTTGACTTTCCAAGGGCCTGTTCCTTTCAATTCCAAATTGGAGGAAAAAAAATATTAAATCCACTTTCCATCTATATATAATGTGTTCTCATCCATTTCCAGGAACAGTAGAATAAGAATAAAGCAAGCAGAACATTTCAGAGATTAGGGTCTTTGGTGAGGATTGCAACAGAAATGGTGATAATTATATCAACAGTAAATTATTCTATACTTTTATTAACAATATCTCTGCTAATAACAATTATAGTTTACGTGCTTCCTGCAAAACTCTAGTGACAGCAGGCACATCAGAGGATATGAAAGAGTCAGGGTCTTACAAAACTTAGAAGAGTAAAACTGGCTCTGGGCTGCGCTGTTGCACACTGACAACATTTTCCAATAGAGAATTGGGCATCTTTTCTTGACTGATGCACCTGGGCCTTTAATACGCGCAAACAGTTATATTATGAATCAAGGTCAGTAAGTGTGCTGAGGCCGGAGCTTGGATGGCTACCAGCAGGGTCTCTTTCCTCCAGTTCACAGCTTTAACAAGTCTGATTTTGAGTGACCTGGGGAAAGGGTTTAATGACTGTTTCTTGACTTCGTTTCAACAGAGTGTGGGTGGGTGGTCTGACGCGACTGGGCAGGGACGGTACTCTGATGTACAGTGCAGTAAATGGATGTTAGATGTTAAATGCAGAACAACAAACACTTTTCTCCTCACCATCCCAGGAAAGTACCGAATTACGTCACATTGTGTATTTATATGATGGTTCTAAATTGTTTGTTTTCTGAAAGACATTAGTCCAGTGATTTCCCACAGATAAGGTTTTGTGTTGCATTATTTTTGATACTTTAAATCATTTTTCGGCTGTTTCTTCAATTTCTTGTCTCCTCATACATTTTTGCCATAAAGGAAAACTAATTGAGAGTCTTAAGAGACTCGACCTGAAGGACGTCTTCTGAAGATACTGTAATATCTTTTCACAAGTCCAGTCATAATAACCATCACAGACTTTTATAGGAGGCCCGGGTGCCACACCTCTCGTATTAGCAGTGCTCCTTGAGAACATTTCTTTTGAGCCCAGTGTCTGAGTATCAATTGTTTCATCTGAAATAAATCAAATTATCATGTTTATTATGAGTTTGGTAGGTTTACCTCCCCATCCCTCTCCTTAGCTCCTGCCAGGTTTATGGTCAATATAGAGTCGACACCAGGATTTAAGATAATTATGCCGCTTACTTACAACATACTTTTCAAGTTTTTACTCCCCTGTAATATTCCATAAATAGATGACTGAGTAAAGCAACGTGATTTTTTTTTTTTTTTTTTTTACATAAGAAAATTTGAATTTTTTAAGATATATGCAGTTGGAAGATTAAAGATGAAAATAATAAATATAGCTGTTACGCTAATTTTAAAACTTTAAAGCTGCCCTTATCAATATTTTAATATTAACAATTCATCAAATGATTGCACATAATATAAAAAGGGATCACTAAAAATGACAAACTCACACATAATTGTCACGTGATCCTGCAGCTCCTCTCAGCTCTATGGAGCGTCTTAGTGTCTTTCATCTTGTTGTCTTGGTTTTACGGTAGGCAACTATAATTTTTTGCTGTCATCAGTGTCGTTTTCAGCAGAAAAACCACACTACACGATCTGCTCAGTGCCAAACTACAGACAGACAAAGTTAACAACTAGTTGGTGAAGATAGTGGAGCATTGAGCAGCTAAAGAGCCAGATATTTACCACATGAGTTGTGGAGACAAAAACAGAGATAAAAAGAGGGTGAATAGTTCATTATGTATTAGAATCGCCAGGTGGAGAGAAACATGCATGACTCCAACTTTATGTCAATGTTGCTCTGTATTTGCTGGATATGTAAATTAGCAAGGGTTTGCTAACACATTCATCATATTACCTTTATTTGATATCAGTATTATGTTAACAGCTTGTTGAGTGAAAAAACTAATAATGCAGGTTTAAATTTAAACTGACAAACTAAAGCATCACAATGACTATGTTTTCTGAAGTATGATTTTCCTGCACTACCACCTGAAATTTCCTGAGGAGAACAAAAAAACATGTGTAGTTACACGTCAGCTTCTCAACCAAAGCCATGTTAATTTATTTTTACTTCCCTAATGGAAAAATATTCCCCTAATTACGGTAAACAGAAAGTTGCTATTTCATATGGAATCATTCATGTTTGATGCCTGACTCTGATAAGACACTTTTGAAGTTCCACTGTATATGTTGTAAATTGTTTCTTTGAGCTTGCTCAAGTACCAAAATCACCCCTGCTTCACCCATGGGAATAGAAAGCAGAGTGGGTACCACTCCAGCACTCGGAATCTGGGCCAAAAGTTTCCAAACATCTTTTCCTGGTGCCTAAAATTAGCAGCATAATGAGGTAGTGGCTTCCTTTTCTCTGAACTAATACCCCATCCCTGTGGGACAGCATGATGTGGACTAACACTCGAGATCAACAGAAAAATCTCACACTGACACTTAAGACCCCAGGACAGAACATTTAAGGAATTTAACTCGACTGCCTCTGGTTTGAAGAGAGCTGTAGCACAAATATAAAAAAGAAATATAAAGTAAAAAATATCAATTGTTAAAACATACAGGGTTCTTATACATTACTTTCTTAGCTGCAGTATTTAAAAGGTTGCAAACAGAACCCAGAGCAGTTAAACCTTTCTCTGCGGTCCACTGTTTCCACAGTGTACACCTTCCTTAAAAAGAGTTTTATGTGAGCTCCAGGACAGCTGGGGAGAATGGAAAAGACATGCTTAAGTAGACTCCACTTCATTATTAAACCTATAGGTCACATTTAATTGCACTTGCATTAATCTGTTTTATTTCAACTAATGAGTACTGCCATAAATTTAACTGAAGGTGAGGAATTTTTATGACCTTCAGCAAACTTTTGATCAGGTGCTGAAGCTGTTGAGTTGGAGAATCTTTACTGTGTACAGTACAGTGTCCGATTACACAACGGTTTGATTTTCAGCTCTCATTAGGAATTCTCCATCACACATAATGGATGCCCTTTGGGTTTAGGGGACTGCTTTCTTTGAGGGCCAACTAAAGTAGGGACAGTTAATCTTATAAAAACAAAGTAGTTGCATACAAATTGTACCTTACATTCTCAAACATACAACAAATGACTGGCACACTAATCTGGCTGTGATTGCCATCTCTATATTGCTCCTGTTAGGTTTTTTATGGTAGTTATGTTTTTCCTGCATCTTTATGTTGATACAAGGATATGCGATGCAGTCCAGAGCGACTTCGCTGAAATTGCTCAAAAGTCTAATGTGCCACCAAGGAAGAAGAATATGAAGTTTGATATAAAGGAACAGAGAACATAAAAAGAATACCAGAACAGGAGCTTGGTTAGATTTGCACAACAAGGACGAACATTTATTTTAAGAATGTAGCTGCCTGGATGAAAGTCTGCTTTCAGAGTAAAATTTCCACCCACAGAAGGTGATGAATCACGAGCTCATTGCAGAACCCCACCATTAAACAGAAACTGGACGAACCAACACTAGAGTTTTTGGCTCTCTACTTCTCTTGCTGTCCTGTAATATAAAGTGAGTACAGCACTGATTGCTTTGATACACAAGTGCACTGTGTGCGATTTACAAACGTCATGTTCACAGTTCAAGTTAAAATTGTTTTGTTGCAATTTGGGGCCTTTTCACAGCAAAAAGCCTAGGGGAGCTTTGATGTCGATGTCATGATTACTTCAATGGTTACTTTTCTATTTTATTTTGCATAGTTTGTCATTAAAAAAAGAAGAAAAAAAAATCACTTATCCGTACATACTTCTCTAAGTGAAGTAAGTTGAAAAGACATTGATCCTCTGGAGATTGAACAGCTACTTCAAAGCTGCAGTAACAGATTGTTTTGGGCACTTGTGGGCAGCAGAAAACAGCTGTAAACACAACACTGACATATCATCACTTTAAGCTGATATGGCAAACTTGTCAGCAAACAGTTCCTTATTTAACCATCCAGGAAATGCTGAGCAACACAAGCATTTATTTGGAGTCATGTTTCTAGCCTCCTGATGAACGTAGATTCAATATAGCACTCACCCTTCAGCTCTGGTTTGGTCTCCACGAACTTTTGCTTCTTAGTGATCCAATATGTCCTCCAGCTCATCACTAACTGTGTCTGTCTGCTGTTTGATGCTGTGCAGATAGGTGGGTCAGGGCTTTTTACTGAGAACAGTTGTCCGCTGCTTCTGGAAATAGTAAAGTTGGGAATTGTAAAACCAAAATGATGAACTGAAAGATGCTGAAACACTCTGTAGAGCTGAGAAGAAATCCAGAGTCAGGTGATAATTCAGTGTGATTTTGCTGCTATGAGTGACCTCTTTCACGTTACACACAGTCGTTTGATAATTTATTCATATAAAAATATTAACAGAACTTTGGACTTGAATCAAATGTACTGAGTCAGTACGGGGGGAGACTGTCCTGCCAGGCCAATAAGTTATATTGTTAGGTGAAGTCTAATGGCTGTTGTAATTATAACGGGAGAAAAGGGGGACGTCAGGTGATGTAGAATAAGGAGTGACAAAGTCTGCATGACGACGAGGTTGGGGTGGATGAACAGTTCCACAAAACAAAGGACTTTGACACTGGAGGCTGCGGTCCTTGTTTCTTTTAACCTTGACCATTCCCTAACCTTAAGTGTGTATTTATTATTGTAAACATGACAACAAAAGTTCTCTAACCTTAAGGAAGTAGTGTGCAGTGACTTTTACAGTGTGCGATTCATATGTTCACTACACCAACATCAAAAGTTTGGACCAGACAAAAACATACCTTCATGACAGCAGCAGTAGCAGATCAACTCTTAACTCTTAAATTCAGGGCCTGTCCTGTCTCATGATTTTGTGTGGCCTGTCTTTCCTGTGCTGAAATTCTCTCTCCAGCACCTTCTGCTCTCTGCCTGGACATCTTCACCTTTCACCTTCCTGGCTGAAGAAGTTTTAGATTTATTTTTTTGACGTCAGAGTAAACGTATCAAATGTGCAGTATGGAAGAAAAATATCTAAAAAATCACGTCTATTAAAATATTTACCGTTACCTGACAATGACACACTCCAGAGACAATGCAGAATCCTGTATTTTCCAGTCTCAGTGTCATTAACCTTTCCTGGCTAAGAGTCTAGACTGCAGTTTCGGTCTCTAGCAGTCGTCGTCGTCGTTGTCGTCGTCGAAATTGTAGCACAAACAGCCTAAAGTGCAGATACATCTCACTGCTACGTTCAGAGTTATACTATACTGGTAACTAACTAGCTAACTCTCTGCTCCAGTCGCCAGAAACACCGCTGTCTCGCTCTCAAGCTTACTACGGATCTTGCACGGAGGGGATTAATCAGTGTTATTTACTCGTTAACGTGCTACTGCTGCCTCTTAATGCGCAGGTTTAGTTTCAACACACGTCTGCGCATGCGTTTGATGCGTGTAATATCATAACTGTTCTCTGAGGGGTATAAATTGAGTCAAGGCCAGCTTGACAACAAGCTCACTTTAGCTGTTGCTAATCACCTGTCCGGGATTATTCTCAACGCGCATGCGTAAATCCCCCCAACAAGGCAGCTGTCCTCACTGCTTGCCAAGCCCCAGCCTTTGTTAATGCGACACTGTCACACCCACGAAAATGACAGAAACGATACGCTATAACGGAGCTAGCTAGCTTCAGAAACAATAACTGGCTGCCATCACAAGTGGGCAGTAAATTACATGATGAGTGCACACAGGCATCACATCCGTCATGCGACAGAACACTGTTCTGAGATCAAATGTAAGGAGAGATATGCTCCCACTTAAGTGTAGTTCTACATTATGTCTATTTTTAGCTATAACTGGGCAAGCACTGCTATAAGTTTTCTCTGCCGTCAAACATGGTTTCTTGCAGGTGCGGGTGGTAGTGGTGGTGATAATAGTCACTTGCCAAAAGCTGGGCCATCATTGCATTTACAAAACTAGAGGTTTGAATACACCCTCTCTACTTTTTCATCCTCTCATTATTCTATATCTATTAAAAAAGTAGTATATGAGCTGGGACAGGGCTAACAGGTTAGCATGTTAACTTAGGTAGAAGGAACAAGCAAGAGTTAAAGTTGCCGTTGCTGACAACTGCTGGAGACAGCTCAGTTTTATGCTGAACTTGCAACATTTCTTCTAGAGTGGTAATTAAACAGCTGTTAATGCTAATGTTGGTTGTGTAGCAATAGCAAAAACTGATATATAACCCCAAACCACGATCTTTCCCTGAACCTAACAGTTTTTGTGCCTAAACCTAACCAAACTGTTACCATTCCATAAGCTTTACCTCATGTTTATTATTGTTACCAAGATGGTAAATATGTTTTTAATTTTAGGAGATGGTCCTATGGGTCATATCAGAGGGTAGGTACAAACGTCTGGTATGGTCGTTCAAGTTGGAGGACATGTTGTTGGGGGTCATGTAGAACTTTTTTGCTTCTATGAACCTGGCAATTTGTTGTCTTATTCATTCAGTGAGAAGATTGAAATGAAAGGAAGAAATAAATGGTAAGAAAAAATATTCAATTTCAGTATGGATGGATCATCCAGTAAACCATATCATTATCTGACGCCCAGACACGCAGCATCTCTCGGTGAACCCTAGACTTCCTCCAGTCCATTGACTCCAGGACGCCTCTACAAGAACAGAGCATGTTCTCAAAACAAACAGCACAACCTGTACAGGAGTCCAGACCCGGACCTAAAGAGCCAGACACTGGGATTGCCTCTGACAGCTGTTTCCTGTTATGTAACTACACACAGCTGCTATTTCTAAGAGAGGGCATCTTAGAGTTGTAGACATTTCCAAGGGTCAAGAGGAAGAAAAATAATGCAGCTTTAATAGTGACCAACAATGGACCACCAAGGTTTCCTCCTTTGGCATGCAATGTTCTGAGTCACCAGATATGTCAAGCGTCTTTAAGCATCAGGATTCAACTCATTTGATAAAGTTGTGGTTAGTGACAGTTAGCTAATGGCAACTCCAGATAATTTCTTCCGTATATTTCTTGGTTATATTATATGCTGTAATTGTTCTTCTTTTATATGAAAGCTTTTGATCAAATGGACTGGAAGAATGACACAGATGTCTTAATGGTTCACCATTAGTGATCTGCATGCAATATGTTGTTCCACAGAATCTAATTGTTCTTCTTTTTTTGGTTGTGAAAGACACCATACTGCTTCAGTAATGTAAAAGGGGCTGTCTAAGTATAATTTGTAAATGTGATTGACTGAATGTTGTTATCTCTGGAAAAGCATATCAACTTAAATCAGTTTGAGCACTTGCCCCTTTCTGTTAATTTTGCTTCTAATATTGAAATAGTATCATACTAATATATCAAAATTATATTATAATGTGTGTTGGAGACAGTTGATACATATTCATATGGGAAATAACACAACCAGAGCACGTCACACGTGGCATCACAGTTATGTTTATGCCTGGCTTTGCAAGTTAGGGGATTAGTTTTTACAGGAGTCTCTTCTTCTTTGTCTTCATAGTAGCAGTAGCAACAACAGCTGCAGAAATATAGTGATATTAATTGTTGCACAATATCCGGCTAAAGTGCAGACGTACTGTATTCAGAGAGAGGCAAATACATCAGGGAAATTATTTTTTTAAGTAAGTCTGTGAGATATGTAAAAATAATACAGAGAAAATGTTATAGTGTCCTTAAGGCTTCAGGCACATTAGTTTCCTTGTTGACATTTTGCTCAAGAGAATAGAAGATAAATGAGGGAGCAGTAATGTCTGGGAAAAAGGCAGAATATTTGGCTGCCATTCTCTGTAAATATTGGTTCAGTTTGTTTGAGGTCCCTCCACAAAATAAACATTTTACATATTGAATAGATTATCATACTTATCCGACCTGGATACTGTATGATAGCATGTGAACATGTCTTTAACCTCCATGCATGGCAGAAAAAGAGAGACCACCCTTAGAAAGAGAGCAGTGGAAGTCACTTTATGTGGAAGTTTGTGTCCTTTGAAATGCACCATTTGTGGTGGTTATCAGATGCAGCTCAGCGAGCATCACAGTCCAACCTTCACTAAGGACTTCCCAGTGACCCTTGGATGCATGTAGTTGGCTAATAGTTTCAAAGTTACTATTACTTCCTAAATCTAATAACTAATTAAGACAAACATCTGACAGATACATTGCGGCAGACAAATTTCTAACCTTACCCTAAAAAAAAAGAAATAATTTACACAATGGCTTCAGTGAATCAACCGAGTTAATCAGAATATTAATACAAGTCAAGCCTTGCATGTCTGACAGAAGACAAAAGAGCACGAATTGACTCAGACACACCGACATGGAAATGCCACGTTTCATGGGACCAGTCCTGGTTTCAAAGCCAATGGAAAACTGAAGACATGTCGCAATAAATCACAAGAGGACATGTAAATCTCTCCTTACAGATGTTTGTGGAAAGATTAGAACGGCAAGGCGATAGGTCATAACTTAGTAGCAGACCTTGTAACGGGAGGCAGATTGTAGCAGCTCTCACACTGCTCCCACGGGAGCTGGCCGTGTGTGTAAGCTAAGCTGTTACTTTACCCAATGAGTTTTTTAAGCATCACTGTTTCTTGAACACCTATGCCCATGATTACACGAAAGGAGGCTTTACACATCTATATTGTAAACTTTGCAGTTTAGTCAGGTGTTGACCAGCTAGGCAAGTCAGTCTAGCATGCTACAAAAAAAAGGCCTCGATCACATGCTGGAATGTCTCCATGGGTCAGGGGTATTTACTGATGACATCTGTTCTAGGTTAAAGGGCCACAGAAGGTACAAGTACATATGGAAGTCTCTTTTCACATTAGAGGGGGCTTTTCCTCCATGACTGCGGATGTCCAGGGTGTGTGTCCCCTGCCCCTGCCCTACCCTTCAGCCTTCTGCACATGTCAAGTGACAGCCGTCCATTGAGATTCATCAGAGAAAGATTTATGTTTTTAGCAGCCAGCTCTCACTTCTTAGTAGCCATGCTCACTGCAGGCAGTGTTTTCCTTCCTGCACATTCTTATTAGTTTAGTTTATTACAGCAGCACGTCTGGTGAGGTCATTTATGGCCAACCATGGTGGTATGACAAACTCGTTTATAATGGTGAGGCTTCAGCACGTCGGATGAGATCACATGTGCCTTCCTCCGCTGCCCAGACACCAAGCTCCATAGGTAATGAAATCATCTGTTTATCTGTATATTTGTGCAGGAATACGATGGGCCGGGGAACACTGTTGTTGGTGTGCGATCGCTGGCTGGGGGGCCATTTCACACACTGCTGAGTTTCTTCTTCCACAGTTGCTCAACACTATTGAGGTAATAAGAGAGTGGCGGCAGGTTGGGATGACACACTGTCGCTGTAGATCACTAACAGACTTGGTGAGCAGTGACAGAAAACACAGTCTTTTTTAACTTTTTATGTATGAAAATTTTGATCACAGGTGTGTGTTTCTTGAATTTAAAGGATTTCATTGCTGCTTATTTTCTTTCACCTGCATGCAACTGAAGATTCTGTTTGTGTTTGTGTCTAGGCACATGTATATAATTTTTTTTTAACTAATTTGTTCTTTTTGCAAATAAAAATGCAATCAGTCTTAGTTGCACTAGTAGAAGGCGAAGAGATGTTGAAGGACAATTAGCAGCTCAACAGCATGTGTTCATCTTAGCGCGGGTTCCCTGCTGGTATTGAACTTCTGACCCTGGTCCCTGAGGGGGATGTTCAGACAAAGATAGAGGGCAGCAGAGAGATTTAGACGTGCTTATGGAACCTGTGTGGTCTCCAGATATGCAATGTGCAGTCCAACACACACATTCGGGCCTTGGCTGAAACAGACCTGATTCATACCGAGTATCCATCTGGTAGAATACCCAGCAGTGTTGCACCCAGCTCTCTGCAGTTCCCATTTCAGAAGAGAAAGCACACCAACAGAAGTAAGCACAAAGGAATAAAGCTGTCCAAATGTCCAAATCCCAAATGATGAAGATGCCACATAATTTGCTTATTTTGCAAAGGAAGTGCTTGCTTCAATAGATGTGTATATTTAACACGTTCAGAATGAAAAATGACGGCAAAACAGGCATCATGCTTCAAGACTGGAACTTTTCCATGTAAAACACAGGGATCTCTATGTTTTGCTGCAAACGTTTTTCACATTTATATTTGAAATACATTTCTTCAGTTCAACACACAACTCAAATCTTATGTCCATCCAGTTGTCGTACATATGCAGTAGTCAAACACTTAATACAGTGGGGTCCAAAAAGTCTGAGACCACTTTGGTCTATTTTCTGTATAAATATTGTATATAATTCAATAAAAAGATTCCATGAAGATGTGGCATTTCATCTGTTTTTCTTTTGCTTTCTCCATCACACAACACTTCATATCCATTTGTTAGAAACAACTTAAATGTTTGTTTTATTATGAGAGAGAGATTAAATTGCATCGCATGCCTTGTATTTTGAAAGCCAGTGGAAATTTAGCTATTGTGAAAGCGGAGATGGTGAGTTTCTCTCATGAGGACTGTGCAGCACAATTGCTATCCTATGGTCGAAGAGTGTAATGAGAGTTGTATCTGCGGCAACTACTTCTCACAGTGCGGCAAGGGGCGCAAGCGACAATAAGGAAATGTTACTCATCATTTCATAAAAGTGGATCATACCCAGACTCTTAACAGATATTTATGTTTTATGAAAACCAGTCTCGCAATTTCACCAACAGAGTCAGTGCCGGGGCGTCTTTTACCAACTCTGAATGAAGGCAGCTGAAGTGGATTAGGCTAAATGTCCTTGGAAAAAAGGGCTCACCACAAGAGTAAAGGAAAAAATTTACAGCACAACACTGACCGCTTGGTTTATTCCAACAGATACTAAGTTTGGTCATTGTGTATTCCCTGCAGCAATACGAACAAAAAAAGTAATAATAATATCATATATAAATTGACATAATTTGCATTGCTCAACTGGATTTTCAAGATTAGCTCAAGCGTGTTATAGCAATTAAGTTGACTTTTATTAATGTTGACAGTATTTTATGGACACAGTTTTGTTACTGATGCACACACACTCACTGTTTACTGTAGTAAAGTCAACTGCAGGTGAACTAGTGTGGTATGTGCCTGACAACGTTGGCTCCTGCAAGTTTAATCAGGTTATCTAACATGAGAAAAATCCTCTGCTGGAGTAGAGAAGATGATATCAGGTGAGGAGATAAGTGCTAACAAGCCTTCTCTGTCACCTCTGGAGGGCAGCTGTCAGAAACAGACACTTTCCATCTGTTTCAGCCTGGCAGCAGGGGTCAGTGGCTGGAAATAGGCAGGCTATTGTGCTTCCCTATGGAGACAGATGTCAAGGTCAGTGTTAATGTACAGCTGCATTGTCAGCAGCTTGAGAGAGCTGAAGACCCATCACACAGCGATCGGAGGATTTTGAATACTGCACAGATGTTAGATGATTGCTGAAAGGAACAATAATGCATCATCAGAGTCATGTCCTGAGAAGAAATCAGTTTTTGCATTGTTGCCTTTGGTTTGTTTGTCATTCAGCATGCAGAAAAGCGAGCATGGATACCATTTCTATTTTCCTCTTTTACCACCCATGTGGATGTCTCCTAGATTGAGATAGCTCCCTCCATTGCACACAGTCAATGTGCCCTCATGTCGGACAAACCCTACACAATCAGTTGGACCACAGCCTATGCAGATTTGCTGAGATTGGAGAAAGCACATTTTGGCAGTTTTGCACTCTCTGAGTAGAAGAATGATGCTGACGGTAATGAGGATAAAACTCATGTTTGCTCTTGCATGGGTGGCATTTTTCTACTGCAGTTTTTAATTGGTATGCAAAACACAACACTCCCTTTGAACTGCTTCACAGAGTTGCAGATGGCCCTTGAAAAGATTGGAAATAAAAGAATGATAGGTGCAGCAAGAATAGCAGTGAGTGACAAGGTTTTACAGTTCGTATCACATAGATGAGAAAGGAATGTTTGAATATATGAGATAAAAATCCAGCTTTCTCCCAGCTGTTCCAAAAAACACTAGCTGAGCACACGAGAGATCGTGTTGTACAAGTTTGTGGGGATGTGCGTAGGACTTTTTTTTGAAAATCATCAGCAATCATCTTAGCCACATCCATCCAAACCAGTGGAAAATAAATGATATGAGGACGTGCTGACATGTTGAAGTTTACTCTAATTCTCATTTTGGCTCGTGCTCCATTGCTCTAGCCACAGAGGAGGATCTTCGCTCCCATCTGGCTTACTGTGCAGCACTGAAGTGCAGGCCAGCTCAGTTGGGTCATTACAGAACTAAATCCAACTCACAACAGTAATTGCTGAATGGATAATATTGGAGTAAAGCCCTTAACTGGATTCAGGAGGCTGACTCAGATATGATGCACAAGGATTGAAATGAAATTAGTGGGACTGTCACATTTTTTAACAGTTTTATGAACATTTGTATGTTAGATTATATATTTTCACACATGCATAGATTTCTCATGAGTGAAATATAGTACATTTTTATAGTATGTTTTTCTCTTGAATTTTTTCTGGGTCTACCTGAGAGGATGGGACTCCCCCCACCTCCATGCAGTGCTGATCTTCTAATCCCCTGGATCTGAAGGTAAACAGCCAGACTCTCGGATGTAAAGAGGGACACTCACAATATTTAGTTAAGAGATTTGAGGCTGGAGGAGGGTTACTCACCTGAGCACTGGGAATGGCTTTTGTGTGGCTGGACAGGTCAACAACATATCCATTTTCACTAGCGGATGGGAATGTGTTTGCTCAGGCCTATCTCCGGTCTCATGGAAGCCCAAAGTGTTTCATCCTGAATGGATAATCTATCGATGATGGTATCTTCAACCAATTTTTCACCTTGATTATCCAAAGCCTTTTTGATTTTAAATTAGTTTTAATTAATGAGGTTTCTATTTTGCCAGCTTTTAACTATCCTGAGTATCATGAGACAAACTTGGATCATTGGATTTAATTTTAGCCTTACATATTTAACCAAAACCTCACTAGCTGTACAAACAAAGGTGAGACTATTCCTTACCTGTTTAGGGCAGGTCAGCACCTGTGACACCTGGTAAAGCTCTTCTCTCAGCAGCATCTCATCTCCTGCTTTATCTCGTCTTTACTCAGATAAGCCAGTCTTTAATGGACATATGAGAAACTTAATATTGTCATTTTATGAAGTGAAATGAGAGCTGGAGTATGTTTGTGTTTTGCGGAGTAATGACGTAAAATATCTGACAACAATTAAGCTAGCTACCTTAAGCTAACCACTTGCTAACCACACTATCATCTATGCAGCTGTGGCATATTGTAGCTATGGAAACAAACAGGTGGCTGGTGGTGTGTCATGTTATATTGCTGAAATGCCTGTACCAATGTATGAGTGGTAGAGTTGCATTTTTTATATTATAAAAAATTATTATAATTTAGTCATTACACACATGAGCTGAAGAAAGTCTGTGTCCATCATCTTTGACTCAAATATCCCCATTGTCAGGGATTTTACACTAGTTGCAGGGCTCCTTGGATTAAAATGTTTGTCTGTTGGTCAGTTGGTAAGGCCACAGCTTTGGTCAGGACAGAAATATTTCAACAACTATTTTCATGAAAGAGTGAACAGCCATTCATTAGTCCCAGAGGATGAATACTGATGACACTGGTGATCCCTTGTCTTTCCTTTAGCACCACTTGCAGGTTGAAATGTTCTGTTTTTGCCAACATGTCTTGAAAACTTTTGGATGGTTTGCTATGAAATTTGGAACTGTCATTCATTTTCCCCTCATGATAAATTTCAATAACTAGTGTCATCTAGTGCCATCATCAGGTCAGAATTTTACTTTGCCCAGTGTTTTGGTTCATTGACCAAATGCCTGTAAAACTAATGACATTCCCATCAACCTTAGATGTGCTTAGTATTTAGTGCTATTTAGCAAATGTTAGCATACTAACACGATAAACTAAGATGGTGAGCAGGGTTAATACTATACCTGGTAAATATCAGCCGTTTTGTTTATAATTGTCATTGTTAGCATGCTAATGTTAGCATTTAGCTCAAAAAGCCTCACCGCGCTTAAGTACCACTTTTTCGTGCTTTGATGTCTTTCAGAGTTCACAGACACTGCAAACAGATCTGTCACCTGTCCAGAACAGTGCTGTTAAACCAGAAACACCGCACCTGCACTGTGCGGGACTTGGCTCAGTAAGTTTCAAAAGCACACAGTCACCAACCAAATCACCTCACAAAGAGACTCCAACATTTACAGTAGCTTACAGGAGTACATTTATGTTCCTTTAGTTTGTTTTTCATAAAAGTGTTCAAAGTTGTGAATGTTGTCATATAAAGTCCATTGCAGACTGTCACAACTTCTTCTTCTTTACTTCTTTCAACATGAACATTTATTTTTCATGTTTTGGCTGGGGGACCTTTGGGTATCCTTGTTTTTGTCCTATCGCTTTGCCATCTGTGCTGTGACTGCTGTCTGTCGCTGATCTGCTAGCTTAAACCGTTGGAGAGAAAAAGGTAAACCCCGTGAGATAGCTCTGGCCTTGAGCCTTCAGGAAGGCGTAGGGCAATTTTTTTTGGTTCCACTCACTAAATCAAAACATGAATGGTTAATTCACCCCCCATTTTCTAAGCAAACACATGTGGCTATGGGGGGTCCAGGCCTTCTGCCCCGATTATGAAGTCCTAACCAATGAGTGAGCCAGCTAATCTTTTCTCTGGCTATAAAATAAAGAGAAAAATTGGATTGGATAGGTCTATTTTCATAGTTTTCAGACAGTACCAGGCTAAAGGATGTTTCAAAAATGTATTCCAGGAACACAAAAATACAATGTGTCTGGAATCAAAAAAATCGATCTAATCTAAAACTCCAGTCCCATATTACAAAATTTCAAAAGAAAACAAAAAAGATCCCTGCTAAGTAATCCTCTAATTTTCCAAACATCGGGTTCTGGGCTGATATTTTCTCTTAAAATTATAGCTGCTTAAAGTAGATTTGCTTGGCATGATTGATTGCAGCGATGACAGCATCTGCCATGATTATAGTAATAAGTCATTTTGTCTCAATTCATTACACCCATTTTTGGGGTCAGCGCAGGTTAGAAATTAGAAAACAGAGCCCTGGGTGTTGCAAAACACAGTATTATGGTTGACAGCTTGTCAAAGTGGGACTGACTAATTACAGTTCTCATCCAGCCTAGGGGAAGAAGAAACTACAGAGCAGTTTGCTGATGTTATTCATGTCTAATTATTATGACATGACAGGATGAGCAATTCCACAAATATCAGTCAAGTATGACAGCAGACACCCACTGACTGATGCCTTGACTTTTCTCTTGTGTTTTTTTTTTCTACGAGAAAATGTCTCCACTACTGCTTATCAAAGACCACAAACCTACATTATGAAGCTTAACTGGGCCTCAACAGCTATTAAACCTCATTTGCAGTATCAGCATAGTATTTTGCAAATTATACACAGTCTACTCTGGATCTTGCAGACGATAAGAACTCTCCCTGGAGATTGGGGAAATGGCTCAATTTGGGCCTTTCAGACGCACTCACAGGGAGCTGTGCTTGTGCATCCAGTCGCCAGCCTAGCTGTGCAGTATCTCCACCTGAGATCAGAACGCTCCAACAAAGAGTCAGCATTCACATCGAAAGATAGATCCCGGGGCTGGGAGGGGGCCCATGGTGTTCAGACTTGGAGTTGTTGAGTTGGGCAAGAATGCCTTGCTGGTGCCAAGTTTTATTTTGGTGTAGGTCCATTGCAAGAGCAATCTCCGAGTGTGTGGCATTATGGAGGACATCCAAATGGTTAAGATGGAATTCCCTGATTGTTATTGAGACCTGAACCCCACTGTTCCTGAAATGATCTCTATCAGCCAGCACTCCTTGAAGCACACAGCTATTCATTAAAGATGGTTATCGGTAGGTCTGAGGCGAGAGAAGGGTTTTCAGGGGCAGTCAACGAGGCGAGATCATTGGGTAGCATCTAAGATCAGCTTGCTCGACATTTTTCTACATGCTCTTTCACAATTAACACAACTTCAAACAGTCTCACAGGTATCCTTTCGCCTCCTTAGATGTCTCTGAGAGAAAAAAAAGGGACTAATGAGTTTGTACTCATAAACCGTGCTCACAAGGTTACGAAATTGCCCAACATCCCATAACAAATAAACATAAAATACCTCGGAGATGCAACAAAAGATCAAGGCAGCACTGCTAGGAATTATCCATGTTGAACTCCCTTTGGACTCAGCGTAGCGTGAAGCTGCTATTATCTCTGTGAATGTCATATCTAGACCCTATTTTTTTCCATTACTGAGTAGTCTGCGTATCTTGCAGCTGGAAATCTGCAAGATTTGTTCATACAGCAGCTCATGCCTCTGTGTGGTTGAGCTGGAGCTGATCTTTGCTGGTTACTTTCATGGTCGAGTGATTGCATGTTTAAGTTAGAAAGCAGGGTCATTTATTTCTCGGGCATACATTACTGAGTCTGAATGTATTTTCAGTCTGTCAGTGTCATGTCTTTTTTGACCTTTGAAGATTGATTCACAGTTTCTTTGTGTGTGTGTGTGTGTGTGTGTGTGTGTGTGTGTGTGTAAAATCTCTGATCTCTGAGTAGCTCATGCACTCTTTCTGACCTAATGAAGGAGCGAACACTTCCTGGTTCATTACTACAGGCTGTAAGCCAGAGCAGAGGGTGTGTTCAGGACTGTATGGTGGCTTGACTCAGCAGTAGAGGGCTCCCTTTTCCCTCTGAACTCTTAATTTGACAATGGTCATCTACAAAGGAGAGATCCCACCAATAACAGTATTTTATCTTTCATTAATCAAACTGTAATATGAATTTCAACCTTTTGAGAGTAACATGATAATGTTTTTTACAGCTTAATTTACCACTATAAACACTAAATACAGGACCAACATCTGTTTGTACTGACTGTTTCTTAAAATAGCATTATTATTTTCCTACTTATAAATAACATATTCCCCTAATATACTTCCATACAAAGTAAAGCAACAATTTTGCACTTCTGTTCTGTATTTGAGAGCAGTTTCTCAACCCAAGCGATCTGTTTTGACGGAGTGGGATATTTGCCAGAGAGGAGTTCCCCTGCCATTAATCTTACTATGGGTCTGAGTGACAGACCGAATTATCAACTAAAACTTTCAGCCACTTGAGACTGCTACTGATGTTTGGCTTTCAAGAAGAAGAAAGAGTGGGAAACCATTCTCTTGGTAGGAAAAGAGCAGACGCCTGTGTAACTTAAGCATTGTGGAACCCCTCAGCAGCTCTGTAGCATTATCTGGACAAACTAATATTTACTCCAAGGCAGAGCAAACACATTCATTTACTCTGGCTTTATTCAGTGCTCTGGCATTGTTGACGGATTAACTCTAATGATGAAATCTAACCTATCTCCTCAGTTTGATCTAAAGGCTGCGCATCTGAGAGTGCTGCGCAGCATTCACTTACAAGTGAAATGACTAAAAGCTGCTTTACACAAAGAAGTTGACAACAAAAGATAATTATTGGTTAATACATTCTAGCTGATGTCAAATAAAAGTCCAAACATATGAAAAAGTGCAAGACTGACACAAGATCTTTGCTTTGCAAATTACTGATCAGCTGCTTCACCATCAATGTGCACATTATTAAGAACACAGCCTCCCACAAGGATGAAAACAAAATCAACAACAGTCTGTTTCTTTTTTTCAGCTGTGTTCAGAGGGATGGGAGATTTGCAGCAGTCTGAACATGAAAAAGGCAAGTAACGAGTTGGTCTGAAGTCTGACCACAGTGTGGTGAATCTCCGTTTGAGTCAGGTCTGCTTTGAATAAAAACTGATTTGCCTCCCCCCCTAAATTTAGTCTCCAAAATTACACACCCTTCAGAGCATTGTCGGAATGCACGAGACTTGAAGGTCCTCCTTTCTCACCAGAGTGTAATGAGAAACTGCTTGTAGGGACCGCTGGTCGTAAAGGCAAACACCTGCGATGATGAGACTGAGGGAATCAATCTTCCTTCACCTCCTTCCATCAACACAGAACAGAGAAACTAGATTCTCCTGACCTACCCGTTCGCTTCGTGCGATGAAAGTAGAGACAACTGCTTTGCTGCTTGAGCCTGGAGGATGGATGGATGTGGGGAGAACCTAAGACCTGAAAATCCTCCACCGTGAATACAGAAGTAAAATACAAAGTAGCACATGCAAAATCCATGAATGATGCAGAGACCCTTATTTGGATCATTTGCTTTTTGTTTCGCTTTTAGTTTTAAGTAAATTCACTATTGATTCATGTAGTCAACCAAATATCCAGACATAAACAAAAGTGACTAATTTGTCATGTTTATGTAGAATTTATGCAAAATTTCACTATTTTATTGATGATATCTATTTATAAATGTTTGATATATTCTGACATTTTGGCTTTTGTTAACACCTGCCTCCCTTAATATGCACCTTAAAATTCCCATACTTTATTAGCAACATCAAACTGACTCTTTATTATTATAATGATTCCACATTGGCCTTAATAATTGGAGAAAGGGTGTTTGAGGAACTGCTGGTATCATCAGAGGAAGAAGTATATTTATTTAAGGACCAGTACCAGAACAACAATATGAGAATACTCCAATGCAAGTTAAAGTCCTGTATTCAAACTGAAGCACAAAGCAAAAATCTGTTTAAAGTATCAATAGTAGAAGTGCTCAGTGATGTTTTATTACATGATTGGACTGATGAATCAATTCATATAGCATTTGACTGTTATAGTTGGTTGAGGTGAAACTAGTTATAATGTACAGTTAGGTAGTTTTGTTCAGTGGTTCCCAGCCTATAGGGATAGGGCCACTCCCAAAGAGTCACAGGGTAAATCTAAAGGGTTGTGGGATAGGAAAGAGGAAAAAACAGAAAAAAGTTTTGCTACACAAAAAAGTACAATATTCCCCTCTGAAATGTAAAGGTGAAGTACAAAGTAGCATATAACAGAAACACTCAAACAAAGTACAAATGTCTCAGAAATGCTCGTGATTTTTCTTAATGTAAATATTATTTTAAAAGCAACTTTTCTGCTTTTGTATTTAGATTTTTATGTTCAAAAGTTCTTTGGAAGTGGACTGATTCAACCTGCTGCACTGTGAATTCAGAGTGTAACCAAGCAGCACAGCGGCGCTTCACCTTGCTTTTCTCTATGTGTTTTCATTGGGTCAACCAGTTAGTCTGGTAGGACATACTTTTCTTTGGCGGAAATGTCAACCTTCCTACAAGAATTTCTCTGTTTACATTTGCAGGTGGACCCAAGATGGCATGATGGTGTATCCATACACTGTCTTGTTTTTAATGGACAAAGCCTCAGCATTCTTTGGCACATATTGGTCCCTGAGTGAAACCTCAACGAATTCATGTGTGTGTTTATTTGTTTTTTCTTCCTTGTGACAGACAGACACACAGCCTTGGATTTCACTTATAGAGTAGCCGAGACCTTGTTAACTCAGTAATGGATAGCCTTGGTGTACACGGAGACATCCTCCTCATTCTTGTGCCACTGAGAGCAGGAAGAGAAGACAAGCACTTCCTCTATCACTCTGACACTCACCTTTTGTCTGTCTCTGCTAGCATCGCACAGAGAGCCTGTGTCTGTGCAATGGATGTGGTTAATGGCTTCTCTTTGGCTTTTCCCATGAAGAACTGCATGCAGGAAATATTTTGCTTTGTGTGTTGTGTGTGATGGTACTGATAAACAAGACTGTACTGTCAAGTTCCACCACACACAGTACGCCGTATATAGACCATATTCTTGTACACCTGGAAAGGTAAAATAACACTTATATTTGACATATTAGAAAAAGGTCAACCCTTTATGGTTTGAAAGTGATATTATATGACATTATTTGTTCATTTGCAAGATAGGAATTGATGTTAAATGTTGACAACATTTATCAGCATGGAAGCAGTTGTTGGGATGAAACTTGACTCCGCACTGCTTCAACATAAAGAAGCACTTGAGCTGCATTCTGTGCAGTTTGCCAAAACACACACACTTTCTTTACTGAGCTTCTAAAACTCTCCTTAACCAGAGAACAAAAAAAATGATTGTGTTTCTCATTAGGGTTTCACTTCATGACAGACCGAATATTGGAGCTGAAAGACAGAGGGCTCACTAGACAATTGAATGCAGTTTAAGCATTTCTGCAGAGGCCCACCTTGCTATTGTGGCTTGGAAGTGTGACTGCTGGTTGAATCAGTCTGCAGTGGAGGGTGATGACTGAGAGGATCTCCAGTGTGGAGTAGCCACCCACATAGCTTTGTATCTTGTCTGCAGATGAATCCGATACATTTCATAAAAAAAAAGAAAAGATTTTTTTGTCTGTCTATTCTTTAGTGCATTTCAGCAATAGTTTCTCCACTGAAGCGGGTGTACACGCTCTCATCTTTACTTGTGTACGAAAAGATTTGCCGTTACAAAGGTGCTGTCGTTTGGCTGCGATTGAGTTTCTTTCAAAAAACACATTTTTAAAAATATATATATATATTTTTTTTTTGCCAGGATTGTCATCAGATAGTTTAATATAATTATAAGAATATTAAAACCTTAGATTCTTTTTTTTATTTTATGATAATAACAGTATCAGCTAAACACAGAATATCAAGCTACAATTTGTCTTTTCAGAACACAGTGATGTAGTTTTATCGTTTTGATGTGTGGAGCAGTTGCACTATGTTTACAACAGCCATAGAATCAATAAATCAGACAAGCTAAAACATTTACCGACTTTGACATACACACTATACATTTCAATTTAAGATATTCTGTATGTTATATGTTCATTCCCAATACCTTTGCAGCAGTGGTAACTAAGTACATTTATGCTGTTACTAAACAGTTGAATGCAGTACTTAAGAACAATTTTGACATATTTTTACTTCATATCACTTTATGCTCCTTTATGTTCTACTCCAGTATATTTCAGTGGCAAATTTTACTCTCTATTTTTACTCTACATATTTTACTCTACATTTATCTGACACCTATAGTTTTTAGTGCCTTTGCAGATGAACATTTTACACATATGGTCACTTTATAAAATTATGATTAAATATTAGGATTAAACTACCTAATAATAAATGGTGTTGTTAAAATTAAATCTCCACTTAGACCAACTGCAACAGATAAATGCTGCTCAAACATGAACACATCAGTAAACATTATAATATTAAATTAAAGGGTCCATTTTGCATGAGTACTCTCACTTTTGATACTTTTCAGTATATTCTTCCGTACTTGTACTTTGATGATTCGAATAACAACCAAAACATTAAATATTCTTCTGTATCTCTTTTACTGAGCACATTTCAACCTCAACAGACAGACGTGTTCTTAATTTCCTTTTCCCCTTGCGTGCGCACCATGTCATGTTGTCTTTCGGTTATTTTGATATTGGTGTGATGTCATTCGGTCTGGCCTGTGGAGCCCTGCTCTCTTCCCAGTGGAGTGGCTATATCAGACCGTTCATTCAGTTTAAAACCATGTTTTCGCCATGCCAAATTAACAGCCACCCTTTGGGTCAATGCTGCGTGCGAGTGCTGAGATGGGAGAGGCGTGTCTGAGTGAAAAGCGCCAATAAGAGCAACATGCATGGTTCTCCACAACTGGCTGCACTCCGTGTTCTTCAAAGGGCCTTCTTTCTCTCTGTCTCTCTTTTGCACTGTGAGCTTGTTTGTAGTCAACTGCGCAACAGATCAGGCTTCCTGGGCCTCGCTGCTCATGAACACACCAAATAACCTGATGATAGTGTCAATATGGGAAAGGTCAGACGGTTATGTATATGTTTTATTTCATCTTGGATGTTGCTAAGAATCAGTGGTAAGTTTGTGTTGATTTTGACATGAGCCTGTCTTGGTTATCAGCCAACAAGTTCCTTAAAATCTGACAACTCATAGGGGCTGGCAGCTCTGACTGGCGCCATTGTGACGAACCCCTAGGGAGTGGCGGCTGCAACAGGGCATGGTCAGGAGGTTGATTAATGACAGCCATTGTTGTTTACTTCTCACCTTTTGTTGCATTATCTTTTCAACTCACTACACGGTGACACGTTAGCTGCTGATCGTGCTGTTCACATACAGCATTCAACACCAGAGCAACAGGCTCTGCGTGCATCAGACCTGTACCACAGAACAGTGCGCTCCAGTTCCTTATATCTCATCTGAATACAGAGGTGATGCACACACACCTCTCACAAACCACACACTGGATGATTTGCCTATAATTAACGGAACTTCTTGTTGACCCCGGTTCACCCAGCGATGAGTTAGTCTCAGTCAAATGTGTGATGTCTCTACCAGTTTTGGTCTCATAAAGCCAATTTGAATCTGTTAGTTCAGCATTATTTCTTCATGAAATCCCACTCACATCTTGTGCAAGAGAGCCAAATTAGCTATATACTACATTACTATACATATAATATACAAGATTTAGGAGATTATTTAGCCCTTTTTCAAAATGAAAGTATATATTAGTGGCCAATGTTTAAAGATTTATGACTTCATTTTGAACAGTTGTGGGCTGAGAGCCACAGAGGGTAGGGAGGTCACAGAATAGTAAGAGACACAATGTTGGTTTTGGTCTTTTTATGGGATTTGTTGACAAAAACAGAAATATAGACCAAAATCATGCCTAAAATAATAAAAAAAAAAGAATAAGCTTCCTTTATTTTGTCACTAAGCATATTCCAGTGCATCAGGTACAACATTTTACAGTGTGAGAGTTTTGATTGTCTCTCTAAACGCAGAAACGTCTATTCACTCATTTCATAGCTTCAACTGAGCTTCAGGCAAGATTTTCCTCCCTAAACCAACAGACAGTACAGTGGTTTACCACAAACATTTTTGGGAGAAGAGTCATCATCTTATTATCACCTAATAAGAATTCAAGCCAAAAATGAACTTGAAGGCATCCCTTAAATCCAACGCCTCATAGCTTCGTTTTTTTTTTTCTGCTGTTAGCATTTGGCATGTGTGTGGCAGCATTTAGCACAGTATATGTTTCAGCTCACTTTAAATAAATCACAGATGGGCAGTCGGGCAGAACATTAATTCTATAGTCTCCACAAATTAGAGAGGATCCTGAGGACTGTCTCTGTCTTTGCCCAGATCGTCACTAAAATAGACTTCCACTACAAAACTGCTGACAAATTTCCATAATGAAAGTCTGTATTTTGACTTTCCAGTAGAGGACTACACAATCCTCCAGACACTGATATTTACATACCGATTACTGACAATACACACAAATTACAAGCATTCTTCCAGTTTTACAAAAAAATATGCTTGCTTTCAGGGGCAGTGCTTTCAAAGAGTGCATTTTAATTGTGTTTGCAAACATAATTTCATGCTCTTTTAGTCATCTGTATGTAATAATCAAAACTGGGCTCCGAAATCCAATGTGATCCTGTGGTTATTCTCTTTATTGCTGTATTGCTCTATCCTCCGAGGACCAAAAACAGCGGCGGAATCTCCTGAGAGCAAATGTGAAATGATACGTTTTCATTTAGAAAGCCAAATGTCATCATCATGTCTCTGTCCCTTTTGCTTTTAGAGCCTCTGGTTGATGTGGTGAGCTGGCAGAGCAAGTAAGAACATGGGAGGGAGACATTTATCATCCTCTAGACTACAGAGCTGTAACTCTGCCTGCTTGGAAATCCTGTGGACAGTCAATGGGGGAAAAAAACAGTCAATGGTGATTGCATTACAAGGATGACATCGTTACGGACCCATGGCTTTGGTGTTTTGGGTGGTAAAAAAAGTGAATGCATCGCTTACAAATTCAACTAATAACAAAATGCCACTGTGGATCTGTATAGTGTTTGAGCCTGCGTAACTTTCTTTGCTGTTTTACTCTGTTCACTAAATTCATCAAATTCTGTCACATGGTGTAAACATCATGCTGGCAGCTTTGAGCAGAGTTTTCATTTATGACTTAGTTTCTCACATGCTTGTCAAAAAATTACACCCAGCTTGTCAAAGAGCGTGACAGGTACATGTTCCAGCATTGTACATGTTTGCATTCACTGTGTTTCCATGGCAAGTCAATTCATTTGAAATTTTAGACATGAGAACTGCCGGCACTGGCCCTCTTTCCAAAATGTGATACTTTGCCAACTTGCCACTCTCTTTTTAAAAGGTTTCTTGCGTATCTTTCTTTGCTTTTTCCAAGACCTGTCTGGCCTGCCGTGTCGCCTGTCCTGAGATGCTCTCTTGTTGATTTTTAGTCGTGCAAAGACAGAGTAAGTGAATGACTCCCGGCCAGCCTAGGGTATTTCCCTTCTTCAACACAAAAAGCAGAGATAATGTAAAATGTCTTAAATCATACCCAGCAAAGTGTCAAAGACATAAACTGAACTTTGGTCTGTAAAGAACACTCAATCCCTCCTGTACACATGGCAGACATTGATGAATTGTTGTAGTTGAAGATAGCAGCGCCTGTTCTTGCTTTTTAAGGAATCTCTGTCACCATTTCACTGCTGCTTGGATTATGAATGGTGCTTAATATCGTATCCATTAGGATCAAGGAGGCCAAGTCCCCTATCCATCTCTCCAAGTATCTGTTTAAGCTTGTGGTATCTGAGAATCCTTTCAAGTTTAAGTTGCAGAGGTAACACTCTTAAGGCCGTCAAGATCAGAGCACTGTACAATGTTTAAGTCTGGGCATCTGCACATTTGTGTGTCACTAGTGTCATTGTAAGTTTGGCATGTTACAGTGCAAAAAGGCTCCTTTTGTCTCCTTTACACACAAGCAAGTGCTGCTTTCAGTAATACTGAATAGATGAGAAAATTTAAAAGCTAGGAATAGTATTTTTGGAAAAACATGGTTACAGATCTAATATCGCATAAGTATTCTTTCAAAATAAGACTGGTGCAGATAGGATCTTGTCTGGCTTTAACCCCAAATAAGCATCAATTACTCAACACACCACAGTGTAAAAATAACAAAATGTTGGTAAATAGTTTTAACGTGACAATCAAGTATTTTCACCGAAATTTGATAAATAGTTCCCTACAGGTACCTACAGTTTTACCTTGTGAAACTTTGGGGAAAATAAATTAAAAGTAAAAAATAATTAAATAATGACTGAGGACTATTTGAACAATATTGAACAATAAAATATTTGGGCAATATTTAAAATACACAAAAATTCTTCTTGTAAAAGTGATTCTGGGATTAAATAAGTGACATTTCTTGTTGCACCTATCTCAAAGTACATACACTAAAAACTAAATAAATACTATGTTTTGTGTCCCATATAAATAGGAAATATCTATTTAGAAGCAGCCCACCTGCTGCCGTTCCAGCACAGAGGGTCTGCAGAGGACACAGTGGGGGGTATCACTTGCTGCCCTGATTGATGACCATAGGTCCCGCAGGAAGTAACCCCGCCACCATGAAGGAGTGTTTTCTGAACCCCAAGTGGTATCCGGGAAAACATGAGCGACTCCAGTCAGGGAGCGTGTGTACTCATAGGCCATCTTAATGTTTGGATACACTCAGTCACTTGGGATTTTGCTGCAGAAGGGGAAAGGAATCAGAAACTGCAAAATAGAGTTCAGAGGGCATCCAAATTCCAGGGTGTCCTCTGAAACGTGCTGCTAGGCCTGATCAGTATGACACCTCAGTGCTGTGTGTTTCAGACCTTGTTTTAGCAGGTTAACTTTTCTGGGATAATATTTCAAAAATTGCAGATAAACATGAATCGTTTTCTGTACAGTATCAAACAGGATGATATTAGACAGATTCACCCTTTAAAGATACTGCTATAGACCTCTAAGCAAAGGCTGATCATTGGCATACATTTAATATCAAATTGGCAGCACACACAGAGGGTCGAATCCATTTATCTTTTACATTTTTGAACTAAAAAATATCAACTTATTAAAAAGAATATTACTATCCGTGGATCTTTTCCTTTGGAAAAAAACTATAATATACAGTAGTGTCTTCTTAAGAATTGCATTTTTTCGGCTTTTGGGGTGGTTCAAGTTGAGTTGAAGATTATTTCCGTCTGTCCCCACAGCCAGAATGAAGAAAACAGAACCCCACTACAAGCGAGTCCAAAGATTGTCAGTGGGAGTAGTTTGAAATGTAGGCTTTTTGCTCATTTGTCTGAAAGGAATTGGATTTGAAATCACCAGTAATAACTTGCAATTGATCTACAGCAATAAAATTATAAATATCATTCATCTTTCTAATAAAGGCAGAGGTTATAATATAACTCTCAAAACTGATCCTCTCTCCAGCCTCAGATCTCCTCTCACTGACTGTTAAACTGTAACTCTCATATTTTAATATCATTCAGTTCACTGTCACCTTATGTTTGTAAATAGTAAAAAGTAAAAAGCTTGAATCTTAGCTGATCATCTTTATCAGTGTAAACAGATATGATCAATAATAATCTGACTGGATGACCATCTCAGCTGAGTGAAAACCCACTCAAGCTATTTCTTCACCAATCCAATTAAAACTACTGTATAAAACTGTGGTTATGAAGAAAGCAGGCGGAAAACTATTTTTTTCATTAAACATTATATAATGATTCATTGTGTTATTCTAAACTATAAATATAGCATCATAAAAAACCTCTCCCTAAATTGCATCCACGCGGAAGGTGCTGTTAAAAACCACAGAAATGCTCAGTCTAATTCAACCACACTAAACTGGGCCCGTCACTAAACCTACTGCATCACACACTCCCCTGCATCAGTGGAAGAGATGGCAGCTGTGTGCACGATTTAGAAAGTTGTATTAACACGTCAAATACATACACTACTAAAAAATTATAATCACTTTTTCTTTTCTTTTTTTTTAGAAATAAAACCTTAATTAATTGATGTTCAATCGTAATTTTGGTTCACAATCAGAATAGAAATAAAACGTTAAAAGGGAACTTTAGTTTAAATTTATGAAAAACAAAACTAAACGACTCAACTATTGCAAAGTTTATATGATGAAACTTTTTTTTTCACATAGCTCTGACCTAAAAAAAAAAACAAAACACATTGTGCCTATTAAATGTAAGGCAACACAACACCGTCAGACACGTTAGGTTGACTGTGTACTGCCTTTTTCTACTGAGTTGAGCCAATGTTTTCAAAATAAGGACAGAATGCAATAATAATACTATAATACCTAATATGAAAACATCTATGCATTTTACAAATCTATGTAATTTTAGGTGGGCTGGTATTATTGGACAAAAACATGATAGGTTCAAATCCGCAGCAGGCTTATCACAGAAATGAGCCAAACAGAGAGATCAGAAAATATGGTCCCACGAATAACAGTGAGGAGGTTTTTAGAGTAAACAGGCCACCGGAATATAAGGCTTACAGACTGAGTATAGCGCTTATATGGGAAAATTTCTGGTAATTTCTATACGGGGGCAGAGTCTCCGTGAGGCAGCATGTGGGTGGATTTGGCCTGTCAGCTGCCCTCCTGCACGCACCCTTCATTAGCGCGCTGATCAGCCCTCAGATTTCCATCATGGCAGGTATCAATTACAAGACAGATAGCATCAGTGGAGGCAGCCAGCCTGTGGAGACCACTGTGCCTGTGTAATGACTTTTCCCACCAAATAGTGGTGTAATGACACCTCAGCGTGTGGCTTTCATATTCAAAATTAGGACAGAAATCCAATCAGGAAGCCTTTTCATTTGAGACAGGCTTAAACTTGACCTTCTCTGTTAATTTTATGATTGATCAAAATTAGTTTTAGGCCATTTAAAGCCTCAGGGAAAACAAACCGTTACTGCCAATGCCCAGATTAAACTTCCATTCATGTTTCCATCGTCTCCAGTTGGAAGACGAGCGAGTGCGATGGAATAAATTGCAGGTGTGGAGAGTTTGGGAAAGTGGGAATTCCAGACGATCGACAGCGTAAAGATCAGAAATAAGACGGGGTGATGTTAAGATGAGGCCTTCACTGGTTGCAACGATAACCGAAAAGCACTTGAGTGAGCAGAAAACTTGAATTTCCCGTATTGCTCTGTCTTTAAACTCCTCAACACAGGACTTTCATGTAGTAAGACACGTGCAAACGAATTTCATTTTCTACCATGCAGGAACCAAACTGTGCACCTCTGCTGAAATAATGTGGGCTGCGAGACCATGGGATGGCATTTAAGAAAGCCTTTATTTTTGAATATTTACAATGAAATTATAAAAATATATAATTAAAGCTTTGGCAAATATTTTACATTTAGACAATTTATTTATTTGTTCACATCGTTAAGTCACTGTAGGATCGAGATCATGGCCACAAATTAATATAATATATGGCGGATTACAGAACAACCCTTGGTTTTATAATAAAACATCGATGACACACTGGACGGGCAAAAGTGTATTTTTTTTTTATCCTGCAGTCTCCTTAAGAGAATATACAGTCTAGAAACATGAAGTATTTCAATGGAGGAAAAAAAAACTATCAACCAATGAGGGGAGACACCGATACATCCATGCAAGCTTACATTCATATGGCCTTGAAGGCCGATAAAGCTATACTGTATTCATAATGCATGTGAAAAGGCCTGTGTTTGACTGTAAGCTACAAACACCCGGGGGAACAAGCCGTTAGTGTTCAGACTTACTGTTGGAGTTGTTGAAATGAGTTCAGTTAAATGGGTCTGGTAATTAAGGTGGTATAAGTCCCGGTTATGATGATGAGGTAGGGAGACTGAGTCCATGCACACTGTTCAAGTCTTCATGTTGCTGCTGCTGTTGCTGCTGCTGCTTGCTCAGGGGACTGGGTGGTTTTCTGTCTCCTGCACAACACAAAGAAGAAATAGAGTCGTGATTCTGTGCGTGCAAAATGAATATTTACTCCTCAAGATAAACGCGTCTAACTTGAGTTATTTCGCCAACAAGTTGCAGCAGGTCTGACCTGCTTTAAACTAACAGGATATTCAGAAATGTAAAGGCCCTACAACCCTAACAAGCAGTGTCTTTTGTTTTTAATTAAACGTATTTTCTCGTTTTATACGCGTAAAATGTCCTCGGACCACCTGGTAGAGCGCTGTTCTGGAAGGTCAATATTTAATAATTGACATATAATTAGACTTCATTTGGGATTTGGTAAATGTTTACACTCGTCGCGGTCATTGCTTATTGCGAAAGTGTGTGTGCGTGAGAAAGGAAAGAGGGAGGGAGAGAGACAGCTCGCTCCAGATCTGAGCTGATATCATATGAGACCTCAATTATATTAATAATAATGTTAATAATAATAATAATCTCTGTAAAAAAAAATATTGTAATAAAAAGAAACTGCATCCCAGAGAGAATACTTTTTTTTTTTTTTAAAGAAACATCTGTCAGCAGTTTTCACATTAAGCTGTGGTCCCGGTCCCCCCCCCACCCCACCCTGATCTCTACCTTCTCGGGCCTGCTGGTGCTTGAAGGCCATCGGCGAATGGATCTCCCCTGCGTGCATCCCCATCCCGCCACCTGGGTGGGACAGGGCCGGGCTCTGTGGCTGCCAGTGGTGGTGGCCCGGGGCCACGTAGCCGCCTGCTGACCCGCTGTACACCCCGTACTGGTTGGTGGGAGAGTAAGCACACGCCGAGACATAACTGGACAATGTCGAGGAAGGCTGCAAACAGACGAGACAAAATAAGCACAAACACCCCCAAAAGGCACAGCAGTTAAAGCCTACTCTAACTGTGTGTGACAGCGGCGTGTGGCTGCAGCAGTGGGGCTAAAAGATGGTGACTAAGCGGTTTAGAAGTAGAGGGAAGCAAACTGAGGGACACACGAGATTGACTATAATTTAATTTACCATAAATAAGACAAATTAGAGCATGTTTACACAACTAGGTTTCCTCTGTCCCTCATCCAAGCCCTGACTCAGTAAGGCAAACATTTAATCTGAAGTTTAAAAAAATCCTTCAGGGGTAAAATGTTATCAAGCAGCAGCCTGTGGCCTTATGTGACTCCGTCTGAAGGTCCTGATGCACGGAAACTTTTCACTGCTCTGCCACAGGCCTTTGTAGCGAGAGCAGGCATTTACTTAAGGCCTCTGCCCAATCTGGCTCTAAACATTTGGACTGATTCCTATAAAGAAGGAAAATAACGTGCATATAGAGTACAGTGTGCACACTAGTGCAGTCTCATATGGGCTGTACACATGTTCGAATGTAGTCTATATATAGTTTTACCTGAGCGTATTTAATGTCGGCGTCAATGGCTGACTTGTCAATCCCGTTGACCGTGTGAGCCGCTGGGAAAGCTGCTCTGTTGACGCTACTCCACTCCTCCATTTTTGGTGGATATCCCTCCGTCCCAGCAATGGCTGATTTAGAAACAGTAACTTCATGTCAAAGATATATAAAAGGAAAAATTTCTAAAATATAAAATAAACAAAAATAGAAAAAATCAGTGCAGCCACTTTACTAGCTTCATAATTAATTATGGAAATTGTATAGTATTTTTAAAAAAATGTTTAACGTATTGTCCTGCCTGGGCTATGATAGATATTTTCATTTTCAAAATCCCGGGCCTTATGTAAAATAGCTTTTATGTTAGGGCTATTCAAACAAATATATCATTTAATATCATAATTATTATAATTATTTACGTGCGTAATTGTTTGTGATATACGTGCATTATTAAATAATACATGACATTAGACTTCAGGAAAAAAAACAAGTTGAAAGCAAACAACAGCATTTTATTAAATATTCTTCTTTAATTTAATAATTTATAATAATAATTGTATAAGCTAATTATAGCCAATAAACCCTATATTTTTATTTTCATATGTTTGCGCAAAAGAAGCAACAGACTATTCTGGCTCAGTTAGGATTACAGTGTCGTGGTATTTCCATTAAAACATATATATTAATTACATATTAATATGTAATTGTGCATACATTTTGTAAAATAAATGTAAAATATATGGTGGACCTTGTTGCACAAAAAAACACACTGGTCCAGGGCGATTTAACACTGGATGGAAACACTGGCTGCAGGATCAGGAAGGCGAAGAAAAAAAATGGCAGTAATGACTACTTGAAGGATTAGAGGGGATATAGCAGGTGAGCAAGGTGTTTGCAAATGCATCATCCCATGAAAAGGCCTATTGAGAGTGGCCTTACTGCCTTCTGGCAGAATGTTGAAACGGAGGCCTGTAGGACTTCTAATGGGCACATTGTCCTGCCTGCTGCCAGAGCAGGTTGTGCGGAGTGATATGGTAATTCATCATGAAGAATAACACACTAATAACCAGCTGCACGGGTTTATTAAGATATTATTTGAGAACAGTGGGAACGGCTATGGGGCTCACGTGTGTGGCACTAAGACGCAGAGGCCTAAGATTTCTCACAGAGCAGAAAGTGGCTCCTCACCTGCAGGATCCATGAAGGCTCGTATGCCGAGGATGTTGCTGACGGTGTGTGCTGAAGGCCAGGCCCTGGATATGCTCACATGCCCAGCCGTCACCGGTACTCCAGGCGGGCTGCTCATTTTAGGCGACATAGTGTTGGGGTAGGAGTAAGGGTATATGTGGTTGTAGGAGAGCCCGGCCTGCGCGGAGGCTTGCTTACTGCTCTCATACTGGTTGGGCTGGGACAGATTTCCAATCTTGTTGCGTAAAATCCTGCTGATCGAACTCACCGACGGGACATTGTATTTGTCACAAACTCCATCTGCCAAAAGCCTGTCCCGAATCTCCCAGGCAAAGATCCCGGGGTCGTTTTGTTTGTATTCCCTGATATTTTTCACCACGTTCGGCGTCGTGACCCGTGGTTTGCTTCCACCGATGGCACCGGGCAAGATGGAGCCCGTCTCGTTGTACCTCGCTAGTATCTTGCTCACGCAGCCGTGGGAGACTCGGAGTTGCCGGCTTATGTCGCAGGGCCTGATCCCGAGCTGAGCCAGCTCCACTATTCTCAACCGTATGGCGTTGGGCAGGGGTCGCCCATTGACGAACACGCCGCCTAACTGGTTCACCTCTCCATAGGTTTGCTCTGCGGGAGAATAGAGACACACACGTTACACATTTACACTGTCACTTGTCTGAGGTGAGTGCACAAATGTCTGACTAATACAGTCAATTATATCATTCCCATGCCCTCGAGGCCAGCCGCAAAATATATTTTCATATTGATCACTTCGGCAACCTCAAAATGCCCAGCATGCACCCGTCTGACAAAGGCCAGCTCCTGTAATTTACACCATAACTGGAGGTTATGAAGTGGTATAACATGTCAGTGTAACCACTGGCTGGTAACCGCTATTTTGCAACTTTACAAAACTGGTTAAATTGTGTGGCTGGGTTTACCCTTCACCATCCCTGTTTACACACACACACACACACACACACACACACACACACACACACACACACACACACACACACACACACACACACACACAAGAAAAAAAAACATTAAAAATGGCGAGCTGGAGGAATAGACATCAGGAGCTCTTCAAAGAAACGCTCCTCACAGGATAATTGCTGGTGTGTTTCCATTTTAGATTTAAAGCTTTAAGCAGACTGCAGTGTCTGCTGGATAGAGCTGGTAAAATCCACCATGAAATAAACTTGACAAGCCGTCGCCAAAAGACCTTCTTCATTTGCACATAATGTGAACTTGAAGAAGAAGAAGAAGAAGAAAAAAAACACACACAAATGCTTATTTCTCTCTTTACGCAGGCGTGTTGAGGCTGGACACGCTTCCATAAGCCCCCTGCCACTGACGCATGCAGATGGTAACGCAGGCTTACCCATTTGCCTATATGTCTCGAGATGCTGGGAAATGTAGGTGCCCCTTCAAATGGCTGAATGCGTCCGAGCGAAAGCAGCGAAGGAAGGGGGAACTTGAGGAATGAGCCCCAGAAGAGGGAAAAGAGACCTCTTTAAACTCTCCTCCGGTTGCAGCGTGCCCCCTTCTTCTTCTTCTTTTTTTTTGGAAGCAAGTGACTGCAAGGGACAACGGCGCCAAAGTGATCCTCATCCGATAAAAGCAAATTGAAGTTATCCCGGGGAGTCCGGAGTTTGCTGGAATTAATTTGACGCGTTCTCCACGTCAAACTTCGCTGTTATACGCCGAGTCCTCTGCTCTGGTTTCATTGGTCGTCTTGCGCTGGAAACGCTGTCAGCCAATGCAAACCCCATCCGGTTGGAGCCGTGCGCCCTCCTTGAATATTTTGCATAGGGGAAGTGGCAGAAAGGGAAACGTTTCATCCAACATGCAGCCTTCTGGTGAGGACTTATACATGATAGGACATTCACACAAGCATGACAGTGAAGCTTAAACCCGGTAACCAGTGTTTTCAGCTCTAAAATAAAGTTCAACCACTTTTTACACTTCATATAAATACTGGTTAGTAGTATGAATATATGAATTATTAAAGGGGAGGGTGTAAATAAGATGAACTTGCATCAGTCACTTTAAGGTATTTGATATCATTCGTGATGCTTTAAATCACTTTTATTTCACCGGATTCGTATGAACTATGGGAGAAGTTGTGGTCTGTGGTGTGTTGCTGATTCACTTCAATAGTTATGTGCAACTTGGTAAATTTAAAACCATGCAAGAGTGGATGACGCAGGCTCTTAAAAGTCTATTTCTTCCTTGAAAATAACACCAATAAATGCAACAGAAATGATGAGGAAGGCAGTAGTTTAAATGCCAGTCGTACAAAAACAACATTTATATATTTTCCATTATTGGCTTTTTCTTCTTTCTTTTTTCAAAATAAAATAGTTCCGTTTGGTCATGATGCTATATTTTGCCCCTTGGATTTCTTTTTCTGTTGTGGATCCTGCAGACTCGAGTCGCTGGACTGTCAGAGCAGAGGGAGACTCGCACACTAGCTGCCGGAGTCCTTTTTTTTTTTTTTTTTTTTTTTATAAGCCAGTGTCAGAGCATCAAACATGGGAAGGGGCTCATGTAATCGATACCTCTGTAGATCGCAGCGCTCCCAGACTATGGGATATCGACTGGATTCCACAGACATACATTATCACAGCATGTTTTCGGAGTTTCCTGTGCAAGTTTAGAAGGTATCGTTTATAAGCTCGCAAAACGTTACTTGTAAAACTTAACAGTCGACCCAATGGTAACAAGGTGCAGTGTCCTAAACCCCAACACCACAACCACCCCCACCCACTCCCCACCCCACCCCTCTGCTCTGTGTCTCCTGGCCACTTCGCCATCCACAGATCTGGGAGCGGGACACATGGAAAGCATCATGTTGGGTCAGAGGAGCTTTAAGTTGGCTTTAAAGCTCGATACTGGTGATAGACTTTTTTTTTCTTGTCATCATGGACTTTTAGTTTAGTCTGGATGTCAAGAGAATAAATATCTTGTATTGTGCATGCTGCGTTCGCGTGCATGTCGCAGGGACGCTCTGGAGGAAACTTCACCTGTTGCACCTGAGTATAAATGATTGTTTTAATAACCTGTATTTCAAATCTTCCTCAGCCTCACTCTCTCTGTGTCACCGTCGCTCTCTCTCTCCTTGTGACTCTGTGTCTCTCTGTCTCCCCTCCTCTGCTTGGCTGGCAGGACTCCCCTCATCTGGCCATCACAGGAACTACATGTCTCTATCAGCTCGCTGTCTCACCTCTCTGACTTGTGCGTTATTCTCGGGGTAGGTAAACCCGTCTCTCCATGTTTCCATAGAAAACAAAAGACAAACTTTGTCCTTGCATTTAGCGCGAGGAGTTATTAAACCGAGAAAATAATTTACGATTTATAATTATATTTCCCTGACAAGCCCGCTTTATTATTATTATTTAAATAAATATTAGGCTAAATCTCAAATGATGTCACTCGTTGTTCACATTTCTGTGTTACAGTGCTGCAACCTTTGAATACGGATGTTTTCTTTAACCATATTTTCTCCGTGTTAACGTGAAATGTCACATTTTCTGACATAATGTGATAGTGTGAAATTCCTGGGAAAACTGCAATCGGCTTGTAGAAACATCAATGCAAATATACTTACATTTATTTCACACACCAGTGAAACAGAATTTGCATGAGGCCTTCTCAGCTGTTTTTTCGTTGTATTTCTTTTCTTTATTCCGGGTCATTCATCTGTAGGAGGTTCATGGATTAAAACACGAGCTCTTAGATTTCTGAAGTCCTCGGTTTATGACTGAGAAATTCTGAAATTTTTATTTCAGACGATTTTAATCATATGAAAGTTAAAAATGTTCCTGACAGCAGATTCGTTTTTCTACAGAGTGATTTCAGGCTGTGGGTTAGATAAACAAAATACAAGGTGGTCGGTTCTCTACTTTACAGCTATTCTGCTAAATCATTTTTTTTTATATTGTGTTTGACTTCATCCGGATATAGACGTTGAAATTGGTGGCTATAGAAATGTATGAAAGCATAAAGGGAACTGAAAATAAATATTGATAAATAATCATCGTGTTTGGAGAGGACTGCAGCCGTTGGTGCAGTTATATAAATTGTGTGTATCATGTGTACGGCTTTGCAAACCGTCTACTTAGGTTTGTCATGTGTGACAAAACAAAAACAATCTTGAACGGCTCCCCTCATTTATCAGGATGCAAAGTGTATTCATACAATATATGCCCCCATAAATATACTGCAGCATAAACACTCACACACTCACACACACACACACACACACACCAAATGCACAGCTCCAGGTATCTCATGTTAAATTTAATTGTGGATGACTCAGCCTATGTGGTACACAGCTGCGCCTCTGGACCGACTGCGACACCTTCGAGGTGCAGTTTAATGTCTCAGGTGACTGAAACACGTCTCACCAGGCTTTTATTTTTCTGTTTATCGTTTGGGCTGACCTAAATGTTTATGAGCTAAAATCATTGTGCATATAAGGGAACGTTATTAAAGCAATGGACGTATATTTTCAGGATGGAAGTGCAAATTTAATTATTGATATCCTGCCTAATAGATTCGTGATGATGATCAGCGACTGAAGGTAATATTTACCCAAAGCTCTGAGAGTGAGAGTGATAGTGCGGAGACAATTCTTTCATATGACAAACAGACTTTTCTAAATCTAAATTTTTTGAACTATATATATATATATAAATGGTTTATTTTTCTGGTCAATCTTAATGTTTGCCTTGTTGCCTAATAGTTTTATGCATATTTAAAATTTACATTCATAACTTATTAAATACTAAAATAAGTCAACCGCTATTAATTCCCTTTTTACTGGCGTGCAGAAAATCTATTTCATTTCGTTCAGGCCTGTTTTTGCTGAACACAATTTTCTTTCAAATTATTTAATATTATCATTTGTATTATTATTATTATTATTTATTCAGTTGCATGAGATAACTAATATCCCACAAATAGACAGAAATCTTCAAAGCGAGAAATCTCGTCCCTGATCGCCTGAACATCACACACACACACACACACACACACACACACACACACACACACACACACACACACACACACACACACACACACAAGTAAACTCATCCGACCGACACCTGACACTCGCAAGGTGCAACGACCCCCGTCGGTAAATATTGATGTTGGTTTTAAGTGTCATCAAAGGATTCACTTCCTCCAGTGTGCTTTGTCTTTAAAGTTTTAAGGAGAATTTAAAGTTCTGTTTTTCACTGTCTCACACGGTGGCCAAGTGTGTGTGTGGAGGTATGTGGAGGTGCGTGGAGGTGCGGGGAGGTGCGGGGAGGTGCGTGGAGGTGCGTGGAGGTGCGGGGAGGTGCGTGGAGGTGCGTGGAGGTGCGGGGAGGTGCGGGGAGGTGCGTGGAGGTGCGTGGGGATGCGGGGAGATGCGTGTGCTGGAAATGACTCTTTCAGCTGCAATTACTGATGTTCATCAATTTTTTTGTAAATGTTAAAATAATACAATAATAATACAATAAAGCATAGCTGCATGCATCATTCAAGTGAATGTGTGTGTCTAGTTGTTGTGTGTGTGTGTGTGTGTGTGTGTGTGTGCGTGTGTGTGCGTGTGTGTGTGTGTGTGTGTGTGTGTGTGTGCCTGTGCAGACCAAGGCCTCGCTGGTTTCTTGGCATGACAAAAATTTGCCAAGTATCTAGTCCCTGTGATGCTTTTAGTCTTGACAGTGCAAAGCATTTTGAACACTGACTTCTCATCTCTCATCAGGTTAACACCAGAACCATGTACAGACAAATGTGTCCTTCCCATTGAAAAGAATAGGCAGAATCTGTATATATTTCTTGACATGGTTTCAATTTTCTCTCCACAACTGGATGAACCAGCGTTTTATTGAAGAGCCTTTTTTGTTCTCTAGTGTTTGTGAGTTTAGTGATCTCAGTGCTCAGTATGGAAATTATTAGACAGGGTCCAGATTGAGCGTATTTAGCACACAAGGACGAAAAATGAGGCTTTAAGTTTAAAACAAAGTGTTTCGGGAAAACCTCCTGCTCCTTTCATTTTCATGAGGACCAAAACGATGTAGGCAAAAGCAGAATATATGCATTTGTTATAAGAGCTTCTCTTATTTGTTTGCTCTGGTGCAAACAAATGTAAGTATGCAGCAGCTATTCAGGCCCTCACCTATTTGAAAATATCACTTTTTGTAATGTGAAAACCAACACATTAAACCTAAAGTTTCACATGTCGTCTAAAGGCTAATAAACCCTTGTTTCTCATTATTAGCAAGGGGGGGGGGGGGATCACTGTTTATCCTGTTGAGAGCCAACCAAGCCCGACCTGTAAAGAAACACACCGATCCCTCAGTCAAGCAGCCCCCCACCTCCTCCTCTACAAAAAAAGGTTTGTCCGCTCCTATCTGATCCAGAGGTGGTGATGTGTAGTTTCTTTGTGCTCCTGCTGGTGAGGTTCTGCTAAAAGGAGGCTTGGAAGGCAGTGAGCTCAGTTCTTTTATAGCCACAGGACCCACTCTGAGCTGCAGAACACGCCTAATGAGGGCGTGCAGCGTTGCCATGTGAGACATGCCAGCTTTTACCAGGCTGGGTAATTGCTTGTGACCTTCACTAAACACGTCTCATGTGTCTTCATGTTCTGCGTGCACCTCTAATTGTTACAGTAAGGGAGACACCTGAGGATTATACATGTACTTGGATTCTTTTTGGAGAGAAGCTGAAAGAGACAAATAATGAACCCCTTCTCCATCTTGTTTAGACGGGAAGTCTTGTCTATTTTTGTTTTTGTTTTTTATGTAATTGAATATAAAGGAAATGAGTTTTGTTTCTTTATGACCACTCAAATAATATTAAGGCTACAATAATGAATACTATTAAACAGACATTTCTCTGTCACTGAGCCATTACAGCAGTATGCCGTCTGACAATAACTATTCCATCTGAACTGGGTGGTTTCACTTTGTTTTAATTTCATACCACTGACTGTCCTTGGGAATCCATGACATACTTGCTGTGTGTTATAGGGACGAATCTGGTTCTGATTTAAAGTGGAAACATGTTCGGAGGATTCAAAAGACTTTTTTCTCTCTCTGTTGCTGTGTTTCAAAAAACTGTCAACACAAAATGTGAACAGACTTGAGTGTTAGCGTTCAGAGACTCATCTCTGATGTGGAGCTATGTGGGATTATGGCGTCTGTTGGTGGATTTTTACTGATGGAGAGTGAGAGTGAGTTCTCAATGCAGGCGTTGTCCTGTTTGGAAACACGCACAAATTTCACTTCGGATTGAGCTTATTTTGCTTTTCAATATAAACCTCATTGGAGGATCAGCGTCAGTCAGAGCTGACATTCAGGTTTTCCTCTTAGCTTTCTTCATCAGTAATTACACACAAGACTAATAACAACTTCAAAAGTGTTGCGGAATACAAATCAGAGTAGACATCCCATCTGGGTCCTCATTAGGACAATGATTTAAAAGCTAAAGTCACACCATGCAGGTTCTCTATCTTACAGGCATCTGTGAGCTGAACCTTATGCCCCATTCGACAAGAGAGGTGTGATTGAAACAGATTCAAATTGTTGACATGAAACATCTGATGAAGAGAAGATGCAGTAATACCTTTCGAATTTTTAATCAGATGTTTCTCCTGCACCTCTTCCCCAAGCGGCAGCCCCGAGACGGCGAGTTCTTCAAAGAAACGGACACTCAAAACTACAAATACTGACAATGTTTCTAATTTATAAAGTCTCCATTTTGGTGCCGGATTGCATGATAGAATTCGCACAAGTGTAAATAGCACTGAGTAAGGTCAAACTATCACTCTTACCGTTGCTACCTCTTCAGGAACAATGTCATTTACTGCACAATAGCAACTTCTATAACTGAAAAGAGAAGCTGCACTTATCATGATGCACTTAATTAAGATCAAACTTGTGATGTCTAAATGGAAGCAGCAGCAATCATTTCAGCTTGGATGACAACCTGTTCTGGAAAAGATAACTTTAAACATGTTTAACGATAAGTATACACATGTTAAGCATCTGCTATCAGACTAATAAAGATTCAAGGTGTGACCAGTCTCTTTATCAGACATGGATTTAATTTACCATCACTATCTAGATAAAGAGCAGGAGGTCAGAACGTAATGCAAGATTACGCTGAATTGAAAAATGATGGTGTTTTATTTCCTATAGATAAATGTCAGAAGGAAAAATGTGATATATATATATATAATGTGACTGTTTATTCTGCCTGATTTACAGACTGCAAGCGGAATTGTTTTAATTTCTTTGGAAAGCCTTCAGCTGTAATAACTTGTTCTTGTCTCATATCTCTTCTGGAGTACGTTTCCATTATCAGCAGTCACTGACAGACAGCGTTGACTAGACAGAAATACAACAGAAAAACAGTGTTTTGTGTCAGTTATCATGTGGAGTTTATGTTCTTCTACATTTTTTATATTGACTTAAGATTCTGCTCCGATGAACAGAAGGTTTTTATGCTGATGTTTTTGTCATATTTTTAACTTGTCACATGAGACTTGGAGCCATGACCAAGACCACAGCAATCCTCTGGGTTGGCTGATAATAAAACAGTGTGAAAACATTATGAAGAGCTCCCCCTGTGGCTGTAAGCAGAATAGTCCGGCATGCTGAATAAGTGACAGATGAACTCTTACTTGGAGCCAAAAAAAGTACATTTTTTTAAAATTCCGATCCTTTATATGAAAGTATGAGAAATTCTACTTTGCGCATGGATGACTGTACTGTTGCAGTTTGATATTATCACTTTAAAGAAATGCAAAGGAGCATTCAGTATGACCTGGGGTCATGATTGTTGTAAACATTGTTCTTGTCTTCATGTCTGATAATAGGGTTGGTTCAAATATTTTAGAGGGCTGGAAACAGACCACAACACCTGCAGTTGGTACTGAATCATATAAACTTCATAAAATATTGGGGAAAAAAAGCATTAATGAGGTTTACATTCTGACAGGACTGCATAACTACATAACTACTCATTTGTTTTGTTACTCCATCATTAACACTCGGGCTTATAGTCTATCCAGTCTGTTCAGCCAGAGAGCTTTTTCGAGGCATTATTAAATGCACCTTTTTATACAGCCCATGCTTGCTTGTTGTTTGGCAGTGGGGCTTCGCTGGGCTGGGTCTGTTGTCAATTAAGAGGAGGAACCTTAATTACTCTTGGAGCACTTCAAACTCCATCCACGGCTGCTGCTGATTCATGCCTGCCCTACTTGGAAATCAGCCCAGGGAGTCGAAAACACTGGGTCACATGTGGAAATTGACATTAACCTTGTATTTTTAATGCACCATTCTGCTGTCATGTTTATGGTTAACTTTTGACTCTTAGCTTTAGTGCTTTTTATTTCACTCAATGCGCCGTCTCTCAGATGAGACCTTACTCAGCCTGCAATTAGTTTCTTCACTTAGGTAGAGCTTTAAGACACCTGTAATAATAATCTGCAGCGATTCCTCAAATGACCCTCTTTGAGCTGCAAATCCAGTCGTGTGTCATGAATTTTCAGTTGTGGTGTAATTTCTTTGCTTCTAAGCTTAAGAATGCCAGATCCATAATGGAAAAGTCTGCAAAGGGACATTCAAGGCCTTCTATCGGAGGCAGTGTGATATCGTTTTCCGCCAAACCAGAAATCAAGGCCTTGGACAGGCCTTTTTTATGTCAGGCATAGGGGTAGTGTATGTTTTCTGACAGTTGCTCCTTTTAAGATTAATGGGCTTATGAAAACCGTGTGTCTTCTTCCAAAAGCCAAGCTCAATATCAGTCAGTGTTACCAGCATAATCGTGCCGTCCTGACAAAGAAATCCCAAAGACAGATTGAATATTGATGTCACAACACAGGAGAATCAGAATCAGTGTTTTTATGTGTGGGTGCATGCACAGGACGAGGAGGCCTGGCAGCCATACTGGATTTGATTCCTTACTCATAGGACACAAAACATGCAAACTAATCAATATGATGCAGCTTTTGCACAAAGACTTTTATATTAAGGATACTACAAATTTATCTAATATGTCTAACAAAGCTAAAAGTTCATGGATTTTCAAAATGAGGCAAAAACAAAACAAAACAAACAAAAAAACCCCAGATGATCTGGCTCTTCTTCGTCTGGAATATGTAGAGGTGCAGGGATCTATCCTTGTACTCTATCAATGCACTGACCTCACTGAACCACAGCCAGATGCTCATAAATACATTCCCTTATTTCTACCCTTGTGTGGATGCCAGTTGGGCCGGGAAGTGGGTTTGTTTTGGGTGTTCTCAGTATATTCCAGCCAGACCCACGCTTTCACGTTTCTCATAAGAGAGCTGTGCTGACTTCCTGAAATGCATATTTATTCCTGCTTGTGGTCGTCTGTCATGGCTGTGATCTGTTGAAAGCTGCATAACTCGAGTCCAGTGTCTGTATAATGGAGACTTGTTTGTCCCGACACCCTAGGATTAATCAACTGGATGTCTCTCCTCCGTGAATTGTAGTGCCGTACTGTTGGAGTCCAGGTTCAAGAGTTTAAGCGTGAAAGCTGACTCCGGGTTCTGGTTAAGTGAGCAGTTAAACCTGCCTCGACCGATGTCAGAAACTCAACCCACATGATTATTTTTTGGTCACATCTGTACACATCGCCTTTCAGCTCTCAAACTATGCATGTGTGTTGTGCAGCTTGCAGATATTCCAGGAATCCTTCATGTCTCTCATCGGCTTTCTGTTTTTAGAAAGAATAAGCATATGCCTTTTAAAGGCTAATTATGAAGCATTAACAAGTTCACCATGCTGAGCACAAATCAGGCTTATAGCATCGGGTGGGACGGGTGGGACCACTTCAACCTACAGCAAAGGAATGGGGGACCTTAGCTCACTCATACTGGTGGTGAAATGTCTGACATGTTTGCGCTGAGTAGGGACAGACAGGCCTGCAACCAAGCCTGGACATGCTGGCCAAGAAAAAGCCCCTCATAGCTCCCCCATTTTCCTCAGCATGGCCCTTCCCTGAGTGAATGTACTGCATAACCTCACACACTCAGTCACCGGGTTTACAATTCTGAGTACAAGTGTGCGAACCTATGTAACTATCGTATATAACTGTATGTTGCTTTGTTGGTGACTGTAAATACAGAGGGAAGTAGTTGAGTTGAATAGAACAGAAAGCAGCAGAAACTGCTCTGTGTTAGATGGACAGATGAAAATGGTGGAAGTGAAGGAACAGGGAAGGTGAAGTGGGGTCAAACTGAAAGCACACGAGAGCATGTGTGATAAAACAGACTTGAAATGAAATAAAAGAACAGAACGAACCGTTTCAACATTTGCGTCCTGTCTTTTGTCATTATTATTGTTTACTGTATCGAGTTTCCGTGAATGCAGCCCAGAGAGAGTGTGCCATACGTAATCCATGAGCTCTGTTCTGCATAAAAAGTGCCAGCTCATCTTTATTCTATACTCATCCCTTTTTTTTTCTTTTCTTTTTCTTTGTTTCTTCCAAGTGTTGGTGTTGTGTGTTGGTTGTCCATGTACTGTAGTTGTATTGGTGCTCGATTGTTTTTCCTTTTTGCTGCAGCTGCCTCTTATTCTTTCATTGTTATCAATAAAGACTTCTTAATCAAAAAAAGAGCCAACTCATTCGCTCCTTTCATTCTAACAAAGGCTGCAAGTTATAATTGTTTTACGTTTAACTTTACATTTAAAAAGTCCTTGTTCTGTCCAAGCAACAGTCCAACACTTAACGATATTCAACATACAGTGTAAGTAAAACAAATCTGAGAAGCTCAAAAAGCAAATGTTTGACTTCTTTGATTGATATTAGATTTCAATAATTGTTTGATGATCATAATTATGGCCACTTCATTTTCTGTTGATGGATTAATTGCTGCAGTACAGGTCAAACAAAGAGTATTGAATCATCAGCAGGGGGCCTCATTGTTGGTTTAGTTATTTGACGTAGTTTGTTACAGATTTTTGATTGTAGCTATTTAGAATATTGTGTATCTATTCAGTAAATCATTGTGTCTATTTTACACAATGTTATTCAAATTTAGGATTAATGTAACATCATCCCAGAGGACTCAATGTACTGTGTCCACCAAGACAATGCAGACTATACAAACAAGATCGTGATTCATGTCAAATACTGTTGATATTAGTTGTAATTATGATGGTGTACGTGGTGGAGCCCACATGTGATGATGTTATCTGTTGGAACAGCTTTGGAAAATGTAAAACGACAAACCAAGATTGCTCAATGTCATTGTTGATGTAACCATATTTGAACTGTGTACACCCATATTACAGCTAATTATGGGTTTGGGCAAAGGTCTCAGTGAGCTCCACAGAAGACTCACAGTGTTATAAGATGTCAAGGAGAGCTTACCTTCATCCGGTGTAATTAGAGGACGTTCTGAGTCTCAGCTGAAATTTGCAACATGAGGAAATTATTCTGTCATCACCTTGTTAGGACTATCCTTTCATTAACTCATTACACTAAAGACAATTTGTCCAGGACGATGAATTAAGTATCATTTCATGCAGTTTGGTGTTATTTTAACAGGTTTTGGTCATTGCAGCAGATTTGTCAATGGAAAGTCTGAGGGGGTGGAAACTTGTTGTCAACAACTGTGTTGATAAATCAAAGCCTCCTCGGTCTAATTCAAGGTACAATTATCCCAAAGCAGAGGCTTCTGTGGAGGTTTTAAAGTGAGCCCATATGCTGCAGACCACAACCTGCCGCCACATCTCCAAAAACATCTACAGAGATGGAACTCTGCGCTCAAGTGTTTCCTCCAAGAGAAAAACACGTCCCAGACCTCCTGTCCAAAGACAGAGAAACAATTACAACATCAAATAGAAAGAGCGCGGCACACTTCCCAGGATCAGAGGGTTGAGTCTTTCCTTGGCAGTGAGCAGTGATACTGGCTGAGGGCCCCCTTCACTCAAAGACATGGCACAGATTTCCCCATGACATAGTGAGCAGGATACTTACCCAAGAAGAGGAGGACAGAGCCAGCTTTGAACTGAAAACTCAGGCTCTCCTGCACTTTGTCATTGTAATGATGCCGATTGCGATATGATGATAATACAAGCATTTTGTCTTGTCCATTTTATTTTGCCCCTGGTATTTGGGGATTAAATAAACCAGTGGAGTGTGTGATTTTGTTGTTGGGCTTGCCATATTAGTGAAATCATATGTTGGCGACATCTCTGCATTTTTGATGGAAATATGGGTTAACGGATAAATGTGGAGATAGAAGATCACACCAGATGAAGTGAGAATCTGTCTCAAAGTGATAAATCAACATTCTCCATATGACATTGAAGACCAAAGCCAACAATATGTTTGCCTGTCTCTCAATACTTTACAGTTTCCCAGCCCTGTCTTCGGTGCTCAGCCCCAAGGTCATCAGCTCTTACTGAAGATTGAAGACATTTTCGAAGTTATGTTTTTTTAGTAAAACAGCTGGGCATTGTAGTTTTGTAGTTTTTATAGTAGTATTTACAGTGACAAGAAAGTGTTTGTGGGATTGACTCAAAATGAATTACAGTGCTGATGTTCAATAAAGAAACATGTCAGCCAGTGCTACAGTGCGGCTAACTGATGTGTTTTTAATAGTTTTTGGACCACAACAGTGGACCTCTATGGCACACAGGAATGAGCAATATCAGGCTTTGGATCAAAGAAAATACTTGTTATTAATTCTCTGTTGGTTTTGGTCTGTTCATGGAATTTATTGACAATAAGATAAATATAGGATATCACCAGACTGTTCTTTCAAAGTCAGAACCAGGCAGCCGTCATCCCTCTGAGCTGCCTTTTCAAGTATGCAGACACTACAGATGAGTTGCAGTACATAACTAGCAGTGTAAATAATAGAGGCCCGGGTTGTCATATGCACCAGGAAGGAGTGGGCTTCCCATCGAATTCAAGGAAAAAAACCCATGTCCTCTCAAAACAGCCTCAGTGCTGCTTGACTTAGACTCTACCGTAGAGCTGAAACACCATTGTCTGAAAAGTCACTCCCTCATTTGGTGTTTTGATGATGGTGCTGGATTGTCGATTCAAAATCTCCCATCTGTGTTCAGTTGGGTCAAGATGCCATAACATGTGACTCACATTATCTTCACAGTGATCAAACCATTCGGTGACCTGGATTCCTGGATTCTGCATTTCTTCTGTTTCTTCACCCATTTAGTTCAGGTTTTTCCTTTAATTTGTCACTTCTCAGATAAACTCTTAATCCTACTACATAAAATCGCAAAAGAAACAACTGCTTCTTGAGCAACCAAGTTTTTTTTTTTCAGGTGTCTCATTGTGCTGAAAACACGGTTTATATTCAAAGGTGCCAAGACCATCTGATCCACATTTTGAAGCACACATAATCCACCTTCAGCTTCTGTATCATAACTTCACACCACTGTATGAAGTGTTAATGCTGGGGGAGTTAAATCGGTGTCAGTGGTATTTCTTCAGCAGTGCTGTGACCTGTCAACAAAGAAGGAACTGTCTGAAAGTGATACTCACTCTTCAGAGACCGTTTGACTAAACCAAGCGAGACGTTATTAGCATTCTGGAGCTAAAATGTTTGAGTTAAAGCTGAAAATGGATTTGTCACTGTCTCCTTGTCTTCGGATGATTCATTCTCAGCCATTCTTTGCCCTCTTTCTCTTTTTCTGAACTTGAGCCGAGACAAGTGCAAGCAAGTCCTGCAGTGCAGGTTTGATGGGCTACTTTTAATCGTTTTCTTTTCTCAGCATTCACATCAGGGAAAGAAAGACAAACATTTTTCCATCCCAACTGAGGATAAATGAAGGGATAAATGTCTTTTAATTAATCTATGGGGACATAATTTTTTTTTTTATCAAAATATTGTTGTATGGTTATAGTCTTAGTTTTAAAAATGTAAAATTACTGTCATAGATTAAGTACAATAGGCCTAAGTTTACAGAGGTGGGGAACTTTTAAACACCGTAGCCTATAGCATTTACTGGGCGGCTGTGCACTGTGAACCACCAGCAGTGAAACCCACCAGCCCTTTGAACTGTGCCCTTAATTCTCGTGCGTACAGACATTCCTACCACTTTTTTCTTCACTTCATAGCACTCTGGGTCATATCAAGTTCTCAGGGAGAAGGCAGATAGTTGCGATAGCGTCGACAAGATGGTGCAAAGTGATGACACGTTTGCAGAATCAGCCTGTCTAACAAGGCGTGGGGGTGACTGGGAACAAGTAGTTGGTCGGTCATGTCATTATTGTTACGCATTGTCAGAAGTAAGGCAGAGGTACATGTTTTTCTCTTGAGAAAATTACAAAATGCAGACTGAAGCGTTGGAGTCAGATCTGCACTGAACACATCATCTCACTGATTAAAACTCAATAGATGGAGCCAAAGAGCCACATTTTAGGTGTTAGAAATATTAGACTGAAGCTGAGTGAAAAGAGAGTTTTCAGGGAGTAACTGATTGAATAGTTCATGTTTTGATAATGTACTTCCTGTAACTGAACAAATACACACGAGATCATCCAGGTTACCCTGTCTGGTCTTTTAAGGTCAAACTAGTCAGACTGGTTGTGTAGCTGAGCTACTAATCAAACAAGATTAAGAATGTCAGGACTAGGAAGATTAAAGATCAGTGTTTCACATCTTTGTTAGTTCTTTCTTTGCCTTTAAAGTGTTCCACTTGGATGCCTAATGTGCCATAAACACATCTTCAGCTCCAACCATTTGTATTAAACTCAACTTCAGACTTCAGAGCATCTGAATCTCAGAAATCCTTTCTCCAAACTCAAGCATTAGATCATTTTTCCTCATTCATTCTCCATGTTTGAACTTTCTCACTGACCTGTAGAGTTTACAGAAAACAGAAGATTGGTCAGTCTCCAGTTATGTGACAGCCCTGAATTATCACATGATACGTTAGGTTTTCTGTTTAGATATTTAAGGAGAAGTTTTACTGTGAAAAATGTACAGATTTGTTAAGTTTTTTCTTAGCTGAAAGAGTTACAGGACGTAGGATCGCTCATCCTACGTGGGGCACCCTGAGCAATTTGTTTTCATTTTCCAGAACGTTCCTGCCTCTTCACACGGCACACACAGATAGATGGTGAAATATTATGAAAGACACAGAGAGACAGTGAGAGAGAGAGAGAGAGAGAGAGAGAGAGAGAGAGAGAGAGAGAGAGAGATGGGGGGCAAAGAGGGGGGAAAGAGAGCATGACCGAGCTTTATTGCCAGATTGACAGAACAGAGACCTTGGAGTGAACTGCCTCTTGTTTGAGGGAGTTTACATATAAACACCTTCAACATGCAGGTGGAAATACGGGCCAGTAGGGGTAAATAAATAGTCTTGGTCTGGAGTTCTGAGCATTTTGCAAACAATGGAATTTTTCACATAAACTTGGACTTGCACGCTCACTAGAAAAAAAAAAAAAAAAAATCCAAACCAAGACATTTTGCAGCTTCATCACTGACAGACCTGATGAGAAAGTGATGTCTTGTACATGATCAGATCAGAAACAGGCATCTGAAACGTTTCTTGTCACTGCAACAGCACACTAAAACCAAAGTCCTCCGGATTCTCTCCTAAATGATTTAAACCTGCTCCATATCAGAGATGAAGGGCTGCCGAAGCACTGTCTATTTGTCTGCCGCTCATTTCAGCATTGCATACAAATGTACCTCTCATCCCTCCATATCTGCACTACCTGGTGCGAACACACCACCATCTGGCCTGAAGTGGAAGTTGTTCACTTGACCTTTTACATGTAAGACTGTGTGAACTTGTTATATTTTAACACACAACAACCTGACAGTGTGAGGTTTTCTCTCGTTCAGAAAATAATCAGAAAACTTTGACCTTGAAAGGAAGAAATTGTGATTCAAAATGTCATTTTCATTCAGATTTTACACTTTTAGGTGTGTACCTCAGAGGTGATCCCAACTGCACAAGCAGCTTATTGTGCTAACGTTGGGAAATGAGGGGAGTGGGTTTCAGGGAGCGGTGACAGATTGATAGAAGTTTGAATACTACAGAATTACATTCTTCATAATGTCCTGTTGGACTAATTCTGAGAGCAGAGAAGTTGAGAGCTGTTCAGTTTGATCAGATGTTGGCGCCCCCTCAAAGTACACACCATCATTTCAGTGTATCATCCACTAGATGGCAGCACAGGTTCACAGAAAAGGATGTTCATCTGACTTCTAGGAGCGAGAATCTCTCATAGCACATTTCCCCCCGACCCTTTTGACTTATTCAGTATCATTTAACTCATTTATAAGAATATCCACACACTTTAAATGATTCATGTTTGCCTCATTCTTTTGAAGCATGAATTGAAAATGTGTTAGGATAACCCCAGACCAGTAGCTAAGAGAACATACGGTGGGGAGCGTGGTCTGTGCTGTCGCCAGTAGGTGGCAGTCTGTACCCACGATTCTCAGAGTGGGTTTAACATCTTTTATCACCATCTCTTTATGGGATGAGGAAAGAGAAAACAATGACTCAAAAACAGCAGGCATCTTCTCTCAAGTGCTGAAATGTAAGAGTCGAACACTTTTATGATTTTGTTATTGTGACAATTACTTCAGTTTTCACTTGAAATTCTATCATTTTTCTTAGCCGTGTGTGTGTGTGTGTGTGTGTTTTTTTTCAGGCACTGCACTGTTTGTATCGTTTAAAAAAAACAAAAAAACATGGTGTTCAAAATATTCTTACATAGCTTTTTGTTTCCAAAGCTTTTATATCGTGCAGCATTCGGGTTTACTTTTTTTTTTTATAATTAGGTACGTAGCAGTCACAAAGATGGCTCACGCTGCCAAGGTCCTCCTCTGATTAGAATACGTGATTATAAAGTGGTGAAAAATTTGACCCCGCGTTGTCATTGTTAATCACTACAAGTCTTTTCATGAGGACGTCTCAGATGCCGGACAAAAAGATACAGAGACCACACATTTAGCTGACTTCAGGGAATGTAATATCTCCATTATGAATGTCTGCGCACAACTGCACCGAGAAGTTGAAAAGACACCTCTGATTGATGTGACACCGTATGAAAAAAAAATATTGACAGCTAAGCCCACATTCCTCATCGGGTTCAGCAGTGTCAGCTTCCTTTTCTCTCCATCCTTCATCCGCTCAGCCCCGTCCCCTCCACGATGAAAGTCGAACAAATCTGCTGACATTGATCCTGTCTCCTCGGCTGGCCTAATTTCATTTCAGCCTGAGAGAGACGGCTATCTCCAAAGATCTTGACAGACAATTGTATTTACTATTTTCTTTTCACAAGCCAATAAAGGGGGAGCAGTTATTGCATCAGATTATATGAAAAAACGTTTAATGATTCCAATTTATAACTCTAGACTGAATAATGATACAGTTAAGAGCTGACAGGCCATGATAAATGAAGGCTCATATAAAACATATTTAGTGTGAAGAATGGCTGGAGATGAATTGCACAGTGATACAAACTCATGATAAAGAACAGTAAGAGCCACTAGAAGACTTAATAATGTGCTATTCATTTTGAAGTGATTTTGCTGGTTAATAAAAGAGCACAAATTAAAAATATATTTATTGTAGAAAGATGTCTGGGAATATTGCCCCCATGTCTCCAAAGCACCCACCCTCACCCAATCTAATCGCTCCCCATCTCCTTAGATTGAACCTATCAAGTCCTCAGTTTCTCTCTCCATCACTGCTGACTCTCAGTGCATTTCGCTGTCTGTATAAGATGCTTGATTTAGTGCATGTATAGGATTTTTTTTTTTTCTTCCACAGCATATATTATCGGCTTGTTCTCTGAGGGGATTCGCAGCATCGTTCGCGCTCCTGTTTGGACTGCTGCTGCTGAAATATAAACCCATAACACTGACAGCTAAACTAAAGCTAAATTACCTGCAGGGTGATGCATCGCTGAGGCTTATTGTACAAAAGTAAATGAATATGGCTGCAGTTTTGCACACGTTCCTTATAGTTGCAGCATTCTTGAAATGTAGTGGTAAAAACGTATAGTGTATATGTTTCATTTTAAGGAAAGGACCAATGTGCATTCACTGTCGCTGAATGTGGTGAAAAATCATGGTCAAGTGTTGAACCTTTTAAATCATGGTCAAGGACTACAGTCTATGTGCTGGTAATGGAACAGGGAATGTGTTTGGCTCTTTTCACTGAGAGATAGGACATTGAATTTCCCAGATACAATGTCCATGGTAGTTTCTATACATTAGGACACTACTCTGATGTCACCAGTGCTTTTCTTGAAAAGGGTTAAACAGGTGTTTTGTGTTATTGCCATAGAGGGGAAGGCCATAGTCATCCTTTTTATTTGTTGTGTGAAGCATTGTAAACAGATATATACGGGAGGTTTAAAGGCAAAGCAGTCACACAAAGAATCCGCTACTTTTTACCTGCGACTGAGGAGAGACAATGGCTACCTCCATCCTCAGTTGACTTAAGAGACATATACAGGCCCCTCAGAAACCCATTGCCTATTTGTTGCTCAGGGTGATGCACATGGAGAGCAAGGGCGACAACACCACTCATCCATCCACCCATCCATCCGTTTTGCTAGACAACATACAAATTTGAATAATAAAAGTGTGGAGCTAATGAGAAAATGTAAATTAGACCAAGGACAGGCAGACACTGGCCTTCATTTGATGAACAAGAAATGAGGAGCGAGGTAAATTATCCCAGGATCATGTTCACACTGACACCTGGGAGACAGATGAAGTAGAGGCCATTGTTTTCCCCTGAATGCAGATAGAGAGGGGGCAGAGGATGGAGAGAGGAAGCGCATCAGAATAGGTGACCCACCCAGCTCTGTTTGTTGCCAGAAGAACTGCTGGATCAAACAGGGGGTCCGAGGGGTTGAGCAGGCTGTTGTGTCTATGTGAGCGCTCCCTTTGACACTGACACAGATTGACACCGACCACGCACTCACAGATGAATATTACCTAAAGTACCATTTAGGACAATACTAATAGTTTTGGCATTTGTGCCATTCATATAAGGTTTAATTCCTTATTGGTAGGAGACATCCGGTTCTGATTATATGGTTTTGAAAATTAGGCTACCACATGGCTGATACATTTTACAATTAAGCTAATACTACTTCTTCTGTATATGTACAAAGTCTAACAGTGGACATGTTTATAGCTACATTGGTGGCATGGCTCAAGAGATGGCGATGCCACTTTGGTCTAATATCTGAAATATCTGAAGAACTAATAGATGAATTGCCATGAAATTTTGTACAGGCATTTGGGCGATCTATCTTTAAGACTTTGATGATTCTATGATTTTGCCTTTAGCACCACCATGAGGTTGACATTTGTTGTTTTGAGTGAAAAATTGAAACATACTGGATGGATTGGATGGTTCAGACATTCATGCTTCCGCTCACAATGAACTGTAAGAACTATAGTGATCTTAACATTTCATCTAGCACCACTTTTGCTCTGCAATGCTTTGGATTATGTATTTGGTCATAATCTAAATGGTGCAGAATGGTCAACATGGTGCAAGTGGACTTGAAGACTTCATGATCATGACTTCTGTTTGGGGAAAGCAGTTTGGAGAAACGTGTAGCATTGTGGCCATCCGACCACCTCTACTATATATGTACATGGTGTAACAATGGACATTTTGGGAATGTTCAGCAATTCTTAGTTTTTGGATTTCACCAAAATGAGTCGAACCTTCTCAAAAAACCTTAAGTACTTACCTCCCAGTTTGACAAACGATTGAGAAACAAACAGTGACGATTGAGATGTATAGAGATAGTTTGTCTCACCGAAAAGAACATCATGTAAAAAAAAAAATACAATGATGTATTTGATCCGAAATCGAAGTATCTAATTTGTTATAGAAACCACTCACTCGACAGTATATTCAGAGAGGTGAGAGGCATAAAAGCGGAAGGAAGTGAGTAATAAGGGCAGCAAAGTAAACCAGATAGAGGCCTATAAAAATACAGTGTCTTCCTCTCGACAGCCCCCTCCTTGAGATGCAGATCATCCGTGATCACCTGATAGTTCCGGACGCAGGGAGGGCTAAGCTCTCACCGACCTCTCAGAGACAGCCTAGCAACACCCTCTGTCCTTATCCCTCCGGACACCCACACACAGCCTCTCTCTGCTCCGCCACCTCCCCCAGGCCTCCCACCCAGACCCTCAGTCCTTAGAGAAGACCCCAGGCCAACAGCGAACAAGGGGCTCCTGAATGGGCCCTGGACTGGCCTTTGTCTGGCCCTACTGCAGAGTCCCTTTTATTTACACAGTCTTTAACGCTGTATGTTTTCTTGTCTCTTAATTGCATTGGCCTTTGCTGCCCCTTGGTCAATCAATACCATCTCTCCAATGACATCAGCAACTCTATTCAGCAGGAACTTTCCAGGTGATGGGTGTTTCGTGGGAGAGCTTGAGGGAATGAGTCCTGCAAATGTAGACTCACAGCTTTCTTGCCCCCTATCACTGACTCAGTCTACACATATATATATATATATATCCGCCCACATATCACCCCCATAGCCAGCCATAGCAACGTACAATATCTGTCTTTCTGTGTAGGTTGCTATCTATCTATCTATCTATCTATCTATCTATCTATCTATCTATCTATCTATCTATCTATCTATCTACAACCCTCTATGTCTTTGTTAATCCCCAACTGATGCACTCATGCAAACATTGTGGCTGTTGGGAAGAGGGTGTGTCTTCTTCAGCTGCATGTCAGCTGGCTGGCTCTGCACTCTGGAGTCCATGGGTGAACTGACTGCATGATAAGTCTGGCTGAAGCGACAATCATTGCCATCAAAACAGTTTTGCTGACCCTTGACTCTGGAGGGGAGCGGGAGAGAGAGAGGGAGTTGACATGCCTTTACCACTCCTGAGAGTGTGTGACCAAGCACATTAATCATAAGAGGTCTAACCCTCTCCTGTGTCCAATTCAGCGATGATTCTCTAGTGCGGCACCATGGCAATGTTTAGACAGAGCCGGACATAATTATCTTTTTGTGTACTTTAATAAGGTGACATCCGAGTGTGCTGATGACTGAGGCACACACACTAAAAAACTACCTTACAGTGATATTATCCCCTTCATTCTGTGTAATTAAAACATAAATAATTAAAAGCCACTAACTAACGTAACTGGTATGCAAATTCGACGATTTAGTGAGTTGAAGAACACAGGGATTTTTTTTTGCCAAATGGGGACCATTTAAAGTTGACCTTTGGAAATGTTATTTTGAATGCAATGTGATGGTGCTGTTTAATTTGAAGAGGTACTTATCTCAAAGTCAACATCTTACTTCTGTTTTCCTGACGCACACTCAGTCACCATATATTAGGCAGTAGCCTGGCAACCACAAGAGTAGAGCTGTACCAAATGGATATGTTTGCAATATGACAGGCCCAGTGTGCTCCTTACCGCTGACCCTGCCTGCCATTTTGTTTCTGTCCTGCGAAGGTGTCAGTGATAAACGTTACCTTGTCTCAGCAGGTGTGCCTGGATGGAGGGCCCTGTCGCACGGAGGGGGTCACCAACCCCACAGTGTTTCCCCCATTTATTTGAATAATGGGCCATTAGGACGGCTGGATATCCAATGTTAAAGTAGCTGTATGTGTCTCCTAGATAAAAGACATAATTACCTGAGAGAGGGAGGATGTGTTGGTGCACACTTTTCCTCAGCTGGGCTTCAGAGCCCAGAATTAACACACACTCCTACCATTAGGTGGCGACAGAGAGAGGTTTGGGAGATGAGGGCCCTGGCCATGGCTTACAATCACCACAACTGCTGCATGAACAAAGTATTAGCCGGTTAGAGTCATGAAGTAAGTTTCTGAAAAGACAGTCATAGCAATTCAGATGAAACTCTGACATATTAGCACAACTTTGAGATATCCACATGGTGTATTTTGGATTTCCAACTTGGTGTTGATTTTAGACGTCATCACAGCTCGTCCTGTGTGAGCCGGGATGCACTTATCCATCTTTCAATTCACATCTATTCAAACATATGACACTTCATTCAGTGTCCAGAATGAAGCCCTTCCCTAAAACTACAGTATGCATCTTTTAAACTATTTTAAGGCAATTACAGTTCCATTGAATAGCATAATATCATGGTGAACAGAGAGTGGGCAATTTGTATACCTTTGGCTTGCTCAGAGACAGAGTTGTCCTTTTTGGTCAGCATTGTGACTCCTTTTGCCTTTCATAATTCTAGTTCAAGAGAGACTTGCCATGCAGTCAATGAAAATGTAGATAGGAAATTTGGAGAGGTATTTATATGAACCAAAAAGATTGCCAATTAAAGATGAGTTCTTTATCATTTATTTGCCCTTGGGGTTTTATTCCTCAATTGCTATAACCTTATAAAAGCATCCTTTTAGCGCAAAGAATAGAAGCCCATTTTCATGTCCTCCTCTAATGCATTTCCATCCATCTTCACTGCCTCGAAAAAAGTTTTCACCTCTCCACAAAACATGTTAATTGCCATCGTGGGCCCAGTATAAAGAAGATATCTACACGTTAATTATCCAAATATGGTGGCAACCCATCTGCAGAAAGCCATTGAAATTACTAAATTGTGTTTTCTCCCTTTCGTCTTTCATTTTAGACACATTGTTAATCAAAAGGCTTCAGAAATGTGCAGATGGGTAATTCTTGTGTCTGCAAGGAGCAGCCTGGTTCAAGGTGAGTGTTTCATACCCCTAAGCCCTTCTGTTTCTCTCCATTGTGTTGTTTAGGTTACATATCCTGATGGGACGTTCACTCAAATACTGTACTCAAATAGGGACTTTCCCTCCACACATGCAGACACACACACACACAGAGACAGAGAGAGAGAGACAGAGAGAGAGAGAAAGAGAGAGAATCTAGTGCAGCCACAAACATGGACGCACACGAACACTGTTCTACATTCAACCGTACGCACACCCACTCACAGCAAAGGGCTGGCCCTCAGGGTGCGATGACCATGGCCATTATTTGGTAATAACTGATTTTAGTGATATTTAAAGCAAAGAAACGTTTTCCTCCTCAGTATAGTGGAACCAAAGCTAATGTTGAAATTTAACCTCAAACTTCAAAGAGCTAAACAATGTACGCTATGAGATATGGAGGTTCCTAACCTCTGAAGTGTGTGAGGCAAAATAATTAAGAATCACTTGATGGTGGTTTAAAAAAAAAAATCACATTGTGCTAAAAAGCAGCACAAAGGAAACTCAGCCAAATAAAATCAATGGGAAGTGGTTTGTGTGGTCTGGCGGTAACACAGATATGATTTATCATCATCATGACAGACTTTGTCCAAACATGTCTTCAGAAAACAGTATTCTCCTATCTTCAGAGAGTTGGACGCAGGTGAAGGTTCTTAAATATACATTTTGGCTAAAAATAAATCACGGCACTTGTTATAATAGTTCTTATGTCATCTATATTGTAAGCGCTTGTACTTGGAAGTCTTCTTGTGCGCCATCAAAACAAAACCTCAGCTACAGTAGGGTAGTTTCCTGTTTCCACTACTTGTCTTTTTTTATTTGGCTTGGCTTTTTGACACAAAGTCTTTTTGGGAATTAACTGTGTTCTTTTTATTCTGCTGTAACTGTAATTTTAAGGTGCTTTTCTTGATGCATGTAAATTCGTCCAAAGATTATTTAAACATCAAAAGTTTGATGCATTCCTTCATTATTTTACTTCAAATTACATTTTTCAATGGAGTTACACTTTGAAAAACATTGTCTTTCATGTCTGACTCCGAATGCTATCTTTGAATCTCTTATTCAACATCTTTAACAGATGCAACTTCAGTGCTAGATTGAAGTAGATGGCAACTTTATAGAGAGAGCTGAGTTAAAGTGTGCATGTATACCCACATGATATTCAGCTGTCATGACAGTTCTCAAGTTAAAGTAGCCGTGGAGCCGAACCACACTGAACAGCGCAGGCTCTTACTCTACAGTGATGATTCCTGCTTGTTATTTCTGTCACTTTGAGGAACATTCATATATTGAAATGTCTGTTTGCAGTGTAAGTAAAACTGTGAGGGTTTTGGAATAGAGTCTGCTTGAGGGATATTAAATACAGTATGTATCTTTCAGCAAGATGTGCTTGTAAGAAAACAAAATGGCCTTGAGACGTCCGTTAGTAATTCAACATGTTTTGTCCATGTTATACTATTCAGATACAAGAATTATATTCTTCCTTCCTTACTTCACTACGGACCCACTGCTGAAGGCAACAGTTGATATCCTTGCAAAGCTTTTGAATCTTTGCTCCAGAGCTGTTCTGTGCAGCTTGAGTGAAGATGAAGACGAGCTTTCCCACCTTGCAAGGCTACGTCCTTGACTCGTGTTATCGCTATTTGTTTAAAAAAAAAAATGGCGAAGGTCTTGTAAGACTAAAGCAACCTAATTATTGCTCTCTGCGTTTCTTAATCAATACGGCTCTGCAGATTAACACAGGCTGCCTACCTTGAGGAACTGTTGCAGCTCCTCCATTTGAAGGTGAGCCACTCTTCAGTTGTTGGTTTTGTTTACCTCATGATTTGGTTCTCAACCTGTTTGAAAAACCTCTCCAGCAGAAAAAGCATTTTATTGTTGAGGTGGTCAGAACTGTGATTTGATACCGCTCCTCTGCTTTCACCTTGGAAGATAGCAATTGTCCACAATGTTGGAATTGGCCCCTGTCAATTGACCTTCCTGTTTATTACACAAGACATACTATGTCTACCTCTACAACTATGTAACGTTCCATCCACACATTCAGCTATTGAAGAAGAAAGCAGCCTCGCATTCATACATCTGGTTCATGCTTCACCTGTGAAGGATACGACCAGTTTCTTCATTTATGCCCCAGCTCTCACATCAGTGGCTATAACATCCACATTAGCTGACCTCTCTGACGGTGCGTGACTCAGTCGACACAAGAGAAAATTTTGATTGGATCAATTCTTCATTATTATTTGAAGCTCACAGCTTTTCAAGCGACTGACCTTGACTAGGGCATTTGTTTTGTACCTACATGCCACAGGGGCTAAAATGCTCACAGAATGTGTCAGCTAAGTAGTGTGTTTCTGGCCCTTAGCCTCAGCAGCAGGATCTACAAACAGCTATATGGCTCTCCAAGGCCAAGCACTGGCCTTGCACCAGATGCTTAGCACTGGAAAAGTGGTATTCAAGCCTAAAGTTATTCATGTCAAGTAATGCCCACTGAGCCCTTCCATGCAACCCATAAATCTGATATTTTGATGGAAATAACAGACATTTCATGAGAGCTCGAAAGCAACTTTTTTTTCTTCCCCCCACTCAGATAACAGTTTGACACTGCTCACCACTTTCACACTATTTGTTCCCTCCCTTCTCTTCCTCTCCAGTAGGTAACACAGTAGGGCAAAAATGTTAAGACCGATCACCCTACATTCCACAGCTCCTCAAATTCACAATGCACTGTTGTCATTTAAGAAATGGTAATATTCATCGGTGTGTAGCACCGGACACTTTGTTGGAAAACAACTCATCTCCTCTACTTTGCTTCACATCTCTTGAGGGGCTAAAAACACCCATTCACTCGCTTTAGCACTGAGGGCTTGGTGATCAAATGCTAAACCTCTCTAAGTGCATGTATTTGTGAAGAAAAATTGCTAAGCCTCTCAAACTGATAGGACTGGCTATCATCATGTATGAGCCTCCACCGAACAAGTGAGCCCTCAGGTTTAATTAAACTTTTTTTAAAAGTGTATCTTCCATGAAAATCAGCCCAGTCTCCCTGGCATTTGTGTGTCGAGAACCTCTCCCTCTTTTGGTTCTCTTCGAGTGGTCGATACATTAAAACTTGAACTGATTGATTTCAGAATGCCGTGCCATCAGTGTCCTTACGCAGCCGTTAACTACATCTGAAGTATCTTAGTCATCAAGCTTTAGGCCAGGGATTGATAATAGCTTGACCAGCAGGGCCTATCTTACCCATCCTTTTTCAGGAGGTCTCGTATTTAGCACCCGGAGCACTTGTGGCAAATCTCAAACAGCACAAGGGTATTCACAGAGCGGCTGAGTGGAAAGCTTTTTCTCATTCGTCTGAACCTCATGAATACATTCCAACTCTAACTAACTACTTTGCCTTAATGTGGAATTTCAAACAAGGTATGAGGCCAATTTATTTATTTGTATTCTCTGCGTCTTAGTGATACTCTTGAACACAGTGATGGCAGGGAGGATAATCTCTGTCTTTCATCAGCAAAGTGGCCCTGCACAAAACCCATCAGTAATGTATTCTCTATTGATTGATGGTCGCTCCTGCACTACTAGGCAACACTATTATTATCATGCATAGATTCCAGGCTGCCCACAATAAAATCATTGTCTTGATTTAAGTTATCCAACCCCCCGAGGTGTCATAATAGCACAACTGGTGTTTGCCTCATATTGCTTTCTTCCTCGACAATTACTGGCATTCCCTGTCATCATCCTTACACCAACCAGATTACAACCTTTGATACAGGAGAGGAGGTTTTCTATACAGGGAAACGATGCCAGTGTACGTGCAACAGGTGTAAATATGTGTGCTGAAGAGACTCAAGACACTTTTATGAAAACAGTTATAAATAAGAATAAAGTGTGTAATGTAGCTGCTCCTCTCCAGTTGTATTTATATATATATATATATATATATATATATATACACACATATACATATATATATCATAAATAAATAAGTATACTTATATATAAGTATAAAATAAGTGTAAGTACACACACACACACACACAACACATTGGCACCATATAGATAGATAGATAGATAGATAGATAGATAGATAGATAGATGTGTGTGTGTGTGTGTGTGTGTGTGTGTGTGTGTGTGTGTGTGTGTGTGTGTGTGTGTGTGTGTGTATTAATTGGCAAGAATTTATGTGTGTTTTTTAAACTCCAGATGTTAAAATAAGTGTCGATTGTAGAAATAAAATCCTTTTCCTATCCTGTGTTATATTCTGTATATGTTATATATAGTCTACTGTATATGTGCATATATATACATGAGTCTTATTATTATTATTATTATTATCTATCATTATTTTGCGCCAGTTTAAAGTATGTCTCTAACTGTGTCTAACCGCCTGTGCGTTCATAATGACATTTTCCTCTTATCGTCTGTAACTCACACAGTTGCGGCTGTTTTCAGTGTCGACACATGTGGATCTATGTAGCAAACATTATGTGTTAGTGGGCTGCCTCATGGGAGATGCCCAGGTCCCGAATCGTTGTGAATTACTGTGACCTTGGTTATCAATCATTGTATCAGGGTATCTAATGTAAACGCCACTGTGGCGTGGATAACATGCCACATCTGCTCTTTGGCCAGGGCTGCTTCTTGGTTACCAAGCGATTTATTAGAGCGCCCTGTGTGAGGAATAATAGGTCGCAGTATAAAGATCAGCCTGGAGCTCTTCCATAGGCGCACAATTATCTCTTAAACAGGCTGTTGTGACATTATCACTCACCTAAGTTATACACCAGATAGTTTCGTGTCCCAAAAACATCCCAGAGAGAGAAAACTAGTTGCATGGGTTAAAAGCACCGTCCGCAGGGAGCTGTGTTTGCGCTCAAGACCAATTTATTGCCGATGAACATATGGCCAATATTTTGTCTCACGTCATAGCAAGGGGAAAACAAACACCAAGCAATGTTAGCGAGTCAGCAGGAGCAGAGCCACTTGGCCAGCCATGCAAACGCTCTTGGACAATATGAGAAGAGGAGCACTTGCTTTCTGGGTATATAAACCACATCAGGCTTATCTCTGCACGCACTCCTGACTCCCATTTGGAGATATTTCATTAACTCTGCGCGCTGTCTTAACGCTGGCAACACATTCAGCCCCCTCTCCAGTCTAGGTAAGCGCTTTGGATGCTGCAGTCTGTCTGCATACAGTATTTTCTGTCTTTTTTTTTCTTCTTTTTTTTTTTTTTTTTTTTTTTTTTTTTACATTTTAATAGATACTGTTTTTTTTTTCTTTTGCTGCAGTTTTATATGCACTGACGTTCACCTCATGGTCTCTGAATGTAGAATGACCCTGATCTTAGAGCTTTATTTCTTTTTTTACTCTGTTTAAAATACACTGGTTATTCATAGTGTAGGCCTGTGCGTTTGCAGCCCACAGTAGCTGGTGGTCATTACACACTCACGTGGGCAGTCTAGGCTTGGTTGAACATTATCTTTATCGTGAGTGGCCTGCACCTTCATGTCCGAGCTCATCCAGGACATTTAATGCCTGCATATAAGTAAAAGCAACATTATAAAATATGTTCAGTCTGAGAAGATGTTTTCATAAAAATCCACACATTTTAAATAATTCACTGCCACATCTTTTATAAAGATTGCACAAGCTTCACACCCGCCATGCCTCATGTACTGTACAACATCTGTGTATCTTAATATATAGCCTAGTGGACACTGATGAAGATGATGTGTGTTTGCCTGCAGCTGAAGTATCAAAAAATACTTACCAGGCCTTATATTATAACATGTGTCTGATTCCACTGAATATACTCCCATCAGTGTTGGTTATTTTAAGTTGTCTAATTGGCTGCACACAATGAGCACCCCCTGTTGTTTCTTAAATGTGCCGGTAGAGACCGCTAGAGCTCTACAGATGTCAACAGCTGTTAATGTTATTACTGCACTTACACACAGGCTGACTAACAAGGAGGACAAGTTGTCTGTACTTGTGCCATCCAGAGCGGGCCAGATCAGGTTCTCCTGGAGAGGATGATTTATTTATTTATTTATTTATTTGTTTGTTTGTTTGTTTATTTATTTAGATTTTTATTGATTCAGTTATTTAAGGGGGATTAATAATGTTCAACGCATTTAGAAATAATAGCTGTCTCTTTTGATTTATGTGAAGAAGTTTCAGAGATTCAGACCATTTCTCCCTCCTCCCTGCCAATGTCAGTGCGATACAGAAAAGGGAAGTGATTAAAAAATAATAACCCCTTTTTAGCAATTCGTCTTACACAGAAAAAAGATTAAGGCGAATGGCACAGCGTGGCATGAAATTCACCGTTACAAATAAACTGGTGGTTTAACAAATGAAGGCATCTCCTCGGGGCATGGGCGCACTGCTATAATCTCGCCGTGACATGTTTAATCATTAGAGGAAAGGAGACGAATAAAGACTTTTTGCCCGGGAGGGAAAGGTGGCTGGATTTCTGTAAAAAAAAAAAAAAAAAAAAAAAAAAAAAAGAAAGAAAGAAAGAAAGAAAGAAAACCAAACGGGCTCCAAAATGATTTCTACCCTCAAGCCAAGTCTCCCCGGGCCATGGCTTAGCCCCCATAAATAAACCGGACCCGGCTTTACCTGCATATTATATATAGGCTTTTAATCATAGAGGGAGGAAATCGGTCTTGTCACTCTGTACATTTATCATGGACACCCTGAGGCAGGCGGGGTTACCTTTATCAAAGACTAACTCCCTGCCTAAGGCGTCCAAACACGCTGAAATTCAGCGATTAAAAGGAGGCAATGATCAACATTATTATGGATTCTCCTGCGGCATTCTTATTTGTGCATTCAATCGAAAGATTTATTTAATCAAGGATATAAAAAGCTCTTTCTTCACTTATTTGGGAACAATCGTGGGCATGCATTTTTAGGAGGGAATTATAATTAATCAGACGGGGCCCGTTTTTTGGGGTTCATCCGAAAAATTAATTGTTTTCGGACGAGTCCATTCTGCTGTACGTTTGATTGCAAAGCTGGGATCAGAAAAATGTAACGAGCTTTAATAATGAGCCAGTCAGCTCTGTTGCTTATAATATTAAAATGGGAGCACTG